>NC_045611.1:29670065-29972283 GCF_009762305.2 Zalophus californianus | reverse complement strand
TTTGAACCAAGACTTTCTTGTTTGGCTCTCCCTCTCCCCCTGGAAGTTGTAATTGCCTTTCTTTATTCTTATTGAAAAAATGATGCCATACTGCTGTCTCTGTGTCACATGATGTTTTGTCTTTTTTTTTTTTTTTTAAGATTTTATTTACTTATTTGACAGAAAGAGAGAAAGAGTGAGAGCAGTAGGCAGAGGCAGGAGCAGGGAGCCCGATGTGGGACTTGATCCCAGGACCCTGGGATCATGACCTGAGCGGAAGGCAGACCCTTAACGACTGAGCCACCCAGGAGCCCCACATCATATTTTGTCTTAGTACTTTTTCAAACCCACCAGTTATAGTTATCATACTGAGATTTCTTCTCATTGCGGTCCTTGGCTCTTCTGTTTTTTATCTGGGTCTCATGTCTTTCTCTTTCTTGGAATTTTCTAAAAAGGTCTTCTATCTACTTTATTTTAGGTTTTTAAAAATGTGTAACCTCTGTAGCACCTAACACAGTACTTTGAACATGGTAGGTGCCTTAATAATAATTTTTGAATTAATGAGTGGATGAATAAACCAAAGATTGGTACACCCCCCCCCACCATATCATGGCAATAAACTTAGAGGCAAAAGGAAGTATTTATTCTGTCCTTGAAAGCTCCTAGCTGGCAAAGATTATGAAGTCCCTCCCCCAAAACAGGTGACCATTCAGTTAATATTTAGGGATCTCCAGAGACAGATTTTAGAATTTTCCTTGATAGTCCATTCCTTTAGTGACCCATACTTTGCTTCCCAATATTTAGTCCAAATGACCATGTGACATCACAGAATTTCCCAAATTGATACAGTGTCCAGATCAATCTGTACATTCATTCTCTTCCAGATCATTTATTAAAAAAACTAAATGTAACAAAAATGTGGTGGTTTCTTTTAAGCTGAGGATGGATGATTTACTATGAATTTTGAGATTCTTTTGTTCTCTCATATTTTATCTAGTCAGAGTCACCCTGCATCAGGATAAATCTGCATCTGGGTTGGTTGGGTGGAAGTTTTCCCTTTGGCTGGCAGTCTTAATATGCCTTCTTTGGCTCTCAATCTGTATAACATAACTCCTAAAAGCATGAGCTGTGGAAAAGAAGTTTTTCAGACTTTTAATTTGATTGCATATCCTGTGCGTGTTCTTTGCCACTTCTGCAAAGATAGGAAGAATAGCCATAAAGGAAGTTGTTTTTGTTTTTGTTTTTTTAATTGATTCTTCTTGCAGGTTTCAGTTCAGGATGAGACTAGGAATGAGTTTCTCATTCCTGACATGGTCCCTTGGCACATTTCAAGGCTAGGCATTATACCCCATGATGAAGATTCCTTAAATTCTTCCTGTGGAATAATTCTTCTAGGCCCTATAAACATTGAAAAAAAATTTTTTTAAAGATTTTATTTATTTGAGAGAGAGAGAATGAGAGATAGAGAGCACGAGAGGGGAGAGGGTCAGAGGGAGAAGCAGACTCCCTGCTGAGCAGGGAGCCTGATGTGGGACTCGATCCCGGGACTCCAGGATCATGACCTGAGCCAAAGGCAGTCGCTTAACCAACTGAGCCACCCAGGCGCCCAACATTGAAAAAATTTTAAAAGGACCTAAATTATAGTCCTTAGTCAAATCATTGTAGTGGCTTTGTCCTAAAATTGGCTCTGGCACAAACATTTTTCCTTCTCTTTTGTTTACACTGTTCCCTCCACCTTGTCGGTTTTTTCTCTCCATCTAGGTGTATTTATTTAGGATAACATTAAAAAATCAAATAGCCACAATGGCAGGGGCACCAACCAGTGAGTGTGGATGCAATAATTCTTTTTTTTTCCCACTGGACATAACTAGAGTTAGGTTTTTTGAGAGCCACTACTGTATTCTATATATTCTTGCACTACACACAGCACTTAATGCCTTGTACATAACAGGAACTTACCACGTATTTGGAAAGAACACCCTGTTTCCCTCCCCGGGCATTAGCCAGAAACCACAGCTATCATCCTCAAGTACCAGGGGAAAATTAGATGTGAGACAGGAGTGAATCAAGAGAGAAGGCGAAAGGTATGTGGAGGACCAGAACCAAGAGTTTTAAGTGGCTTCTTCTGTTTCGTTCATTCACTTTATTAGGGCAGTTCCGGTCCACACGGAAGCAGTGGGCAGAAGTGATGGCCCTGCAGCTTCAAAGGGGGAGAGGGAAGGAAACGACTCATTCAGGTTCACCCATTTAAGCAACCTCTGACCCTTCTCATTTTTCTGTTTCCCAGGAAGTTACAATCTGGAAGATTAAAGGCAGCCCTTACCAAAGTGGGATTAAAGTTCATTTTGCATATTTAGAAAACGAAAAAGAATGATTAACCTCAAGAATCTGTTCTCTTGGGGCACCTGGGTGGCTCAGTCATTAGGTGTCTGCCTTCAGCTCAGGTCATGGTCCGGGGTCCTGGGATTACCCTACATCGGGCTCCCTGCTTGATGGGAAGCCTGCTTCTCCCTCCCCCACTCCCCCTGCTTGTGTTCTACCTGTGTCTCTCTCTGTCAAATAAATAAATAAAATCTTAAAAAAAAAAAAAAAAGAATCTATTCTCTTTACAACCCAACAACAAACTAAGCATTCCATGAAAGTTAATTTAGAAACAAGATGGGGAAAGTCGTGTATCCTGAGGCCACCTTCCCTTTTGTACTTGTTTTTTAGGAGAGTTTTTACTCGCATGGAATACTGTATTCCGGGGAAGGTTTACAGAACCATCCAAAGCTCATACCGCCTTCACTGATAGTTATGTGCCATTGTTTTCATTTGGGGAATGAATGCTTCTTTTCTGAGGCTCACCTCATTGAACATTATCCTTTGGATCTTTCCAAAATAATGATACTTACTGTTTTATTTTTTATTGCTACGTATAAAAGTAGTAATATATGCCATCCAGTCAAAGATACCATTGATCTGAAGATGTAGTCCAATCTCAGAGATACTAAATAGGAAGAAAAAATGTGTAGCTTGGAATTGATGAAATATAGTACGTGTTCGCTTTAAAGAATTTACAAACAATAGGAAAGTGTAAGTACAAATACATCATATTATCACCTTGCAGGGATAATATTCTTCACAACTATTTGGTTTAATTCCATCTAGTGTTTCTTTATATACTTGGAAATATATGGGAATTTTTTTCTTTTAAGAAAATATCATAGTAGATATAATATTTAATACCTTTTTTTCCAGTACTCACATATCTTGAGCATTTTTCCTTGTTAAATATTCCTTGAAATGTGATTTTTAAAAATGGCTTAAATGGTACTCCCGTACTTTTGGTGGTTTGACGCATTTCCAGTGTTTTGATATCATGCATACTGCTCCGGTGAACATCTTTGTACATGTATCTTTGCAGCTTAATCATTTCTTTAGGAAAAATTACTAGAAGTGGAATGCTCAGGTGAGAGGAGGGTATAGCTATTTTAAAAGTATACATATTATATTGTCAGACTGTCACAAGATTGTTTTCAATGTACATTCGCACCACAGTGTATGAAATGTGGCTATCAGTTACTACCACCCGCCTTCTTTTCCTCACCCTTGATAATACTTGGCATTACGATTGCAAAGTATTTTGCCACTTCAGGGAGAAAAAAATAACATGCTGCTGTTTTAAATTACATTTTTATTATTTATTTATTTATTTATTTAAAGAGTTTATTTATTTTATTTGCCAGAGAGAGAGAGAGAATGAGAGTACAAGCAGGGGTGCAGCAGGCAGAGGGAGAAGCAGGCTCCCTGCTGAGCAAGGAGCCCGACGCAGCACTCAATCCCAGGACCCTGGGATCCTGACCTGAGCCGAAGGCAGACGCTTAACCGACTGAGCCACCCAGATGCTCCAATGATGATGATTTTTTATACTTGCATTAAATAACCATGTTTGAAATTATTTAACTACTTTTATGCTCACTGGTAATTTTTATAATGTGGGGTTTTTTTTCTTTTAAAAATTTATTTTTTAAATTGAGGTATAATTGACACATAACATTATATTAGTTTCAGGTGTACAACATAATGATCTGACATTTGTATCCATTGTGAAATGATCTCCACAGTAAGTCTAGTTGACATCCATCGCCTTATATAATGTGAACCCGAATACAGGAAACCTCATTTATAATAGAGTTGGGAGGGCAGAAAGGGGAGCTCTCATGCCCTACTAACTCATCCTCAAGTCAGATGCCTATAGGAAGGTGCTACTTTACTGCCGCAGCAACAGGGAGGAGGATTCTCCCCTTGCCCCACCACAGCCCAACCAATGAGAAACTGCCACAACTCACCAATGAGAAATCGTCACCACCCTGAACTCTCGCTTTCTTCCGGCGGACTTTTGTTCAAACAGCCCCTCCCACCTCCTCCTCTTCCTCTATAAAGTAGTGTTCCTCTTCTTTGTTCTCTGAAACTTGTCTGTGGTTTCGCCATGGTTCATGTGTCCCAACTTGCGGTTCCCCTGCCATTCTTGAGTAAACCCATTTTGTTGGTAAAGTAACTGGCTGTTTTATTTTCAGGGTCAACAGTAGTTACCAGAAGTACGTATTTATTTGTGATAGGAAATTTTAAGATTTACTTTCTCAGCAATTTTTCATTACATTACATCCCCATGACTTTTTATTTTATAACCAGAAAACTGTACCTCTTGACCCGCTTAACCCATTTGCCCCACTCCTCGTACCCCATCTCAGGCAGTCACCAGTCTGTTCTTTGTGTCTTTGAGCTTATTTTTTGTTGGTTTTTGTTTTTGTTTTAGATGCCACATATAAATGAGATCGTATAGGATTTGTATCTCTCTGCTGACATATTTCACTTAGCATAATGCCCTCAAGGTCCATCCATGTTGACGTAAATGGCAACATTTCATACTTTTTTATGGCTAGTGTTCCATTGTATCTATATGCCATAATTTCTTTATCCATTCATCCATCAGTGGACAGTTAGATTGTTTCCATATCTTGGCTGTTTTAAATAATGCTGCAGGGAATATGGAGATGTGTATGTCTTTTTGAATAAGTGTTCCCATTTTCTTTGGGTAAATACCAAGAGGTGGAATTGCTGGATCATAGAGTAAATCTATTTTTAATTTTTTGAGGAACCTCCACACTGTTTTCCATAGTGGCTGTACTAATTTACATTGCTATGAACAGTGCAAAAGTTTTTTTTCCACAACCTTGCCAACATTGTTATTTTATTTATTTTTTTTTTTGCTAATAGCCATTCTGACAGGTGTGGTGGTATTTCATTGTGATTTTCATTAGCATTTTCCTAAAGATTAGTGATTTTGAGCATCTTTTCATGTATCTTTAGAAAATTGTCTATTCTGGGCGCCTGGGTGGCTCAGTTGGTTAAGCGACTGCCTTCCGCTCAGGTCGTGATCCTGGAGTCCCAAGATCGAGTCCCGCATCGGGCTCCTTGCTCAGCAGGGAGTCTGCTTCTCCCTCTGACCCTCTTCCCTCTCGTGCTCTCTATCTCTCATTCTCTCTCTCAAATAAATAAGTCAAATCTTAAAAAGAAAAAGGAAAAATGTCTATTCAAGTCTTCTGCCTATTTTTAATTGGATTGCTTGTTTTTTGCCTCTGAGTTGTATGAGTTCTTAATGTATTTTGGATATTAACCTCTTATCAGATATATGATTTGCAAATATTTTCTCCCATTCCGTAGGTTGCCTTCTCATTTTGATGATGGTTTCCTTTGCTGTGCAGTGCTATTTATTTGTGAATGTATGTATTTGAAAGAGAGAATGGCGGCAGAGGGAGAGAGAGAGAGGGAGAGAGAGGGTCTCAAGCAGACTCTGCGCTGAGCATGGAGCTTGAAGTGGGTGGGGCTCAGTCTCCCGACTCTGAGATCATGACCTGAGCCAAAATCAAGAATCAGATGCTGAACTGACTGAGCCACCCAGGTGCCCCTGTGCAGAGCTTTTTAGTTTGATGTAGTCGTACTTGTTTACTTTCGCTGTCATTGCTTTTGCTTTTGGTGTCATATTTAAAAAGTCATTGCTAAGACCTGTGTCGAGGAGCTTACTGCTGTGTTTTCTTCTTATACCTTGGTTTTAATTATTTAAAGAAAGCATAGGCTCTAACAAGTTTTTCATGAAAGCTAATGGCAAGGGAATGGTGGTAGCTTATATTGTCCCGAGTTTTTATATATACATTTTTTATTATTATGTTGTGTTAATCACCATACATTACATCATTAGTTTTTGATGTAGTGTTCCATGATTCATTATTTGTGTATAACACCCAGTGCTCCATGCAGAAAGTGCCCTCTTTAATGCCCATCACCGGGCTAACCCATTCTCCCACCTCCCTCCCCTCCAGAACCCCCAGTTTGTTTTTCGAGTCCATCGTCTCTCATGGTTCGTCTCCCCCTCCGATTTCCCCCCCTTCATTCTTCCCCTCCTGCTATCTTCTTCTTCTTCTTTTTTTTTTTTAACATATAATGTATTATTTGTTCCGAGTTTTTATATTATCTGAGAGTGACTTTCTATACCTTCACATGCTGCTACCTCCTTAAATAGCTATAGGATTCTTGCATAACAAGCTTCCTACCTAAAAACTCTAGATATTGTCCCCTTGAGCTCTGATATTTGATGTTAGATGTCTGAGGTCATCATTTTTATTCTATTGCAGTAAATTATGTTTTTTCTTTGAACATTTGTCATATTTTGTATTTAATACTTGAACAGAATATGTTTATGTGCTTCAAACCTCATTTTGTAGTACAGATTCCTTTCACAACTTTGGGAAATACTCTTCTGTTAGTTCTTTGGGTTCTTTCGTATGTCCTTTTTCTGTTTTCTTTCTAGGGTTCTTCCTGTATATATATTTTGGTTTCCAGAATCTGTCCCTCATTTCTTATTTCTTCTGTCACTAATTTTCATTTTCCCTCCAAGTTCTAGGAGAATGTTTTGAGTTCCATCATCCACTTCAACAATTTGAGTTTTTTGTAGGCTGTGTTCTGTTGTCCACTCTGTCTTCCATCATTTTCAATGAAGTGACACTATTAAAAAAAATCAGCTCCAGGCAGTCTTTCCTGATCGCAGACTGTTCCATCTTCATGTCTCCTTGCTCCATTTTCAGATGCAGTACCTTCTTAAATCAAGTGTCTTGTTAAAATACTGAGCATTTTATAAAAAATTAGTCTTTTAAAAAATTTTTAATTTAATTTTATTTTTTAAAGATTTTATTTATTTATTTGACAGAGAGATAGAGAGCACAAGTAGGCAGAGTGGCAGGCAGAGGGAAAGGGAGAAGCAGGCTCTCTGCTGAGCAGGGAGCTGGACGTGGGGCTCGATCCCAGGACCCCAGCATCATGACCTGAGCTGAAGGCAGCCGCTTAACTGACTGAGCCACCCAGGCGCCCCCCAAAAATTTGTCTTCTCACTTTCAGTAAAACCTTTTGAGCAGAGATAGTTTCAAAGCGGTTCCTTTCCTTTGAACTGCAGTGTTTCACATGAGTCTGGGGATTTGTCACTCTCTGTATCTCCTTATAGAAGGAGGAGGAGTACTGGTTTATAGGCACATTGGTGTTGAGATTGTTTCTTTTGAAAACTTGGCATACGTTCCTGGCCAAATCCTTCAGTCGAAAGGAGGAAGGATGAAAATGTATCTGTCCTTCCATGGCCAGGTAAGAGATTTCATGAACTGGAGTGTCTTGTGTGACGTTGATGCTTGCTGTATGGGCAAACCATGACCGCTTTTGACCATCCTCGGCATACCTGCTTGCTCCGGTTTCTCACCTCAGCGATGCCAGGCTTCTTCTCAAAGTGGCAGCTTATACCAGCAACACGTTCTGGGGTCTCTGAGTACCACAGGTTGCCTGCATTTAAGGCCAACCCGCGGAGCCAAGAGGTCTGCCCTGTGGGTGCCCTGTAGCCGGTCGTACCCTCCCATTCTTCTTTTGAGTTCAAGGGAGAGTGCTGCTCCCGGGGTAGGCTTGCTGTACTTACCAGGAAGCTGCTGTGTCAGCGTAGACACTCAGGAGGCAGCCCGCTTTGCCCCTTCTTTAATCTCATCCCACCTAACCGTATCCAGAACCACCCCTTGCAATTTCTGGCATATTAAGCACCTTTCTCTAATATTTAGTGCTGACAAAAGTTGTGACCTAATTGAATAGTCCCCTGACCATGTCCCTGGGGAAGCTGGGAATGGGGCAGGTTGAGAGGCCTGAGTCTGTACCAACATCTTGCCGGGAAGCTTCCCTTCCCCCCTTTTGTTGGCTATTAAATTCTGAATATGTTCTCAGTCATGGATGTCCCCATGTCTAGGAAAAATAAGGTCATAAATATTAAGATTGAGTGATGAGAATAGACAGGTGAGTAAGAATGAAAAGCTTCAGTGACTGCGTGAAGCCGGGAAGATTGGATTTCAGTATTGGGCCTATTTAGCTCAGAAGTGTGCCTTTAGCAAAGCTCTTGATTGTTACTTTAAGAAATTTGGGATGAAATAGCCCAGGTAACACACTGGACAACAAAACCAAGGAAGTAAACGGGCTGGGTTAAATTTGGGGTGACCAACTGTCCTGGTTGGTCCGTGCGGGAGGGGATCTCAGCAAGTGGGGTATCAGGAGACTCGTGGGCGTGAATTGGTCACCCTAGCGGAAATTATGCCTTTGCATCTGTGGTCTTTTATATATGAGATGAGATTTCATGCTACAGTGGATGTCCAGAGCTCTTTTCATCCACCGACAGAGCACGCAGCATTTAGCCAGCAAAGAGTGAGAGCTTCTTTTCTATTTGTTTTGTTGAATAAATTCTACAAACTCAGATTCCAGTTGAATATAGAATCAGTCCGTTTTTAGCTATATTCTGAAATGGCTCTGGCAGATAGACATTCTTTCATGTTTTCTTCCTAGAAGTGATGAGGAGGCGTCTTTTGTGAAGCTGGAAATGTCTTTAGCTTATCTTTTAAGATGTACATACCATGAAGCCGGAGCCACTTGTACAGACTTAGAGTTTTAGATAAATTAGAAGCTCGTGAGTGAAAATTACAAGGTTCTTTCTAGAAGCCATAAAGGATTAGAGACAATTGGGAGCAATTTCAAGAGTTGTTTGATTAGGAGGTGGCCAAGGATTTGAATAAAGGTACAGGCCTCAGTGTCTTAACTTCCATGTTGTGTTTGCCACTCGGCTGCATCAGGCTAGTTGCCCCTCAGTGGAACAAGACCAGTGTTCATTAAGATATTTTCTCTCTGGGGCGCCTGGGTGGCTCAGTCAGTTAAGCGTCTGCCTTCAGCTCAGGTCATGGTCCCGGGGTCCTGGGATGGAGCCCCACATCGGGCTCCCTGCTCATCGGGGAGCCTGCTTCTCCCTCTCCCCCTGCTCCTCCCCCCCGCTGGTGCTCTCTTTCTCTCAAATTAATAAAATCTTTTATTTTAAAAGATGTTTTCTCTTTCTTTATTATGTCCGTGGATCCTAGTATTAATAGCGTAGGAGCAGTAAGACTTTTATTTGGGTAGATGAGGAGGGCATTTATGTATTTCTTAGAAATTGATTTCAACCCTTTATGGGAATCTGTCCTAGGGAAACTTCTCCAACCTCTGCTTTTTGTTTTGTTTTGTTCTTTTGATTCTGAAACTCCCTTTAGGTGAAGTAGGTCAGGTTAACCAGAAATTCTCAGGTGTGTCCTTAAACAGAGGCCTCAGAGGGGGACACACTGTGAGAGGGAGACTTGTCATTCAGCCTTCTTCATCAGACTTGAAGCCACGCTTCTGAGCCTGTCCGCCGAGGTTGGATCGGCTTTGATCCTCCATTTCTTCCTTGTCCTTTTCTTTGCATTTAAAACTCCATGTTTGCCACTGTTGTCTCCATCCTCACCTTTCACTGCATTTTTTAATACTGTTTATACAACAACCTATTGTTTTGTGACTTAATCATCTTCCATCAGTTTTTCCTGTGAAAACCCCCCAAATTGCTCTTATGTTCTCTTTCTCCCGTGCTTCACTTATCTAGTCTATTAGCAGGTCTTACTGTTTTTCTCTAAAACATTCTGAATCTGATCACTGCTCACCATCTTCCCCTCTGTCCCTGTGGTCCAAGTCACATCAGCCTGCATGGATTATGGCAGCAGCTTCCGTGCTGGTCTTCCTGCTTCAAAGCCTGCCCTTCTCAGTCCTCTCTCTTTTCCAGAAAGCTGCCAGAGTGGTCTCCTCAGACTTGGATCACATTTTTTTCCCTGCTTAAAATTTTCTAATGGTTTCCCATTGTATCTAGACTTAAACCCCAAATTCTGACCATGACCAACGGAGGCCTCCTTCATCTGTTCAACTTCCCCTCTCCACCTTGAGCACCAAGCTATAGTCTCAAGTACAACCAGCTTGTTCCCACCTCAGGGCCTCGGCCCCAGCTCTTACTTCCCCTTGGAATCCTCTTATTCCAGACATTGCCATTGCCTGGATCCTCATTATTCAGATCTCCGGCCAACTTAACTCTCCCCAGCGATGGTTCCGTATAGAGTAGTGCGTCATTCCCGCACACCCCCACTGACTCTTACTCTTCTTAAATTATCCTTTGCTTTTCCATAGCAACTCATATCTGAATTTCTTGTTTCTTTACTTATTCTGTATCTCCCCCATCATAATATAATCTCCATGAGAGCACGGGCTCTGTTTTGTTCATAGTGCTTGACCCAGAGTAGTTGCTCATCCAAATATTAAATCAAGTGATGCAAATAAGCGTTTTCTTTTGGGAGAGTAACTGTATAGTTATATACCTGTATATTGGTCTCAAGAGTGTGAGCTGTGGAGTCTTAAAGAATTTTCCAAAGACTTTTCAATTGATAATTAAAAAAAGAAATAGTTTATTTTTTAGAGCAGTTTAAAACGGTTCCTAGCAAAGCTGAGCAGAAAGTACAGAGAGTGACCCTGCACCTCTGTTTCCATGCATGTACAGCCTTTCCCACTGTCTACATCCTGCACTGATGTGGTACGTTTGTTATAATTGATTAACCTACATCGACACATCATTATCACCAAATCCATATTTTACATTAGAGTTTACTCTTGGTGTTGTATATTTTATAGATATGTTTTATAGATTTAAAAAATGTATTATGACCTGTATCTGCCATTATAGTATCATACAGGATAGTTTTACTGCCCTAAAAATCCTCTGTAATCCTCCTATTCGTGCCCTGCCCCACACCCAACTCCTGGCAACTTTTTATTTTTTCTGTAGTTTTGTCTTTTCCAGAATGTTGTATAATTGATATCTTACAGTACATAGCCTTTTCCGACTGGCTTCCTTCACTTATTAATATGTATTTAAGTTTCCTCATTTCTTTTTGTGACTTGATAGCTCATTTCCGTTTAGTGCGGAATATTATTCTGTTGTCTGAATGGGCCACAGTGTATCTATCCACCATTTTGGTTGCTTCCAAGTTTCGGTAGTTGTTGATAAAGCTGCTATAAACATCTGTTCACAGCTTTTTGTGTGGACATAGTTTTCAACTCATTTGGGTGAATATCAAGGAGGGCAATTGCTGAATCCTACCATGAGAGTATGTTTAGTTTTGTAAGAAATCACCAAACCAAATGGGGTTCCAAAACAGCTGTATCATTGTGCATTCCCACTGGCAGTGAATGCATGTTCTCTTATTCCATTATTTTTGTCAGCATTTGGTGTTATCAGTTATTAGTGGATTTTGGCCATTCTAATAGGTGGGTAGTAGTATCATGTTTTAATTTGCACTTCCATGACAAATGATAATGAGCATCTTTTCATATGCTTATTTGCAATCTGTATATTGGTGAGGTGTCTGTTCAGGTCGTCTGCCCATTTCTTCAGTAAAGTTGTTTGTTTTCTTGTTGTTGAGTTTTAAGAGTTCTTTGTATTTTGAATTACAGTCCTTTACTGAACATGTCTTTTGCAAATATTTTGTCCCAGTTTGCAGCTTGTCTTCTTATTCTCATGACAGTGTCTTTCATAGAACAGTTTTTAATTTTTCTGAAGTGCAGTTTACCAATTATTTCTTTCCTGGGTTGTGCCTTTGGTGTTGTAACCAAAGAGTCATCACCATGCCCAAAGTCATCTAGATTCCCTCTTACGTTATTTTCTAGGAGTTTTATGCATTTTATATTTAGATCTATGATCCATTTTGAGTTAATTTTTGTGAAAAGTGTAAAATTTGTGTCTAGATTCAATTTTTTTTTTTTTTTTGCATGTGGATGTCCTGTTGTTCGAGCACCATTTGTTGAAGAGAATATCTTTGCTCCACTGTATTGCCTTTGCTCCTTTGTCAAAGATCAGTTGACTGTATTTATGTGGCTCTTTTTCTGGATTCTCTTTTTTTTCTGTCCGTTGATCTATTTGCCTGTTCTTTTGCCAATAAAACATTATCTTGATTACTGTAGTTTTATGGTAATTCTTGAAGTTGGGTAAATCAATCTTCCAACATTGTTCTTCTTCAATATTGTGTTGGCTATTTTGCGTCTTTTGTCTGTCTGTATAAACTGTAGAATCAGTTTGTCAGTATCCCCAAAATAACTTGGGATTTTGATTGGGATTGCATTGAATCTATAGATCAAGTTGGGAAGAACAGACATCTTGACAATATTGAGTCTTTCTGTCCATGAACATGCACTATCTCTCCATTCATTTAGTTCTTTGATTTGTCCATCAGGGTTTTTTGGTTTTCTTTTCTTTTCTTTTTTTTTTTTTTTAATAGAGGGAGGGAAGACAGGGAGGGGCGGAGGCAGAGGGATAGAGAGAATCTTAAATAGGATCCATGCCCCAGCATGGAGCCTGACACAGAGTTCTGTCTCACAACCCTGAGATCCTAACCTGATCCGAAATCAAGAGTTGGATGCTTAACTGACTGAACCACCCACATGCCCCTTTGGTTTTCTTTATGTAGATCCTTGTACATATGTTTTTACTTTGCAGTTCCACTTATTCATTAGGAAAGTGATTGACTTTTGTATATTAACCTTATATCCTGCAGCTATGCTGAAATTGCTTATTAATTCTAGGAGGGTTTTTTTTGGTTGATTCTTTTGGATTTTCTACAGAGACAGACACATCATCTATGAAGAAGGACAGTTTATCTCTTCCTCCTCAGTCTGTATACCTTTCATTTTCTTTTTTTGTCTCATTGTATTAGCTGGCACTTCTAGTGTGCTATTGAAAAGGACTGGTAAGAAGAGACATTCTTGCCCTGTTCCCAATCTTAGTGAGAAATCAAGTTTAAGTGTGATGTTAGCTGTAGGTTTTTTGTAGATGGTCCTTATAACGTTGAATAAGTTACTCTCTAGTCCTAGCTTACTGAGAGTTTTCATTATGGATTTGTGTTGGATTTTGTCAGATTTTTTTTCTGCATCTATTGATATGATCATGTGCTTTTTCTTCTTTATCCTATTGATGTGATGGATTATATTAATTCATTTTCAAATATTGAGCCAGCCTTGCATACCTGGATAAGTTTCACTTGTTTGTTGCATATAAGTCTCTAAGACGTATAAAAAAGTATATAAAATATATATTGTTGGTTTCTATTTCTAATATTTTGTTGAGTATTTTGGCATTCATGTTCTTAAGAGATATTAATTTGTAGTTTTCTTTTCTTGTAATACATTTGTCTGGTTTTTCTATTAGGGTATTGCTGGTCTCATAGAGTGAATTAGGAAGTCTTCCTTCCACTTTTTTCTTCTGGAAGAGTTTTTAAAGAATGGGTATAATTTCCTCCTTAAATGGTTGGTATTATATGTTGGCTAATTGAACATAATTAAAAAACAAAAAGAATTCACCAGGGAACCCATCTGGGCCTGTTGCTTTCTGTTTGCGAAGGTAGTTAATTTTGATTCAATTTCTTCAGTACACATAGGCCTATTTAGATTATCTGTTGGCAGATTGAGCAAAGAATTGGTCCATTTTTTCTTTCTTTTTTTAAAATTTTATTTATTTATTTGAGAGAGTGAGAGAGAGCATGAGCAGTGGGGAGGGGCAGAGGGAGAAGCAGACTCCCTGCTAAGCGGGGAGCCCAAATGCGGGGCTCTATCCCAGGACCCTGGGATCTCATGACCTGAACTGAAGGCAGATGCTTAACCAACTGAGCCACGCAGGTGCCCCAAGAATTGGTCCATTTCATCTACATTATGTCTTGCCTACAAATTTGTAGGCATAGAGCTGTTGAAAGTTTTACTTTATTTGCCTTTTAATATCCATAGGATCTGTAGTGATGTTCCCTTTTTTTTTTTACATTAACCTTTATTTTTATTGAAGTATAACATAATACAAAAGAGTATGTAAATCAGGAGTGTAGAGCCAGCTATACTTAGTGAGTTTTTTTTATTTCTGGTATTAGTAATTGGTGTTTTTCCTATTTTTTTTCTTAGCCTAGATAGGCGCTTATTGATTTTATTGGTCTTTTCAGAGAACCAGCTTTGTTTTATTGACTTTCTCTGTTGATTTTCTGTTTTTCATTTCATTGATTTCTGTTCTAATTATTATTTTTTTTCTTTCTCTTTTAGATTTAATTTGCTCTCCTCTTTCTAATTTTGTAAGGTTGAAGCTTATATTGTGGAGTTTAGATCTTTCCTTTGTAATATATGTAGTGTGTTAATTTTTACTCTTCAAAGTGCTTTTTGGCTGCATCTCACAAATTTTGATGTTGTATTTTCATTTTCATTTAGTTAAAAATACTTTAAAATTTCTCTTGATATTTCTTCTTTCACCATGGTATTTAGAAGTTGTTTAGTCTCTTAAGTATTTTGAGATATTCTAGCTGTCTTTCTGTTACTGATTTCTAGTTTATTTCCTGTATGGTCTGAGAGCAGACATTGTATGATTTCTATTCTTTGACATTTTTTTTGGTCCCAGAATATGGTCTGTCTTGGTGAGTGTTCCATATGAGCTTGAGAAGAATGTGTATTCAGCTCTTGTTGTATGAAGTAGTCTGTAGATTTCAGTTATTTCCAGTTGATTGATGGTATTCTTGAGTTCAACTGTGTCCTTATTCATTCTCTGCCTAATGGATCTGTCCGTTTCTGATAGGAGATGTTGAAGTCTCCAACTATAATAGTGGATTTGTCTACTTCTCCTTGCTGTTCTGTTAGATTTTGCTTCATGTGATTTGACTCTCTTATAAGGTACATACACATTAAGGATTGTGATATCTTCATAGAGGATTGACTTTTTATCATTACGTACTCTCCTTTTTATCCTTGGTAATTTCCTTGTTTTGAAGTCCACTCTGTCTGAAATTCATATAGGTACTCCAGCTTTGTTTTGATTAGTGTTAGCACAGAATATCTTTCTCCACACCTTTATTTTTAATTTATATGTGACTTTATAGTAGTGAATTTCTTGTAGACAACATATAGTTGTGGTTTTTTTTTTTTTTTAGTTGCGTTTTGTTTTTTCATCCACTCTGACAATCTCTGTCTTTTAATTGGTGTATTCACTCCTCTGACATTAAAAGTGATTATTGATATAATTGGTTTAATAGCTACCTTATATGTTAATGTTTGCTATTTGTTGCCCTTGTTCTTTGTTCCGATTTTTCTCTTTGGACATCATTTCTTCAGATATTTATTTTCTGTCAATCTCCCTCATTTTTATTTTTAAAGATTTATTTATTTATTTGAGAGAGAGTGCACATGCATGGGGGAGCGGGGGATGGGCAAAGGAAGAGGAGAGAGAGAATCCGAAGCAGACTCCACACTGAGCACAGAGACTGACTCAGGGCTGATCCCACGAACCATGAGATCATGACCTGAGCTAAAACCAAGAGTTAGATGCTTAACTGACTGAGCCACCCGGGTGCCCACCTGTGTCATTCTTTTTCTTCTGGGAATCAAATTATATTTATGTTACACTGATCAGTAGTATCTAATAGGTCATTGATGCCCTTTGATTTATCTGTAGTCTTTATTTCTCTGTGTGCTTCATTTTTGGGTAGTTTCTATTTCTATGTATTCTAGTTCACTGATTTTTCTGCAGTGTCTAAAGTGCTATTAATCTCATTCAGTGTGATTTTTTAAATTTCAGATACATTTTTCATCTTTAGAAGCTTCCTTTATTTATATGTATAAAAGATGTATATGTGAAAGAAAGATATGTATACATCTTATATATATGTATCATATATCATATATGTCATATATATCTTTCATTTCTCCATTATGTTTTTTATAAGATTTTATTTTTTATTTAAAGGTCTTATTTATTTGAGAGAGCAACAGAGAGAATGGTAGAGAGCACAAGTGGGGAGGAGAGGGAGAAGCAGGCTCCCCGCTGGGCAGGGAGCCCGACGTAGTCCTCGATCCCAGGACCCTGGGATCATGACCTGAGCTGAAGGCAGACATTTAACCGACTAAGTCTCCCAGGTGCCCCAGATTTTACTTTTTTAAAAGATTTATTTTTGAGAGGGAGGGGGAGAGAGAGAGAGAGAGCACGAGCAGGGGGAGGGTCAGAAGGAAAGGGAGAGAAGTGGTCTCCCCACTGAGTATGGAGCCTGACGTGGGGCTTGATCCCACGATCGTGACCTGGCCGAAACTAAGAGTTGGACGCTTAACTGACTGAACCACCCAGGTGCCGCTATGAGATTTCATTTTTAAGTGATCTCTATACCCAACATGGAGCTCAAGCTTATAACCCTGAGATCAAGAGTTATAAGCTCTGCCAACTGACCCAGCCAGGCACCCCTCTTCTCTGTCACTTCTCAAGTGGATGCTGGATATTGTGAATTTTATTGGGTATCTGATTGTGTTAAATTCTTTTGAATAGTGTCGGACTTTGCTCTAATGACTAGTTAAACTATTTGGAATAACTTGGTACTTTTGAGGCTTGCTTTTAAGCTATTAAATGGATCTAGGGCAGCCTTTGATGTAGAACTAGTTTAGCTCTACTACTAAGATGATGCTTTTCCAAGGACTCTATCCATTATCTCATGTAGTAGGAGCCATTCTGACTGCTGAGAACACAAAATATCCCCAGCCCTGTGTGAGCTCTGAGATTTGTTCAGCCTATTTGCTGGTGCTTCTTTTCCTGCCCTTGGGAAGTTTTCATTCCCACCTGCACAGGTTAGTGCTCAGCCATAGACTTGGAAGGAACCCTTCTACAGATGTCTGCTTGTTTTCTCTCGGTACGGGTTCTCTTATTCCAGTATTCTCTTACAATCCTTGTTGCCTGGCTTTCCTAAACTCCAGTCTCTGTCTTCATAATTCCGCAAGAAGGAAAATTGAAAACTCTGGGTTCTGTCTGACTCCCTCCCACCCCCCTCTACTCTGGCCTTGACACTGTTCCAGGTTGTAAGCTAGGGCAATTTCAGGCCTCCCCTGTTTTGTTTTTCTGTCTTTGGGATTGTATCTTGCTCTCTTTTCCAGTGTCAGAAATGTTTGTTTCCTATTTTTTGGTCTATTTTTATAGTTGTTTAAGGTAGGAGGGCAAACCTTGTCACTGGTACTCCGGAATGTCCAGAAGCAGGAAACCTTCAGTTGACATTTTGTATTTCCATTATTTTGTTTAGAAGTTAATTTTGCTGCCCTGTAAGGGGTGTGGTGGTTTTGCCTTTTAGTTTAAATCATTATGAGTGTTGGTATCTTGGTAAGAAGCCTCTGTTATTTATGTAGGAAATCACCCAGTGCCGGGGAATAGTACTGTTCCATTCCCTTCTTTGTAATAGAGAAAGTGATGTCCTAAGCAGAGGTGATAGAGATTTTGCCTGACATGTGGCATCATTTCTTAGAATATGCAACAACTTGGCCTTTGGTTTTTCTTCCACTGTGTGTGGTTTTAGGCTTATTCTTCAGCTGATGAATTCACCACCTACTCCATTCTTGGGCTGTGAATCCATAGGCTTGAATTCTGTCCTGAGTGCCAAAACTTTGCAACTGCTGAGTTGGTTGGTTTTTTGCCTGGAAAAATTGTTAGGGCAAAATTGATACTTTGGGGAGAAAAAGAGGCAGATTTTCAGATGAAAGCTCTTCCACCCCAAATAGTATAAAAAATTTTTGGCTTATTATCTAAAGGCATGGGTAGAATTTGATGTATCATGAGAAAGAGAAAGAAGCTCATAAATAGTAAACTTAATGATGAGTGGGCATCATAAGACCACACATAAGTAGGGTAGCCATGTATCCTGTTTGCTAAAGACAGTCCTGAACACCTGTTGTCTTGGAATAATTACCATCCCCTTTTTTTCTTGGAAGTGTCATGGTTTTGATGTCTCTCTCTGTATACTTATATACATAAAAAGTCATCCTAGTTGTAAAGAATGGTTTAAAGAATACAAAGTAGGTGTTAATTCCCTGGTTATTGTTGTCCTTGAACGATGGATTTACTGTTTACTTTGTATTTTTGTTGAATAGTTTATAGTGACTAATAAATGTATATGTGTGTGTGTGTGTGTGTGTGTGTGTGTGTGTGTGGTTTTATTTTTTTTAATTTTTGGTATTTTTCCTACAGATGATCTCAATGCCACCCACCAACACTGTGTTTTGGCTGGTTTACCACCTCGGTTTAGTTCTACCCACCGAGTGGCAGAGGTAAGTGTAAATAAAAATGTGATTCAAACTTAATTGGATGTGACAGCAGTGGTTGAATGAGCAATTTTGCATAGAGTTTTGGAAGAGTATTTGATAGGAAAATTGCTTCCATCGAACTTGACATTAGCCTTTATTTACTTGCTTTTTTAGCTTTGAGCTGTGAGGGATACAGTTTTAAAAAGTGTGTTCACAGCATGGGATTAGTATATTTTGCTTCTTTGGGGTTCTGTTTCTTGGAGAAGGTAAAATGCTATTGGCAGGTGTTGCTAGCTAGAGATTTTCTAAGGGGTTTTTATCTGTCAAGGTCAAGGACAGGAGATGGCCAGAAGGAAATGGGGAGGGGGCACCTGGGTGGCTCAGTCGTTTTAAGTGTCTGCCTTCGGCTCAGGTCATGATCCTAGGGATCATGGGATTGAGCCCTGCATCTGGCTCCCTGCTCAGTGGGAAGCCTGCTTCTCCCTCTCCCCCTCCCCTTGCTTGTGTTTCCTCTCTCGCTATGTCTCTCTCTGTCAAATAAATAAAATCTTTAAAAAAAAAAAAAGGAAATGGGGAGAGTTTGTGTGCTTGTGCGTGTGTTAGCTGTGACCAGACTCCGATGGTTGAGAATTTACATTTCCCTTAACTTTTGGGTCAGGCTTCTGGGCATGTGAATGTAAATTAAGGAGAAAGTTACAGTGGTGCCCAGTAATTTCTGAGCTGCCCAGTTGAGTTCATAACCCAGATTTTATTGCTAAATTCTGCCACCACTTGCGGTGGCTGTTGGTCGGCTGATTAGACCAGTTCGGAATGGAAACTTAGGAGGTCGAAAAACTCCTAGTAGTCACCCTGCGGTACTGTGTGATCAGTTAAGGAAGGTTCCAGAGAGCAGGCGAATAATCGTGAGAAGGCCTACAAGTTGACCTCGTATCCAAGCTTGTTATCTGTGCTTTGTTTTGTAGATTGACTTTCCATCTTGCCACAGGGGGACCAGGGTGGGAAGTTGGGCAGAAGGGATACAACACAGTGGCAGGGGAACACAAACACAAGCCCTTCTCAGTCCCAAGACTGAGTCTGTAAGGCAGTGGCATGTCGTATGGTAATTAAGTGGCTTTCCTCGTGGACAGGTCATGTTGCTGTGGGCCAGAGAGGGCCTGAGTGTCTATTAAATCAAGATGCCTTCCAGCCCATGAAACATGCCTTCGTCCCTTTCTCCTCATGTCCCTTGCCCCGCTCTCTTCCATTCGCTCATCTGAATATTTGCGTGCCTGTCACGTGTACAGTGGCACGATGGGCTTGAGAGATAGAGCCATCAACATCATCCCCAGGACATCTGTGATGAGCACTCCCTTTGTTGAACTTCCATTTTAGTTGGGGAGACAGATCCCAAACAAATGAACACATGGATAATTATCTGAGAGACCTGAAAGTAAGTTCTGTTAGGCAGTCGGGAAGGAAGGACTGACTGAGTAGAGGGAGGAATAGAAGGAGGAATGCGTGTGTGGACAAACGAATGAACTCTTTATTGGGTGCTTTTGCTGTGCCAGGCTCTTGGCTGACTCTCAAGCCTGGGTGATTTGGGGATGACATTGCCATTAGTAGAAACAGCAGTTGAAGACATTGGGGGAAGACAGTAGTTCATCCAGTTTTGAACAGGCTGAGTTGGAGCTGCCCAGTGGAGCAGTCCGGCAGATAAAGGCAAACAAGGGTCTAAAGCTCTCCTCCTCCCTCTCCTGCAGTAGGACATGCCTACACAGAAGCCGCCAAAAGGGGCCCTCCGGAGTACAGTTTGAACAGTACCCCTGTGCCCTGATTTCCTTTTTTTCCAGGTGGACCAATTTTATGAGGGTAGCGGTACTTTCAGAATATCCGGAGAGTCAGCATTTTCTGCTTTAATCACAGCTGTATTTGTGTCCTCTAAGTTTTAGGCAACATTGTGAGCATTAATTAACTTTTAAATAAAGAAGCGGGTTTGTGTAGTGATGCTGTTGGGAGAAACACATTATCTCAAATCTATGTCTTATATAGTCTCTGTACTTGAGTTCAAGCTACTAATTAGACACCTCCACTGTGAATGATATAACGATCTTGCTTTCTATGTTATAGATCAGGGTCAGCAAACTGTGGCCTGTGGGCTAGCCAGCTGTTTTAATAAATAAAATTTTAATTGAAACACAGCCACACTCATTTGATTCCATATGGTTTATGGCTGCTTTGGAGTTACAAAGGCAAAGCTGCAGAGTCGCAACAAGACCTTAAGGCCTGCAAGCCTAAAATACTTAGTATCTGGCCTTTTAAGAAAAAGTTAGCTGACTTTGTTTTATGTGATCTTATGTATACAGGCTTTAATAATCACTTTAAAGTAAAAAGTAATTTTTGAAACATCACCATTTTAAGGTCACTTTTTATTTCTATGAAAAGTCAAAAATGATAATGTTCAGTGTTGGTAAAGTTATGGTGAAACAGGTACATTCATATACTTCTGGAAGTTTTTCTAATTGGTATACTTTTTGGAAAGCTATATGGGGATGTGTCTAAAGTACCATAAAAATATCTTTGATCTCATAACACTGTTTTTGGGAATCAAGCCTAGGAAATGCTTCAAAGAAAGCATACACACAACACATATAAAAATGTTCAGAGTGACTAAGAGTAGTGAAGAGCTGGACAGAACTTTAGTGCCTCTAGTACATGACTAGTTTATTAAATTAGTATCACTTCAGTGAGCAACCATTGAAAATACTTACTTTGAGTACTTACGTACAGAGAAAAACAGAATAGACACTGATGTATACATTCTGATCACAGCTGTGGGGACAAACAAAGAATCATGTGCAATAAAAATAATTAAAATAAGGTAAGGTGACAGGGTTATTATTTTATCTTAAAAATTTTTATTTCATGTATTGTCAGTAATAAAAGAGGGAAAAGATTTTTTTTCTAATATGAAAGTTACATTATTATTTCCCTCAAGAGAAGAGATGGAAAAAATCCATGCAGTGTTGTAGCCCTCACTTATTTTATAAATGTCCTTTCCTTCATACAGAATTAACATGGCATGTCTTATCTGTGCCACACAAAATGATTTGCTATTTTCTGTCCATTCAAAATATGTCAGAAACAGATTGTCTTAAGGAAGTGATGTTCTGAATTTCATTTTAGTTAATCAGAGAAGAAATCCATTTAGTTTTTCGGTTACATGTGACTAGATTATGTCTGACAGCTCTTGACTTTTATTGGATTTTTTTCTTCTGGTTGGAAAAGAAGAAATCTGTTCTCCTGAATATCTTTTTTTTAATTTAAATTTTATGAATTTTATATATAATTATATTGTGACTAGGTAGTTACTCAGACGATTCAAAATTCAGGAAGTACCCAAGAATAAGTAGTTGAAAGTCTCTTCCTCCTAAAGCCAACCAGTTCCTCCTCCCCAGAGGCAACTAGTGTTATCAGCTTCTTGTTATCCTTTCTGTGATACTTAATACATATGTAAGCAAATATGTGTTTAATTAAAAACATTTTTTATACAAATGGTAGCCTACTCTACATACCATTCTGCACTTTTGTTTTAGTAAGCCTTGGTGATAACTTACCAATATGTAATTCATACCTTGGAGTAGGCGGTGGTTTTTTTCGATATGACACCAAAAGCACAAATAACCAAAGAAAAAATAGGTAAGTTGGACTTCACCAAAGTGAAAAACTGTTATGCTTCAGGGGCGCCTGGGTGGTGCATTGGGTTGAATGTCCAACTCTTGGTTTCAGCTCAGGTTATGATCTCAGGATCATGAGATTGAGCCCCATGTCGGGTTCTGCACTCAGCATGGAGTCTGCTGGAGATTCTCTCTCTCTCTCTCTCCCCCCATGCTCTCTCTCCTCTCTCTACAATAAATAGGGGCACCTGGGTGGCACAGTCAGTTAAGCATCTGACTCTTGGTTTCAGCTCAGGTTGCAATCTCAGGGTCGTGAGATTGAGCCCCACCTTGGGCTCCATGCTCAGCACTGAGTCTGCTTAAGACTCTCTCTGCCCTTCCCCACTGTTCTCTGTCTCTCTCTCAAATAAATAAATCTTTAAAAAAAAATAAACAAATACATCTTAAAAAAAAAAACCCACCCAACCCTATTATGCTTCAAGAGGGTTCCATCAAGAAAGTGGAAAGAGAACTTATAGAATGCGAGAAAGTATTTTCCCATCACTTATGTCACAAGGTACTTGTGTCTAGAGTATATAAATAACTCTTACAACCCAATAATTAAAAAGATAAATAATCCAATTTTTTTAAAAGACAAAAGATCTGAATAGACATGTCTGCAAAGAAGATGCACAAGTGGCCAATAAACACAGGAAAAGATGTTGAACATCATTAGTCATCAGGGAAATGCGAAGCAAAGCCATATTGAGTTATCACTTCACACCCACTAGAATGTGGGTGTGAATGGCTGCAGTCAGAATCACAGTGACAAGTACTGGTGAAGATGTGCAGAAATTAGAACCCTCCTGCACTGCTGGAGGGAATATAAAATGGTTCAGCTGCTTTGGGGAACGGGCTGACCTTTCCTCAGAATTTTAAATACAGTTACCTCAGGAGCCAGCCATTCCATTACCGGAGAGAGATGAAAACTCATATGTGAATGTTCTTAGCAACTTGACTCATAATAGGCAAAAAGTGGGAGCAATCCAGATAATGAATGGAAAAGCGAAAGTGGTATATCCATACAGTCAAATATTATTTGGCAGTAAAAGGGAAGGAGTTACTGACACGTGCTACAACATGGATGAACCTTGAACTGTCATGCTCAGGGAAAGAAGCCAGTCACAAAAGATCACCTATCGTATGATTTTATTTTTAGGAACGGTCCCGCATAGCCAGACCTGTGGTCACAGGAAATAGACTGGTGGTTGTCTGGAGCTGGGCAGGTTGGCAGGAAGGGGGAAGCAGGTGACTGCTAAGGGGTACCATTTGTTTTGGGGAGGTGACCAAAATGTTCTAAAGTTAACTCTGGTGATGGTGGCATAACTCTGTGAATATACTATAAACTAATGAATTGTATGTTTTCACGGTGTGACTTTTATGACATGTGAATTATGTCTCAATAAAGTTGTTACCTGTCCCTGCCAAAAAACAAAAACAAACAAAAAAACGGGCCTTATTATAGGTTCTGTACAACAGATAAAACTCTGAACACCCAGAAAAAAATGTACCCTCCCTCTCCCCCCCCTTTTTTGGCTGTAAGTATGGCTTCACTGTAGTTTATTTAACAAGTCCCCTATTGATGGGAAATTTAGGTTATTTCCAGTCTTTTTAATAAATGGCATTGTGATTAGTAACCTCTTACATAGGTCACTCGATACTTGGGAAAATAAAAGTGTGACTAGAGCATGTTTATAGACAGACAGGTTGCAGGAGTGGCTCCGGGATAAAAGTGAGTGGTGATTCAGCTTTGCTTTCTGTTTTTTCCTTTGTAGCAAATTGGAGTCGCCTGCTCTTGTGCTCCCAGCACTCTGAGATCTTCATATTAAAATACACATTAGTCAGGCTTCTGTATTTGGCACCGTAACTTTGTTTTTCCAAGGCTTATCCGTGACACATTGTGTAAAATGGCAGTAACCATAGAAAGAATTTTTATACCAGGGCATTAGCCTTCAAGGTTATTTCTAAGGGATCTGTTTAAATTATATATGTCGAAAGAGAAACACTTTAGGGATACATTTTCCTCATTGGGTCGGAAGGGTATTTATAGCTTGCTTTTTATCATTCTAGGAAATCATGTTGTCATCAAAACCAATAGATGCACACTCCGTCTGCATTCTTTTCTTTTCTGACATATATCATTCAAAGGAGGAGTTGTCCATTTGACCTCTGTTTTGCTCCCACAGACAAAGAGAAGGATGAACTAGTTACCTGTGCCCTTGCCAATACCAAGGTACTAAGTTATGCCTTTGAACATGCCTTGAGGGCATGAGCCACATATTCTCCATTATTTGAAGAACCTATTCTGCCAAGGACTGCAGCTGCTTGGTTTTTGCAGAAAAGGAAAATGAGTTCTTTGCCCTGTGTTTATAACTTCAATTTCTTTTTTTTTTCCCGCCGTTACTATTCCCTTTTGTGGGCTGTTGATTCGATCATTTTGATTACCTTTCTTTCCCTTTGTTAAGTTCAGGGCACTTATAACAAAGTCAGTATCTTTGACTTCTTGGTTGATTAGTTATTCATCCAAAAACTACTTACTACTTTTCTTTTACATTTAAGACTTGGTTCTAGATACTGCAGTATCTGTAGAAAAAATATATGTAATAAAATGGTGTGTGTGTGTGTATACATGTATATATACATACATGTACATACATGGTTTTAGCCTCAGGGAGCCTATGGTTTAGTGATATAAGGCCCACATCATAAAAGAAAATCAGCAAGGAGAGTGGCCCAAGTGAGGCTAAGCCCAGAGCCCAGGGAGCAGGCCCCTATAGTGATTCTTAAGTTGAATATGGGCTGAGCTGTGGGGGCAACAGGTGAATGTATGGAAAAGGGACAAGTGTGAACATCCCCAGGAAGCATTGTATGGTAAACTTGGATTTTGCTTACAATCTTGAATGCTGGTTCTGTCTCTGCAGTGCTCTACTGGAACCTTGGATTATATCTTAGAGCGCTGCCAGCTGGCTCTGCAGAATGTCCGTAATGAGGTGGACAATGGTGATGTTTCTTTGAAATCCTTCGAGCCTGCAGTTCTGAAACAAGGAGAAGAAATCCACAACGAGGTGAGACTTTTCAAGAACTGGGAGGCTACTTGCGAGCTAACAAGTTGATCTGCCGTAGTTTCATATGGGTATGAGCCCTGAAATTCCTCAGTGAGAGACAAAGAACAGTTTAATTACCTACAACGACAGCAGTAACCAGAGTATCCGCATTTTTGTGCCAGTTCTGTAAGCCTCTCTCTCCGCAGGACAATGCAAAGTGGGCCCATAATGTGGGCGCATGCGGGGCTTGTGTTACAGGAGAGGAACTTGAGCCAAGGGAAGCTGAATCTTTTATAGTAGGTAGTGAGCATGCCTGACCTTTGCTCCAAACCAGAGACCGTCTTTATCCTCCAAGGCTGTTAGCATCCCTGCCCTTTGTTCTGGAGGAGAAACTATATCTTACAAGGTTGTTTCCGCTACCAAACATTCTTGCACTAGGAGGCTGAGGTGGAGGGAAGTTAGTGCCTTGCTCACAAGACATGCAGAAGCATAAGACTCATGAAAAGAGTAGTCTTCCCTCAAAGACCAGGGGGATCATGGGTGGGCCCTAAGAGCAAGTGTCAGTGCCTTGCTTGTTATTTACAAAATGAGGTGCAGTTCTGCAGTCAGACCAGCAGGATCCCGCCATCCAGGGTTTCACAAACTTTCCTGCTCTCAGTAACACCCTTTCCACTGTTTCTTTATCTTTGGACCATCCATGTTGTGGTCTACTTAAGACTTCTAAAAATTCCGCTCATTTGTTTAAAAAGATTTATTTATTTATTATTTTAGAGAGAGAGAAAGAGCGGGGAGAGGGAGAGAGAGAGAATCCCAAGTGGACTTCCCGCTGAGCACAGAGCCCGACTCGGGGCTCGATCCCATGACCCCGAGATCATGACCTGAGCCAAAATCAAGAGTCAGATGCTGAACTGACTGAGCCACCCAGGTGCCCCATAACTCAGCTCATTTTTTATGTAAATACATTTCTTTGAAAAGGAGGCTTTGTATTACCACTTAAAGTAGAAGCCAGTATCACTAGGCAAAAGAAAAAGGAGCCAGAGAAATCTCGCCGGTGAAAACAGAGCAGTGTCACCACCTTCCAGCAGGTGCTTTTGCTGGGAGGAGGCTCTGAGCCTCAAGTCTCCATTATCCCTGGGAGAAGGGAGATTTGCATACAACTGCATGCATTTACTAACAGTCATTGAATGTTATACTTCAAATGGGTGAATTTTGTCATGGGTAAATTATACCTTAAAACAAAAAACATTAAAAGGAGAAAAGGAGATTCCCAAGGGCTAGAGAACTGTTGAAGGTTATCACCAACCTGCGACTTTCTCTTTGCTAGAATTGGAAGGATTGATGGAGAATTCAGGATATGAAAACGTTCTCTTTCGTCCTTTCAACAAGTAATGACTGATCTTGTGTCTGGTATCTTCTGTGTACTTTAAGATATACTGGGAAGTAAAACAGTCGTTCTAGTGTAGGGAGATGACAAGTAATAAACTTAAGGCATCTGTTCATCTGGTAGTATGTTAGACTGAGAGAGCTAGAAAACATTCCCACTGAGAAGATGTGCCACGGGCAGGGGCTTAAAGGACTTGAGGAGTGAGCCATGTAGGTATCTGGGGAATAGCATTTGGGCAGAGGGAGAAGCCACCGCAAAATCTGTGATGTGGGAGAATGCCTGGTGTTTCCAGACTAGGTAAGGGACAGTCTACCATTGTGACTTGAAGGGCAGGAGTGGGGCTGTGAGTTAGGGGACATGAGGTCACAGAGGTGGTATTCGGGGACTGGAAGGCAGCAGGTTGTATCAGTCCTTGGAGGTCCCTGTAAGGACAACCACTTTCCCGTTTACTCAGAGGGAAATGGGGAGCAACTGAGGGGTTTGGAGCGGAGGAGAAACAGTGTCTGCTTCCACAATATCATCTAATGTCTTTAAAGAGATATTTAGGATCTTATGAACTGCTCCACACTTTGTGAAACATTGCCATAATCTCTAGAACCAAAGGCAAAGAAATTCTTCCTTATGAGCAACACTTCTGATGCTCATAAGCTGCACTCAGGACTGACGTTCTTCCCTTCATTGTGCCTGATAAGTGTCCCATTTTCTCTCCTCTTTGTCCTTGCTAGAGACATTGTTGATAGCTAGAACTTGGAGAGACAGAAGCATTTATGGGCCTGGTGACCTCACTGAAATTAGACTTGGTAGCAAAGTTATGTCTTTCTCCGTATTTGTAGTAAAGAAATTCTAATCTGGAAATCTAAGTCTTTTCCTTCTCTACAAACTTTGCAATGTTAAGATTCAGGCTAGCAGAATGGGTGTTCTCTTTAATACTTACCTGGCCTATTTTTGCCCCCTGTCCTTCTGGTCTTCTTCTCTGACTGAGATTTTTTTTTTTTTTTTTTAAGATTTTATTTATTTATTTGACAGAGAGAGACACAGTGAGAGAGGGAACACAAGCAGGGGGAGCGGGAGAGGGAGAAGCGGGCTTCCTGCCGAGCAGGGAGCCCGATGCAGGGCTCGATCCCAGGACCCTGGGATCATGACCTGAGCCGAAGGCAGACGCTTAACGACTCAGCCACCCAGGCGCCCCGAGATGTTTTGCTATCGTCAACCGGTGGGGCGGTCTGTAACAATCACCCTGTTTATCTAACAGTAGAATATTGTCATCTGAACCCATTAGTCTCAGAAAGTAACTGGCTGCTTTGGTCATTGTATATGTTAGCAAAGTGGGATAGAGCTATATCAGAAGCCTTAGCCCCTTGAGACTGGTCTAGGGTTGAAGGGAGAGAGAGATCTTGAATCTGAATAGCGTGCGTGCTCATCTTGTCCACCCCCCCAGCCTTTGATTCTTCAAGGCCATCCCCTTAAAGAATGAATTCTGTATGTCAAGGCCTATCGGCACATACTACTCTTCGGCCATACATGCTGGCCTGGGACGGAGCACTGGTATGCTGCCTTTCCACTGGGTCCCGTTGTTAAGCAATAGCACACATGTCCATAATAGTTCCCTCGGGTTCTTTATTGTTTGCTTTCCTCTTTCTTAAAAGCCATGTGCCTTCGCTGCACCAATTATAGGACGAAGCCCTTGGTTTTATGTGCTGCAGGCTTTCAGGCTATGTAGGTGTAGAAGTGGCTTGTTTTCCTTAGATGCTTTCTAACTAAGCGATTTGGGAACTTTGGGGAGTAGAACTGAATACCTTAAGCTATTTTTTCCTAATTTAAGATGCTTAGCAAAGATTTTTTTTTTTTTCCAGTCGGAAGCAGAATCTTGCTGCATGTTTTTAAATATTCTGTTTTCCTTCTTAAAAACAGTTTGGGTCTGGTCAAACCTGCATCTTCTTTAAAGTTACTTTGAAAGGGCCTTTGAAGTGTGGCTCTTTGTACACTGGACATTAGCATCTCTCCCTGCTCTCACATCTTTCTCAGTGAGATAACTTATTTCACTTATTACAGTGAGACATTAACCCCAGTGGGCCTGCTCACGCATCTCATGAGGGAACTGCGTGAGCTGAGCTGGGGCCAAACCAAGAGCCCACTAACTTGGCAGAAGAAAAGTAGGTGACAGTTGCTTTACCCGTAAGAGAATGGAAATAATTTACAATATATGGTGATGCAGTAGCTCATAAATGTGATTTTGAACTTTACTGTTGAATGCCTAAGGTTTCAGGTAGGCAGGTTTCTTCCCCTTCAGACTTTTCTTAAACATCTTTTAGAAGAAAAGTGTTTCTTGGCAGATCTTTTAGATTGTTCCAGGTACAGGTTAGTTATGAGGCTTTGAAGAGATGGTTTTCCGAGTCAGTTATGAAGCTGACACTGTTGTGGACATATTTGCATATTGCTCTGATCATTCAGTCGGCTCTTCAAGAACCTGCAAGGCCTCCAGGTTGTCAGTAGGCTTTGGGTAAATACCTGGGGGCATTGCTTACCTTTGTGTTGCATTGGACCAAAGGTTGTATCATAGTGAATTTCCTTTAAGGGCATGTCCAAAATCTGGGAGTTTGGTTCATAAGCATTGTGAAGTCCGAGAGAACCTCCAGAGAGTTCCTGTGTGTTGTCTCCCTGAGGCTCACATCTTTGGGGATCTGCGTCACCCATGGCGTGTCCTTGGCCTCACGTCAGCCGCAGCCCTCCTGATGGCTTGTCTCTTATTTCTGCTCTGATAGTTATGAGCTCCCCGGGGGCACCATACCCTGGAAAAGGGATAGAGACCCTACTCCTAGCATGCCTAGAACTTTATTGGTCAGTTGCTATGGTTGGCCTTTGATTTATTTACTACTTATTTTATTTTTTATTTTTTAGCCCTGAAGAAATTCAGGCTTCCCTTCTATTCTGAATCCTGATCCTTCAGCTTTTACGCAGCATCCACCCAGTAACTTTTCCTTTCTGATCCCCACAGTTTAGGGACGAAAAAAAATTAAAATAGTGCCTTCTGAGTTTTAAGTTCCTGAAATCTAGACCCTAATAGGTGAATGAGCTAATTACATAGGATAATCGATTTTCTTTCGTGGGATACCACAGTGTCCTCAACAATGGAAATAACTGGCCTCAAGATAGGAAAACCTTTTAAAATCTTTTCAGCTCTCCCTGACATAGGGCGTGATGCCATGCTGATAGGCTGTTCCTGGTAGCGTGAACACATTTCATGCAAAATCTCTTAAAAGTAAGTCATCTTGTAATAAATAATGTTGTTAAACCTGTATCTTCAGAGTTGAACTACACTTGTATTCGCTCTCCCTTCAGAGCAGTCAAGTTTACAACTGTCTCTTAATACCACCGATAAGGTTCAGCAACTATTGTCTTAATATTGTCTACATTCTTCTTTTTTTTTTTTTTTTGTTTAAACAGCTTTAACTGAGATCAGTCCTACATATCAAACAAACATTTGGTTAATGTAAACTAAAATCCTTTCATATGACTGGGTGTTCTCAGGTTAGTTATTTGAGCCATTTTCACCATTGTTAAATCTTCACAAGTTGCTTTTGTTTGCCTCATGAAAGTTCAATATGGATAAACACAAAAATTCTTTGTGGTAACAGGTAAAGATTATAATAGTTTGTCTGTGTAGGGAACACGATTACCTGAGCAAAGTCAGATGACCCAACATTAAGCTGTGAAAGCTCTACACTTCTTTAGAGGGCAGAGGTAAAAAGAGTTTGGGGGATGAATAGACTTGTACTTTGACAATAAAATTTGATTCTTTTCAAGTTGAAGATGAGTTTTTGAATATATGGGAAGTGGATAGAAAACAGTTTCTTACCCTTCCAAAACTTTACTCAGCCTCTCATCTACATATATTGGGATTGTTTCAGTTGCAAGGGACAGAAAACTCAGCCTGAATTGGCTTAAGTAGAAAAGGCTTCAGGAACAGCTTGATCAAGGGCCAGGTGGTATCACCATGTGGTTTTTATCATTTTATCTTGCAGTCGCTTCCTACTTTGTTGTCTCCATTTTCCCCATTTGTGGCAAAATGGTTATGGAATGCTCTTCCTGAATCTTGTCAGTCTTCAGACTTGCTGTGATTGAACATACGGTGATTGCCCCCATACCCGATTCTGTGACTAGAGAAATGTGGTGGGCTGATTGGCTGACACTTGGGTGGCACACTCCACCCCTGGTATTGGGGCTGGAGCTCTCCCCAGACCACATGGACTGGGACTGGGGAGGGGGGCTCAGTTACCAAATGAATAGCGGGGTTTTGCTAGAACAGAAGGAGGAATGCTAAGGCGGCAAATAATAACCATAATAATAACCATAGTAAGTTCATAGGAAGGAAAAGCAATTATTAATGTCTTTGCTGCTCTTTCTACCTATTATCATGTGCCCTGAGTTGAAAAGTAACAATTTGAATGCCTGTAACTTTAATACACACCCCTACAATTAACTTTGTATTATTTCGTTATAAGGGCTAGGATTCTCACCAGCCCCTCCTGGCCCATAGTAAATTCTTTATTGGTTTTAAATTTAAGGAACTTGAAATTGGTATCTCTTAATATGTGTCTGTGTTTTGCTCTAAGTACTAGTCTTTAATAAAGATGTTTAAAAGAAACTGATTTTGATCATATCTTCCCTACAGAGTGCAGGCTGCTGTATACTTTAGGATCTCAGTATTTGTGTTTTGTTTTGCTTTTTTTGGTAAAATTTATTTTTATTAATTAAGTTTTTTTTCAGGATTTGTTGATGAACATAGAGTTTCCTCACGTATGACTAATAAACGTGATGGAAAACCCTTCCCCACCCTAAGCTAGGTTTTCTCGCTAAGAAGACCTGTTTTAAGACTGCTCTTTTCTTGGCTTTGCAGAGATGCTCTGGAGACTCCAAGTTATATTGAAAACTGGTTAGGCTGAGCTTTTCTCACCTTTTCTCACCCTGTGGCAATTAAGTGACTGGAGGAGAATCGAGTGACGACCTTATTGTCCTTGACTGTCCCTCACGAGGGCATTATAACAACTGCCTTCTCCTTATGGTCCCCAGGTCGAGTTCGAGTGGCTGCGACAGTATTGGTTTCAAGGCAATCGATACAGAAAGTGCACTGATTGGTGGTGTCAACCCATGACTCAACTGGAAGGACTGTGGAAGAAGATGGAAGGCGTGGTAAGTACATGAGGTCCGGGACCATATTTTCTGGGATGCTCTGCTCTGTGACTCCTCTGCTGCCTAATTTGCATAGGGAAATACATAATTCATTATTCTAAACTATTAAGTCAGGTAACTCTTGGTAAGGAACAGCCCCAATTTTGTCTGTACAAGCTCAGTTTAGTTCAGTGAGTGTTTTATCGAGTATTTCCAACATACAAGGCACCATGTTGGACACATGCTAGGAAGTGACGTAGAGGGAACAGCAGTGCAGCAAGAAGATTTAAAATTCATTTGCCCTTTCAGACTCACCAGGCACCGTTCTAAGGGTTTTCCCCGGATTAACTTCTGAAATTCATACAACAGCCCTATGAAGTGTAGAAGCTCTTATGAATCTTAATTTATAGATGTGAAAACTGAGACATTGAGAAATTAAGTGCCTTGCCCCCAAGGTCAGAGAGCGAGTGGCTGAGCAAGATGGGGACCCAGGCTGTCTGGTCGTGTGGCTTGTGCTCTTAACCACGACGTTCAGTTTAACAAGGAGAGAGACATGAATGTAGCCAGGTGTTACATTAGCTAAAATGAAAGCCTGTAATAGAGATTAAAAAAAAAAAAAAAAAATCACGGTCCAGAGGAGGGAGTATTAACTTCAGAGCACTGGACCCGGACTGTTGTGAAACAGCAGATGTGGCTTTTGGGGACTTTGGATGGGGAGGAGTAGGGTCAGATAGGGCATTTGGAGAGGAACATCAGGCTCCAGGAAGTGTACTAACAGGATGGCAGGTGGGGAAGGACAGCGTGCCCTGGAGCAAGGAGTCAGGGGATGTAGTCGGGAAGTGTGGCTGGAGGGAGAGTTGAGGCCACTTGCAAGTTTTGAATTGTCTTAATTTAAATAGTAGTAATAATAGCAGACTCTTATGTGATACTTATGAATTACGAGGCACTATTCCGAATGTTTTATATATAACTTATTTAACTTTTATGACAACCCCATGAAGTAGGTATGATGGTTCTCTATTTCATAAATCAGGAGACTGAACCACAAAAGGTCTTCCTCAAGATCATACAGCCCTTGAAGTGGGGGACCTGGGATTTGAACTCAGGAAGGCTGGCTCTAGGGTCATGCCCTTCACTGCCTCACTGTCCTGCCTCCAAACCATTGACTTGGGAACGTAGTGGAAAAGTGATAAAAGCCTGCCCAACTCTAGAGGTAGTACCACTGCCCAGACTTGGAAATGTACTGGAAACAGTGAACTGGTCTGCAAAAATGTGTAGCTGGTGCTCACCCCTATTTTATAATAATGAAAATATCAAGTCACAACCCTGAAGGGGTCTTAGTTTGAAAGTCTACGTCAGAATCCGGAAGTCCTTGCTTTCCAGACATCTCCTCAGATCTTTAAATCATGCCTTTTCATGGATATATGTCTGAGGAAGGAATGTTATAATCCTCCTTTTATTGTACTAACAGTATCACAAAAATGGGTTCCTCCAAAGACCTGAGTCTCAGTGTAAAACTGAGCATTGTAAAACTGAGTTGGAGGTAATGAAAAGTCCATGCCTTAATCTCCTTAGTTCTGTTCCTAAAATTAGGCTGTGTAGTGTATGCTCCATTTTTATGGGATGTATATATAAAGGCAGCTTCAGTTTCAGGGAATTTTTTACTGTGTTATTCTGGTTTTGTCCATTTACATATGAGTTAGAAGAACCTCTTTATTGGCCAGACTTTGACTCTTAAGACATCAGGTTGACTTTGGGATTGTAATTTGACAACTCCGCAGATTAGAAAATTTGAATTGGCAAATAAATAAGAAAGGAACTCATTGATTTTGTTCAAAAAAAATTCTTTGCATTGCTTTTGTTCAAGGTTTTGTTTTGTTTTTTCTTCTTCTGAAGAGTAGTGTTTGGTGTTGGGAACTTACTGATTACATTCATTATGAATTCATGTAAAAGCTTTAGTTATAATTTTCTTTTTTTTAATCGGGCCATGGCACATTAGTTAGTTGGAATATCTTCTGTTTACTTTATGACTCTTGTGCAAAAAATACCAAGAAGAACAATCTTGGGAGGGCTCCAGAGCGAGTTTCCTTGCAGTTGGTGTGGCATTACTGAGTGTTCTGAGTGAAATCAATGGCCCCAGTGTCTCTCCTCAGCCAGCCTCAGGGTGATCATTATCAGCTGAGTGAAGGTTTGGGCCAAGATAAAAGGGATGATGCTTCCAAATTAAATTTAAGCATGGCTTCAAGCCTCTTTAAATGACCTTTAACAAATTCATAATAGTTTATTTTTGCTATTGGAAGAGACAGAAGATAATGATCATTTGGGAAAGTAAAGTCTATGGTTCTGTGGCTCTGTTAGTGCAGTGCCGTCTGGTATTTGTGTACTGGGGGGGCGGTGCTGGTACTGGGCGCCTAGAATTCCTGCTTTGTACCAGCCCACCTTCCATGTTCTCAGTTGCAAGCAGTAGGGGGCAATGTTGAGCCACCAGTTTGAGGCTTCAAGATGCTGGCCTTTGAGGAAAATGCGTACAAACGTACCATTAACTGTCAAGAATTATCCCTGTTGCTTCAAGTTAGCTGTAATCTCCAAGATTCCATAACACAGGAAATCAGTTGTGGGTTAACAAATTCAACAGCAATTTAACATAAAAAGTGCAGTGTTTGGTGCACATTTGGATTCTGTAGAATTAGACTAATCTGAACAGCATTTCTGAACATACTTTGCTTCCAGGGAATATATTACTCAAAAGTATTATCCTTTTAGACAAATGATTCTTCTTTATCTCTGTGCTTTTTTTTTTAATTGTAAAATCATGTGTGTGTTGTGGAAAGACTTCTGTAATTAACGTATTTTGTCCGTTCTGCACCATAGTATCGATCTCTTTTGGTGAAAACAAAACAAAACAAAACAAAAAAACCTTAGGCAGTATGTACATTACTTTTCACCTTTTGCTTATGAGTAAAGCAACCTCTGACGGCCCTTGTACCAGGGAAGAGACTGGTGGTGTGATTTCTCTCTGTCTCGGTGTTCCTTTTTTTTTTTTTTCCACCACTTTGTGGTTGGAAGGTGTAGTCTCAGGTTGGATACAGAAGAATGGAAAATGAGCTTTGCAATCACATTTCTTCCCTTAATGGTAATTGCTTCTTCACATGTCATAACCAGTCACATATTTCAGAACGTTTAGTCCACTGCGTCTAAAACTCCCCTAGCCTCTGCTTCCCATTCTCTGTTCCAGCAAGCACTGTTTTTAACACATTGTTTATTCTCGCCACTTCTCCCCCCCCCCCGCTCCCCGCCCCCCCCCCCCCCCCCCCCCCCCCCCCGCCCCAGGATAGTTTTACTCTGTGCTTGTTCTTGTGATGTAAATGTTAAACCTTATATTTGAATGACATTCTGATAAAATATCACATTTTCCCTGAATATTACCTCATGAATTTATGAGCCATTAAGCCCAAAGCAGCACAACCCTTTCGTATAACCTAAGAATTTAGGCTTACTTTTTCTTCTCATCTTTGCTCCCTGTTCAGGATGGTATTATTATAACCCTGGAACGCTATTCAGATATTTGTATTTTATTTTATTTTCTTAAACCAACCCACCACCTCACAACCAAGATTAGTGTGTTATGAGGTGACTCTTCAGGATAAGAGAGAGTTACCATTTGAAAGAAACTGTATAAGCTTTGCTTTCTGGGCGAAGAGAAATATGAAAAGCCAAAGTCTCCTGTGAGGTGAGGAAGTCTTGCTGTAGCCAGAGATTCAATGGATAGGCCATTTGTCTCTCAGGGTCTGGTATCGCACTTTGCAAAACTGACATTTATTTTACCTATAAAAACGTTTTAACACCATCAAATTCACAATGATACGAGAAAGAATGCTAGGTGTGATGTCCTCTAAATTGATGACATTTATTCATTTCCCTTTGACCTTAAAAAACAAAAGGTCAATTTAGTATAATCCAATGGAAATATTCTAGAATAATTTCCAGAGTAAACATTTTCAGAAGTACTGATGATTGATATACTAGAGAGAAATTTCTTCTTCTTCTTTTTTTTTTTTTAGTGCTTCTTTCTTTTAGAAGAAAAGAGTAGAATCCTGATCATTTTGAATGTTTTGAATTGCATTTCCTGTCTTGACAGTTCTTCGTGCTGGGATAGCAGTGCGTTTAATATGGCAGTTGGCCTTCATAACCTTTATTGACTTTAGTGGGAAGGAGCCAAGACAGGATCATTTTAATGTATCCGTTTTGAAACCATGTAAAACACAATATATAATTATGTTAGGTAAGCGATAGGCTGCATTAAATTCTACCCATTTATGTTAAAATTTGGCACAGGAGAGCAGAGAGACCTGGAAAACGAGTAGGTGTTTTATTTAATTCTGTTACCAGTTTCTTGTTGTTAAAAGTTTTAAGAGAGAAAGGTACTTATGAATGTAAAGGTTGTCCTTTACAAGTTCGTTATAATAGTTTAATTTCGAGATGAGTCATGCGTTTTTCCTTGTCATTTTGGCCTGTGTAAATCATCTGGGAGAGCTCATGCCAGGAGCCTGTCCACGGCTGTCTGGTGGAGCCTTTCCTAGTATAGGTTACACAGTCCTGGGCAGTGACTGAGCCGAGGAGCAGTTTGTTTGTTTTTGGAGAGATTAATGAAGCTATCATCACAATGCTTTAGATTAAATTCTTTGTAGCTGAACAGAGGAACAAGGCTGCTTTTTCATACACTGAAATATATACTCGGTATCCCATTATTGGTTATTCTATTACAGTTCAATTAGCTAAGTTCATTTTAAGCTTTCTTATAAGATTAAAGATTTTGGAGGGTATGAGGAAGAAAGGGATATACTTATTAATTTTCTGCCCATGTTAATAGTGAAGTTGCCAACTCATATTTATATACGTCTGTGTAAATATATGTGGGTGTATATATAAATATCTCCCCTTTTAGTGTGAATGTATATACTGAATTATATTTGCAAACATAATCCTTGCTTCCATTTTTCAGAAGTAGCATCACTGATAAAGGAGCAGAATATATTATAGTAATTTAGGATCTGGTGTGAGATGTCTGGGTGGTTTTAAATTAAAATTTAAGTTCCCTTCTCCCGTTTTTGATTGGTGCAGTGCTGAGTGGCTCAGGATAAGCACAGATTGGAGGCAGGTAAACAGTCACAAGTATCCAATAATTCAAATTATTTACACAGACACTGAGTTTGGGGTCCTCTATATTTAACTTTGGAAATTTGGAGAAAAAAAAAGAAAAAAAAGTCATTTTTCAGCTACAGTGGCTAAAAATCCTGGGCTCACCTTTTTTGTTATCTTAAACGTGTTCACTGAAGGTTGGTGCTTTCCACTCTCCTCCCTCCCCAGCCCCCCACCGCCGTTCCCCACAGCCACATTGTTCTATTAAGAGTAAAATATCTGAGAGGAAATTGTACGTGTAATTTAGCAATGAATTTCTAACAGGTTTTGATTCCTTTTTTGATTGCCTTCTGGATTTCTCTCCGAGTTTTCCAGTTTTTCCCTTAGTTGCTGCAGACTTAGTAATGAATTAAAAAAAAAAAAGCATTGTGTATCCTGTCTTTTTGGGGAAAAAAATTTACAATTCCAAGAGAATTCAGGCTTAAGCTTGAGAAACAGAATGTGCATCGAAAGCACAAAGGACTATGTTTATGATTCTCTTTGAAGTGTTTTTGCAACTGGATAAGGAAAATTTTAGAAACCGTCTGATAGTGTTCAGGGTAAATACTTAAACCCCTTTAGAGAATTTCCCACACAGATACTGTGCAGCAGAAAAAAGGGATACTTATGTTTCTTAAAGCTGCTACAGCCTACAGCTTTGTACTTAAAGACAGAGGTGTTGAATAGAATTCTACTGAGGATACATCCAGTGACAATATCTCCAGGAATATCAGAGCAAACCAGTGGGTAGGACTTTCTGTTTTTAACCCTTACATGTGCTGTATGGGAGTTGAGCTTTATTGGTACCAAGCACTAGGATGTGCCTTTTACATCCCAGGAATGTTAAGAGGATCGTTCAGGTGCCTCTGCTCTGCACACAAGAGGAACAAGGCTAAAGAATCCGAGAACAGCGAGACAGAGTGACGGAAACTGGGAAACTCCCAAGTATGAGCCTTGCCATCTCTCTTAACTCTTGTTAGCACACGCAGAGAAAACCTGGAATAAACAGCCACAGTTTCTCTTTTAGCCTCGATTCCATAGGCTTTAGCTACATTTTACTAGCCTTTGTTAAATACACACACACACACACACACGTGCACACACTCACACACAGGCACATGTGCACGTTTCACACATGTTCTGTTTTCTTTTCAAATAGACAAATTTGGTTGTTTTAAGTAATTGTAACCACGCCAGATTTCAGATTGATGCAGAGGTGTGAAGATCCTGCTTCTTTCCCCTGGGGGTGCTCTTGCAGCCTTGGCTGCTGGCATTTCTTTTGGATTCCTTTGACTAGCCAACCATCATAGCATTTCAGATATGAATCAGAACCCCAGGTGCCAGATTGGGGTGTCAGTAATTTCCATTCTTTCCTGGAAAAGTTACAGCCCCAAACAATTCTATACCTTATTTCTTCTAGTTCTTTTGGAGGGTGGCTGAGGTGGGGAGTGGGGCATTAAATTCAGCTCTAGTCTGTCGTTTATCTTCTTAGAAAGACCTTTGAAATATTCTAGAAGAGTCTCTGTTTAGAAGAATGAAGTTATGTTTAAAAAAATCGTCAGGCCTACAGTTTTGAAAGAAAAACAAGATCTCCAAAGGATGTGTGCTAGTTGTTGGGAACGTTATCAAGATTATAGGATCTTTTTTCCCCCAAGTTGGTTAATGAATGGTCCCTAAAACTGTTACCTTCTGAAGAAAATTGTTACGATGATCTAATGAAAAAGTACATAACATATAAAATACTGTACACATGCAGGCACTAGCACTGGTGATTTTAATTTATTTAATTTATTTAATTTTTTAAAAGATTTTTATTTATTTATTTGACGGAGAGACACACAGCGAGAGAGGGAACACAAGCAGGGGGAGTGGGGGAGGGAGAAGCAGGCTTCCCACTGAGCAGGGACCCCGATCGTGGGCTCGATGCCAGGACCCTGGGATTGTGACCTGAGTTGAAGGCAGATGCCCAACGACTGAGCCACTCAGGTGCCCCGATTTTATTTTATTTTTTTAAGGATCTTATTTATTTGAGAGAGAGAGAGAGAGAGCACGAGCAGGGGATGGGGCAGAGAGAGCAGGAGAAACAAACTCCCCGCCGACCGTGGAGCCCAACGTGGGGCTCCATCCCAGGATCCTAAGATCATGACCTGAGCCAAAGGCAGACACTTAACCTGTTGACACCCAGGCGCCCCACCACCAGTGATTTTAAAAGGAAGTGTAGACAGTCCTCAGTTTAGGAGCCCTTACTTAGAGGTCATTTGACTGAGTCCCCCTTAGTGATGGCGTCCCTCCCCTTTTCTCATCTCCCTTCCTCCAGAACTGGGGTCAGTCCTGGAGCCAGAGGGACTCAATGAATTGGAGCCCAGTGCTACTCTGGTAATGTTTCTACCCCACGGTGGGCTAAATACTTTGGGAAGCTGGGCTGGGAATCTCTCCATATTTTGCAAAAATGTCTCTGTGGAGAAATGTGCTCCCAGTGCCAAAGTCTGACTTACCAGAGAGCTCTGGGAACACATTAAGTTGGCTCTTCTGTGCATTAAGGGTAACAACCATGATCTGCTCTCTTTTCATTGACATCTGCAAAAGAATGACCTTTTTTTAAACTAAGGGAAACTTGATATGTTGCCTTTTCAGTATTCCTGAAAGTATCTCTGTGATCATTTGTAGATGATGTTTTTAACACCATCTTTTCCCCTAACACGTAAATTATGATTGACTTTTTTTGTACTTCTTCTACTTGACCTCAGCCCATCTGGAACCACCTGTGACGATCTCATTTGTAAATTTTTCCTTGATATGTATAAAAATCTCAGATAACCTCCAACCTGTTTTTGATTGACTGACAGAATTAGCCTTCAAATAAAAATCTGGAGTACTATGGCAATACTCAAAATTAATTTCTACTGTTTCAGACATATCTGCTTTGGTCATGAAGACTTGGAACAGGTGGTAGCTTGATAATGTATATCCCTTTCCTTAAATATTATTAATTTAAATGAGCAATTATGAAATACCCAGAATAATGCATCAGATCTTTAACAGATGTTGGGGGATCAAGAGGGCTTGTATTTTATTTAGCATCATATACTTTTCATGCAGTTAATAGTGAATGTTTTAATGGATGGAAGTGGTAGGATATTCCAGTGCCTGTAATAAATTCTCTGTTATCTGGGTACTGGGGTCTGATGTCTCGGAGACTTGAATAGTGGTTGGGCAAGATGGGCCATGTTTAGCTATTTAGTCATAATATCTCAAATTTAACATATCTCAAACCAAACTCTTGATTCCTATAATCTCCAGGATCACACAATTCAGTAATTTGCACTGTCCAGTTACTCAACCTGTAACCTTAGTGTTCTCTTGATTTATCTCTTGATTTATCGGTGAATCCTGTTAACTCTGTTTTCAAAATATTCATGATCTGGCCACCCTTCACCACCCCCTGTGCTACCACTTTGGTAAGAACCACCATCATTTGTTCATATAGCCTCCCTGCTTCTACCACCCTGCGTCCATCCCTGTGATAGTGTTCCTTTATTTTTTAAAAAGATTTTATTCATTTGTCAGAGAGAGAGAGAGTGCGTGCACAAGCCGGGGGAGCGACAGGCAAAGGGAGAAGCAGACTCTCCCCTGAGCAGGGAGCCCAATGTGGGACTCAATCCCAGGACCCTGGGATCAGGACTTGAGCCCAAGGCAGATGCTTAACCGACAGAGCCACCCAGGCGTCCCTAGAGAGTGTTCCTTTAAAATATAAGTCTGGTATTTCACTCCCCAGCCCAAACTTATCATCACATGCAGACATCCCACTTCCTCTCAACGAGCCTAGAGCACTACAGGGTCTGCTCCCCCCCGAACATTATTTCTCCTCCCTTCCAGCCCCCCACTCACCCTCCTACTGTCCTTAGAACATGCCCCAGCCTCCTCCTGCATCATGGCCTTTGCATTTGTTGTTGCCGCCATCTAGAATATTCTTCCCTCTGTTAATTTGCATGACTCAGTCCCTCATCTCATTCAGGTCTCTCTGCTCATGTCACTCCTTGGAGAGGGTTTCTTATGATAGAGAGTGCCTTGCCCTGTTCTACTTTGCTTCCTATTGCTCTCCACCATCTGCCATGATCCTCGTTTATTGTCTGCCTCTACATAATATAATCCCTATGAGAGCCGGACTTTGTCTCCTTCCTTGTAATTTCCCCAGCTCCTCGAACAGTAGGTACCTGACACTTGTTGAAGAAACAAATCGATGTGAGGTCAGCGTTCCGGTCCAGCCATTTCCTCCCACCCACGTTAAACAGCATGGCCTTTAATAAATTCTTCTTAACTCTGTACATTTCCCTAAAATGTCAGGTCCTGCTTAACAGGAATATTGTGGGGTTAGTTTCATTTTTAAACAAACGTAACCCTCCCAAACAATACCCCCAAACACCTTTAACATTTAAAAAAAATAATATTGAGAGCACAAAGGATGCCTGCAAAGGTCCTGTTTTATGCCTTTGGCATTTACCCTGAGAAGATTGAGCAGTCACTGGCAAACAACTTATGCAAATATGAAAAAAATTTTTTAAATGGGAGCCATAAGTAGCTTATTAGCAGCAGTGCTGCTAAAACTTAGAATCGTGGTGTTTCGTCTCATCTGTTGGCATTCTTTGTATTTTAGATTTTCCTGTTCTTGGAAAACTTAGTAGAGTAAAATTGTCAAAAAATTAAATGAGTTCCCCAACAAAGCTTGGACTTTTTATTACTAATTTCCGAAAGTTATATAGGGAAAGCAGTGTACACTGGACAGGTTTTGGGCACAGAACGAGGGAAATCTCTGAGGAGTAAACTGACTTCCGCTAGACAAGCTGAAAACTGATTAAAATATTTATCATCCTTTGGGTATGCAATAGCTTTTGATGATGGAAGGCATATTAATATTCATCTTTGCTGCTTGTCTACACTTCAGACAGATCCTAGGAAAGGATGTTCAGATGACCAGTTTTCCTTCCTCACCAGGAGTCCTTGAGCCCCAGTACAGCTTGGAACCAAGAAATGCCTTGTGATGTGATTGAGCTTTTCCTCTGGGGGCTGGGGCTGGGGCAATACAAACCAGGAGAGACCTCTGGGCTGGAAAGCTTTAAAGGATTACTGCTTTCTCACAGGAAGTCTTTTGTTAGAACAAAGGGAAAAGTTTGGTTGTAATTTTACAAGCAGCAGAACTGCTATGGCTGAGTTGAGTCCACGAGGCAGCCCTGGCTCCTTGGGTGGAGTGGTGGGGGATCCAGGCCTTACCAAGGGTTTCGGTGTGCATGCCACTGGAGGCTGAAGATTCCCCACTCCTTTCCCCTATGTTTGTTAAGGAAGAAGGAGAGAAATCAGTGGTGTTCGCTGCTGACCCCAAGGTCTTCTGACTGGTTGTTCTGGAATGTTCCATCTCTCTTTTGTCTTGAGACAGAGTGAATATATATGGTGTCCTCCTAGCCAGGCATAAGGAGCACAAGGTGGCCTGCTGGGGTTCTCAGGGTCTATCTCTAAAATATTTTTTTTCCTTTGCTGGGAAAAAGAATCTGGCTCAGTTAGTTTAGTTAGCTAGGCAGTGTTGTTTTCTGTCTAGATTGGAATAGTCTTGATTCCATTACAGGGAGGAGGGGGCAGCAAATAAGGGCTCTGAAAGAAACTGACCTCCTTACTGAGTGGTCTGCAAAGCCTGGAAATTGAATAGAATAGTCTCATAAAAAAGGCTCTTGTGTTAAGACGCTTAGTTTCTGTCTTTTAAATCTGAAACATTAACACCTTTTGCATTTTTTTTGTTCTTCCACACTGAGATCTTTTGATGGAATGTACCTTAAAAAAAAATTGGGACCATAATGATATTTGCAACCTATTTTAATAGAGTAGCATCAAAAAAGAAATATTCATTCTTCATTCTAGTCATTTCCTCATTCATCTGCTCCACTTTGTGCAGATAAGTGTGAAGTCCTACAAAAAGCCAGGCCTTCTGTCTCCCAGGTTGATAAGGCACAAGGCAGTAAGTAATTCAGAGGAAGAAAAATCAAAGGGGAGAGTGGATTCTGACATAGGCCTTTGGGAATACAGCGGATTTTGATAGATGGTGATGGGTGGAGGATATTCAGAGATGCTAGAAGCAGAGACATCATGGTGGGAAAACACAAAATCTGCTCACAAACTTGATTAGACTGGATGGAGTGTGGTTTGTGTGGGTCCAGTAGTGAGAGATAAGATTAGGGAGATTAGCAAGGAGCCTTTTCTAATGCATTTCTTTGCAAGGTACAGTGCTTTCACCCCTTAATGACTGCCTTCCTCAAACAGTCGTGGACAGCCAAGTGCTAATCATGGGCAGCTAAAAAGAAAATGAAATCTATCTTATGATCTTGCATTGGCAAAGGGGAAAGAAGTCAAAATTCTATTATTTGTCCAAATTTCAAGACCTATCTGCATCCCGAATACGGCAAATAAGCAATACTGTACATTTGCGGAAGGAACTATAAACGAGTTGATGTATTTTCCTGCCAAGGTCTTTTTTTTTTTTTCCTCACAAATTGAGTATCAGCCTAATAATTTTGAATTTTGGTCAGAGGCAGGTCTTCCCCTGTGTGAGCCATTTCTGATTCTCTTCCTCGTTTAGGTCTCTCTCATTTTATTTTACTTTTTTGATACGGGAATTGAGGTCCGGAGGAGTCGACATCTCCACCGCCTCTTGGACAGGCGACAGTTTTGAGGACTTAAGTACTTGCATAAAAGTCTTTTGAAATACAGCCAACGTGTCATTCATGAGTTATTTGATTGGGTTCAGGATAGCGGGTGTGGTAATCTGTCATTTCCACTGCTGAAATCGAGTGGTTTCTTTCCCACGCAGAAGCCCCCCCCTTCCTTTGGCTGATAGCTCCCCGTTCGTGCTTGCACACCCCATGCTGCCCTGTGTTTGCTGGCACGTTTTGGCTTGTCAGTCACACCACTTGAAAAACTGAGTCCCCGTTCACAGTGTAAATGGTGGTGGTTCACTCTGGGCTCTCCCACCTTGATGGATCGATTTCTGCTAGATTCGCCTTCTTTTCCTCATATGTGATGTTACAATTTCCCAGTGACGGGTTTTATTACTTTTTAAGGCACGAGGCGTTAATTCTTGAGTGACTGATAACTCTGTGACTTTGTTCTTCAGACGGGGGCTTCTGTGGGATTGTCTTAGCTTTGATTCTGCTCAGGAATCTAAGGTCTGGAGCGAATTTAGAGGCCCCCGTCTCTCCGTACATATTGGTGAGATGAAGGAACAAAACTATGGGACTGCTGTTTCATTTTACTAGAGAGCCTTCTGAAAGCCACATGCAAGTGACGCTTCCCCTAGAGAACCCAGTGGGCTTCGTGCTTTTTTTAAAATGCTATCTTCTTGATATCTCTTGGTGTCTCTTTCTCCCTCACACTACCAAAAGAAACCGCTAGCAGCGATTTGTCATTGCTTCATTTCTTTCAAGGCCTGGAACCTTTGCCCCATGCTTTTTATGTACCAACTCTACTGGGGTGCTCACACTGCAAGGCTTGGACAAGCTGGGGCCCAGCTGCCGTGGAATCTTGCAGTGTGCGAGATAATCTTGCAGAGCCGAGAGACGAGCATCCCTTTCTCTTCCTTTTGGAAAAGGAAGGGCCCAGAAGGTACAGAGGCCTGTCTGGGGGCAACAGAGCCGAATGCTAGTGGACCTAGAGCCCAGATTTCCCCATTCCCAGTTGAGCGTTGGCCACCATTCCCAAGTCTCCCAGTGGCTGTGCCTTCTCTTCTCTAACGCTTCTACCAACTTTCAACTGGATGCAAGGAGCAAAATATAATGACATGAATGTTGCTCTGGACCCTTCTCTCTGCCCTGTGTTCGGGCCCGGCAGATCAAAATTCGGCTATTTCCTATCGAGGTAGACATACTGTTTTTGCCTGGCCAGCATCTGTTTTTTCTTCTCTAACAGCATCTGGATGTTGCATCGTGGACCCATTTTCTACAGTGGCTCCAGGTAGAGAGGTGCATTGACTTAGTCTGGCTACCTCATCAGCATGTGGTGAGCTGTCTTAGGACTGTTGGCTGACGCCTGTACATGGTATAGAATTCGACAAGTACAGGAAGCATGTGAATAGTGCAGAGTCAGTCTTTCTCCCCACGCCTTCCCCCAGCCACCCTTTTCCCTTCCCTGGAGCCCAGCACCCTTCACAGTGTTTTCTGTACCTTTCCAGAGATGTTCTGTATACTGACAAACCTTTATGTGTTTTTTCTCAAATGAATAACGCTCTGCTCAGAGGTCTTTCCATGTTTGTACATTCTTTTAAACGACTGCCTGGTTTTTCATTGTGCGGTTTCATAATTTAACCAGTCCCCTACTGTCTTCAGTCTTCTGCTTTCACAAATAATGTTGAAATGCATATTGTGATACATAAGATTTTCACGTTTACCATCTATGGTAGTATCCAATAGCAGAATTGCTGGATCAAAGGGTATGTGTATTTTTAGTTTGAAGAGGGACAGTCAAATTGCCTTCCGCAGAGTTTGGAGCAGACTTCGTACGTGCGTGTCTGGGTGTGTGGGCATGTGCACGCACGCACGCACGCACATTTATGTATATGGGTATATGTATATATGTGTAGAGTTCATGTGATAGAGGGCTTGTTTTCCCTACTTCCTCACCAGTGCAGTATATTAACAGATATTTTGCAGCCGTGACTGGTGAAGACTGGTGTCTTGCAGTTTTCATTTGCATTTTTCTCCTTCCTGCTTTGCAGATGAGGAGACTGAGTCTCAGAGAGATTAAGTGACTTTGCCAAGGTCACAGAAGTAGTGAGTGACAGAGCTGGGGTTTGTGTTAGCAGAGGCAGTCTGGCTTCAGAGTCTGCTCCCTTAATCACCAGAATCTAAGCAAAAGCTCCATTCTGTTACTTGCAACTAAAGATTTCTGATAGAAGTAGAGGTTCTCTAGCAAGGAGTGCTCAGATTTCCTTGGCAGGTAAATGTGGGCAGGTTGTTCTCTTTCACCAGGGAGTTGTGTGCCAAGTCAGCTGAATCAGGCCAGGTGATCTGAGCCGTTGCCCTGACATCCAGTGACGTTAATCACGTGGTGGAACTGCATTCCATACGGGGAGTACGTGGCCCTCTACCCTGCGGAGTCTACGGGCTCTGTGCTTTAGCTGTTTGTGTCAATGGAAGGTGAAGGAGGGGCTCCTTACTCCTGGAAACATGGCACGTTGCCTGATTTACTGTGTAAAGTTAGGTTCTCATTGGATTCTATTCAGGACTGAGTTTCTGTTGCGTTGTGATATGCTGAGCCTCCTTGGCCTCTCCGGCTTGCTTTCATTCTTCCTCCACCTGTCAGTCTTCGGCAGGTCAACTCAACAGTGCCTCTTGTCTGTTCAGGGCCTTTTCCTGCTTGGATCCTGAAATGTGGGTCAAAGCCTTTAGCCTAGAAGTCTTTGGAGAAGACTGAGATGATTTGGGGAGTGGCGGGAATTCTGTCTTCAGGTAAAGGCGGAGGACAAAGAGAAGTCTCAGGAGGGGTGGAGAAGTTTCCTCTGACCCCCTCAGTAAAGCGTGTTGGTAGACTGGGATTCTCAGGAGCTGGGTGGGGGCCCCTCAACCGCCCTAGACCCCTGCCGGGTCTCATCTCTTGCTGTGTTGTGAAGTCAGCTTCTGTCGCTGGCTGTGTCACCAAGGCATTTCAGTTTGAGCCCCCATCACCTTTGAAGTCCACAAGCTTAGGTATTTTTGGGTTAAGAGGTTGAGCTCTCAAGTGAATCAGGCTAGGGTTCGAGCCCTGGCTCCGTCACTTAGCTGTGTATGCTCCTGGGCGGTCACTCCAGGAAGCTCAGTATCCCCATCTGTAAAATGGGGTTAATGGAAGTGCCTCCCTTAGGGGATCGTTGTGAGATTTGCCCGAGGTGATACATGCAGCATTTTGCACATTGCCTGGCATATTTTTAGCATTACTGATTTGAATCTATCCTCTGTTCATTCCTCCTGCCATCTGCTAATTCCCTTTCCCCTTACCTCTCACCCGATGCGTTCCTGTAGCTCTCTGAGACCCCCATCTCAGCTTGCATTATGTTTGCACATAACCTGGACTTGCCATTCATGCCTTTATTCAAAAGTCATCTCGGAGTGGCTCTTTCTGTATCGTTTTGCCCTGCTTTATTTTTCCTCAGAGCACTTACTAATGTCTGAATTTATGTCTTATTTACATGTTTCTCTGTTTCCTGTGCTAGAATGTCAGCACCTTGCAGACAGGGACTTTGTCTTGTCCAGCTGCTGCATTCTCAGTGCTCAGAGTCGGAACCCAACATGTATTTGTTGGCCAGGCAGAGACATAAATGCTTTACAGGTACAGGCTTCCTCTGAGGTGCCTCGTTTTATGCCCCCTGGTGCTCTGTACACGGTATTGGTTGATGGCCTGCTATGCCTTCGTCTTGGTTTAATCCGTTTCGCAAACTGCCTTGTTTAAAAATGTTCGGTAATTATCCATTACCGACTGCAGAAACCTTATATTTTCAGCCTTCTCTGGAATATAATTTGTCTGCATTAGAGGCATTCAGCATTAGGATGTATGTAAGAGACCCTTGTGCAACTTTTTAAAGACATGAGCACCGTGTCCAGGGATTTGGGTTCCAGAGCTATAGCTTTCTTTTCTTTTTTCTTTTTTTTTTTATTATTATTATGTTATGTTAATCACCATACGTTACATCATTAGTTTTTGATGTAGTGTTCCATGATTCATTGTTTGTGCATAACACCCAGTGCTCCACGCAGAGCGTGCCCTCCTTAATACCCATCACCAGGCTAACCCCTCCCCCACCCCCTCCCCTCTAGAACCCTCAGTTTGTTTCTCAGAGTCCAGTCTCTCATGGTTCGTCTCCCCCTCCGATTTCCCCCCCTTCATTCTTCCCCATAGCTATAGCTTTCAATCTTGGCTACACATTTGAATCATCCAGGATTCATTTTGTAAATATATCACGTGAGCTCCACCTCCAGTGATATAGATTTAATTGGTCTAAGCTGTGGCTCCCAGTTGATTCCAAGGTATTGCCAAGTTGCCGTATGTTTGAAAAGCCTCACAGGTGAGTCTGACATGTGCTCAGGATTGAGAACTCCTTTTCAACAGGTATTTGATTTCTTAACCAAATTAGCTCGATTGTGTGGATGAAAATATGAACATATTAGCAAATCATCAGTAAAGCTGTCTTACTTTAACTGGCACAAATGTACCTGCTATGTTTCCTAAATTCAGTGGAGGACTCAAGAGGGAAATAGCCACATTTATAATTCGTATATAAGGTGGAAGATGATGTTGATAGAAGATACAAACAGAACTATGAAAGTTTGGAAGACGGTGGTAGACATCTGGTTGGATGGGATCTCAGAAGGCTTTGTGATTGGCAGGGACTTTTGAGTTGAGTCTTCTAGGATGGGCAGAATTCTGGAAGGTGAAGATGGGGATGGGAAGAGATTCCTGTGGAGGGAACAGTATGTGTAGTGTAGAGGCAAAGACATGCAGGCTGTATTCAAGGCCCCTACGGTGGGGCTGGCAGTCCCCCAAAGCTAGGCTCCTTCTAGAGTTCTCTATCTCAGGATGCGGTACCACCACCCACCTAGCTCTTCATGCCAGAAGTTGAGCAATCATCCTTGAAACTCCCGTCTTCCCATCCCACATAATCCAGTGTGAGAACTTTATCCCTAAAATATCTCCTGAAGTCTGTCCACTTCTGTTCATGTCTGCTTCTAGAAGTCTAGTCCCAAGATACCACCCTCACGTCCCTGGGCTGTTGCAGTAGCTTGCTGTCTGGATTTCTGTATTCTTCACACAGCAGCCCGGGCAGTGTTTTCGCATGCAGATCCAATTGTGCCCCGTCCCTGTGTAAACCCATTCATGGGTTCCAGTTGCTGTTGGGATAAAGACTGCAGTATTTTACCCTCGGCCCACCTCTCCTGCCTTATGTCCTCTCCAGTCTCTTCACTGTCCATATTCCTTGCCATACTGGCATTTTCTCGATGACTCCAGCGCAGTTGCTGCCTTCTTCAAGGACTTTGCACACGTTTCCTCTTCTTCGAATGTCCTCTCCCACCAACGCGTATATAGACATATAGATTATTTCTACTGATTTTTCAGATCTCACCTCAACCTGCCACTTCCTCAGAGAAGCTTCCCTTGCCCTGTCTGACTAGGTCAGGTCCTTATGCTGTATTTCCTTATTACCCTCGTGAAAGCCATGTCCGGCTTACTGGCTGGAGGTGATGAGTGTTTATGGCAGATAAAACTTGGGAGCACTTATCTGTCTCATGAAGATCCAGTGGTGCTAGAGACATTAAAATAGCTGAAGTGATTTTGGGTAGTTAACTTATGAATCTCATTAACCATCCCTTGACAGAGAACAGGGAACGGTTGATCACGTTGTAAAATAGAATGTGAATAGCCATGCTGTTTCTTTGTCTAAATGCGTCCCAATCATTGGACAAGCCAATTCCACAGTATGAATTTGAGTACTGTTATCTGCGGTGAGACAGCCCTCATCAGATTTTCCTTGTGGGAGGCAAGTCTAAGCCGTATAACCATCCTATGGAAGCCTTACGATTCAGCCAGCGCCCCGTCTTAACAGGTTGTGAGCAGACGAGTGAATTAGTGAGGATGAGCTGCCGCGGGTGGAGCCCCATTACACCCCCTCTGACACTGCTTTCCTAATTGCAGTGTCTCCAAACGTCATTCACCTTAGACTTCAAGAAAGGCCAGGGTTCCCAGGGTGGTCATACTTTTTCCCTTGCCAGATAGAGGCTACCCTGGGAACCTTGGTCACCAGCCTCTTCGGGTCAGAAAGGTCAGGAGCCATCGTCCTTGTTACTACCACATGCTTGTCTAGGCTGGGAGTCATGTGACAAATCAGGGACTCTCAAGGGCTTGTATATTTTGGTACGCGGGAGCCCCGCAGAATCTGGACAGTGGTTTCAGAAGGGTCCTTTAGATGCCATTCTCTCTCACTCTTCTTGTGTTGATGCCCAGAATCTCCATCCAGCTCGGAGGGACCAGGAAGTTTTCTGGCCCAGGGTCCCCTTGGCACATGCACAGGAAGCCTCATGCTGACTGAGCTGGAATCTCCTGGTGAGAAGTGATTTGTTGTCCTGATTAGAATGTAAACACTTGCTGCAATTGAGTTTTGTCTCTTATGTGAGTTTTATTATAGCCTTCTATGTTTATAAACACATCTCAGGCATGAGGGAGAAACATGATAACCTCCAAGCCCCCGAGAGCAGATCCATTGGTTTTCTGTATTGGCCTAAGTTCTAAGAATCCCACGGCCCTCTTGCTCTTACCAGCTGGCCTGGGATGGTGCCCAGATTGCCATTTTGTGATTGTTTCATCCCTCTTCTATAGTAGAGTTCATGAAGTCTTTTGACACAGTGCATTTCATATTCTGCTGGCATCAGTAGAGGCATGCAAAGTCCAGGTAAGGCTTCAGTCCAGTCCGACAAACAGTTACTGAAATTTTATTTTATTTTTTTTTTAGAAGATTTCATGTGTCAAGGATTGGAGAAAACCAAGAGTTGCTGTACTGGTGGAGCTTAACATGCCTGTAAGGAGATAGGTACACACATATGTAAGGCATGGTGTGGGATATGGAACGAGAAGTAGAAACAAAATGTTGCACGAGTGCCCTAGAGAATATAAGTCCGACAGAGAAACCTGGAGAAGCCTTCATGGAAGTTGGAGGTGCCTTTTGTTGTTGTTGTTGAGGTGCCTTGAAGAGTGAACTGACTTTCAGAAGTCAGTTTTCCCAGGTGAAGAAGAGGGATGGGGCCCATTTTAGGCAGGACAAACAGTAGGCACAAGGACACGGTTCCAGAGAATACTAGGGCACGTTGGCAGAAATGATATAATACCTTGTAACCACCTGTTTGGGGTGAAATGGAAGAGGGGGGGACAGGCACCTAGGAACCAGAGAACAAGTGGAAAGAGGAGAATGGGGTCAACTCAAGAAGGGCCTTGAATGATAGGCTTAGAAATTTGGCTTATAATCTGGAGCTCGTGGTGTGAGTTGGATTCAAAGACTTTGCGTAGGGAGGTGGGGGCGGTTAGACCCATTTCCAGAATTGTATCTGGTGGCACAGAGATCGTCGGGAGGAGAGGCTGGGGCCACAAAGACCTGTTACAGATATTCTGAGGAGAAATAATGAGGTGCTGAGCTAGGGCAGTAATGAAGGGAAGAAAAGGGAGAGCTGAATTCTAGAGTTTTGTTTTTAAAGAGGGACATACGACTTCACCATCATTTGGAGGTTGCAGTTGAGAGATGAGGGAGAGTTTGCAGGCAGCTTCACAAGTAAATCTGGTTGTAGTTACTAGTTGGAGGATGATACCATTTACCAAGCTAAGGAACAGAAGAAGAGGAAGTTTGAGGGTGTATTGAGTTTGAGGAGTGAGTAAAGCATCTGAGAAGATCTGGAAAAGAGAGGTCAGAGCCAAAGTGTAGATTTGGGAATTGGATTCAGATCTTTGGGAGGCATTCCTTCTGGGCCAACCACGTGCTGGGCAGTGTTGTCCCCTGTGTGGATTTGTGCGGGAAGCACCTAACACATGGCCGTCATCTACAGAGAGACAATATTCTGAGAAGTCGGAGTGTGTGAGAGAGAATATAGGTTCGAGAGTAAAGAGAATGCAGGGCCGAGGGTGGAATGACCTCGGAGAAGTACAGGAGAGCCAGGGAAACAACCCAAGATGTCAGTCAGAGAGGTTGGAAGAAAACCAGGAGTCGATGGTGGGACTGAGGGAGATTACTAGTGTCAAACCCCGAAGAGAAGTTGGTAAGAGTCAAGAATAACCCTCGTGGTGCATTCAGCGTGGAAAGAATCTTGGTTGAATGGTAAGGGCAGAAGGACGTGGTGGGAGAAGCTAGGTGAACCCATCTATACATTTCTGTGGTCTGAGCTGAGAGGAAGTTTTCAGAGCAATTTTGTCTGTCAGAGGTGTTTATGGGTCAACCTGAGGTGCTTGAGAAGAAGCATATTTTAGCCAGACGGGAGTATTGCAGTTAGCTTTCTCCTGACTTCCTCCAGAAATCAGCCTGCAGACATTTACTTGCCCGGTAGCTGACTCCAGAAAGGCTGACCTGAAGCTGTAAACATTTTAATTTGCAAAACCATCGTTGTATTAAATCACAAATGGGAGGCAATTTAGCAATGCATCTCCAAAATTGCACTGGGCGCTGGCTGTGGTTTTGCAATTTATGTTGAAAACTAAAATTGAACTCTTGTGGCATAAAAACAGATTGTTGATTTTCTGATTAATTTGGCCTCTAAGGCCAGGGAAACTGTTAATGCTGTATATCAGTTATAAAGTTGTGGTAGTAGTTGTGCAGCAAAATGAAAAATCAATATTGTAAGTACAGGATAGCTCTCTTAAAATCCAAGGTGTGTTTTGTTGCAAATTGCATGGAAGAAGACGACCCCAAAGGGACAACCGTACTTTCATTACTGCACAAGCATGCGTCTGTTGCGGAAAAGCCTAGGAAAATGGTTGGGCATTTTTTTATAGTGTCACTGGGGGTACGGGGAGAAGGAGCAATTCATTGCAGTTTTGAGTAAAACCTCACTTAGAGTTATATATGTCCTCAGGCAACCTCAAGCCATAACCTCCAGAAAGGTTGTGCGGTCAGAAGCCAGGAGACCTGGGTGATACTGTAGCCTTTGCCTATCACCTGCTGGTGTTAGGTCTCTCTCCCCTCCCTCCTGGGTTCTGTGGTTTTGCATGTTAGCCCTGCAGAGATGCACTGGCACCCTTCAGTGAAAAAGGAGTATCTTCCGTCAGCGTCATTACGAATAAGACACCTGAGGGGTTTGTTTACGTTTTCCATTCCTAGAAGTAGGAATATACTTCTTTTTTTATTGAGCCTGCTGCATATAGAAGAGTGTGGGGTGGGGGATCCCTTTCTTGTTTTTTGCCTTTTGTTTTGGCAAAAGTGAATGATCCCTGCTTGCCATGGCAAAATAACTACCCTCAACAGACTGCTGTGGGCGCATAGAATGTTGAGGGCGCATAGAATGTTGAGGGTAGACCCTTCTATAGGTAGGGGGTGTACAGGACCAGGAACGACCGGATGACGGGTTCGTTTTAATTGGCATTGGTACCGTGGTGAAAAGCAGGTATCTCAGAATCCAAGCAATGATTTATTCTGTGATCCTACCTGCCGTTTTCCTAAATCGAGCTGGAATTACTTAAGTTTGATCCCTGATCCAGTTGAAATTTTGCTACCAACGTCTCAGCCTAGTATATTATAAAGTTTTAACTTTACAGGTCAAGTCTCACTTAGGTCCAGAAGAATCAGATCCAGCTTAAAAAAAGTATTGGTGGACAGCAAACAGTACCTCAAGTGGCCCTTTGAAACCACTTCTGTTCTCTGTGACTTATAATTAGTTGAGTGTCAGGGTTTGTGGTGGTTTGCCCTTGTTGTATAGGCAGAGGTGGTGATTCATTTCTCTCTTTCACATCTATTTTGCTTCTCCTCATTTCAGCTCACGAAATGAGTTGTGTGGTCTTTTATGATAGAAAGATTATTGTAGCCATTTTTTTAAGTCCCCTTTTTTTGTGATCTCTCTTAGGAGCTGACTCTTTGCAAAAGAAACACTTCTATCTTGTCAGAATGACAGTGATTACCCCACAGTTTGGATCATCTCCAGCAGCTTTGTTCCTTGAAAAACGAACTTGATTTGATGCGTAAAAGTTTGGTGTATTTGATGAGTCAGAGGGCAGGAAAATGTCCTTGTCTCTGATGAGGCTCTTGCAGTCAGGCACATTGAACATCAGGGATAAAATAAACCTTCATCTCCAAAGGGAGGACCCTAGAGCATGAGGACTGCTCCCGCTAGAAATGCTGTAAATCGTGCAAACCGTGTAGGTTTTCTGTTTGGGGCAACATCAAAGCCCAGTGACTTTAGAGATTAAAGTGTGTTTGACAAGCAAAACTTTCCCTGTGCCCCACTCTTTACGAGATTTGGCCTGTCTCTTCCCTTTGTCTCATCTCCATATGACTTCCTTTCTTCCCAACAAGTGGGAAGCCTTGGCTCCTCAATTCCCAGAGCAGGCTGCCATGGCTTCTTCCCATCAAGCCGGCAGTCCCTCATCCTTCTAGCATCTTCCAGCCCCAGCGGTGAGCAGCACCTTCTCAGGGTCACTTCCCAGGGACCGTCTTACTTGTGGAGGACTTTCAGAGCCTTCTGCTGGCCATAAGCAGATCCAGCAACAGGAAGATGGTGATTTCCCTCAGCTCAGAAACAGAGTTAATCTTTTACCTTAGGATTTCTATTTCTTTTGAGACCATGTTCTCTGGCTGGCTTGGAAGACATGCTCGGGTTTTGTTTTCTTTTGTTTTTTAACCTGTTTCTAACTGTGTTTGGGATGTCTCTGGGCTTTCCCCTTTGCGGACTGAAAATAAGTGACCATATTTTCATTCAAATATAGAGAATTCCTTTTCAGATAAATTAGATTATCGTTGAACAGAGTAAAAACTCTTACTCAGTAACATCTTTTTTAGAAAGTAAGGTGCAATAAGATTTTGCTTGTTTAAAAGAAAAAGGAAAACTGTTTTAAAGGCACTGTGCTAACGGTGTTCTCCAAAGTCAGACACTCCTGCCTCCCGCCAAGTGCCTGTACGATCTGGCCTTTCACTGCTTCTCAGGGTGGTCAGAGAGCAAGAGGAGGACAGACTGGGGAGGCCAGTGGCTTTAAGGGTAAACCCCACCACGTAAAATCTCGTTACTGGAAACACGCTTTGTGTTTTTTAGGGTAGGTCTTCCCCAGGGGAAGGATGGCGATGGTGAATGGTTAAGGGACTCACTAAAATATCTTAAATTGTCTCCGTTAAACATGCAGCATCCTTAGAGGTCAGGCAGAGCTGAAACTTGAATAGCTGTACAACAAGCATCTGAGATTGTTTTTAATTGTGTCCCCTTTCTCTAACAGCAGTCATTCTTGTTTATATTGTCAAGAACCTTTCCACCGAGCACAAGCGCACCATACTTGAAGGTCAAATGCTTAACCCTTCCGCATGGTTACAATGAAAATGGACCCTTTTGTTTTCATGAATGTATACCCCAGCCGCCTATACGGGGAGAATGGGGGCCTCACGCGTTCACCGAGCTGAAGTAACTTATTGTCAAAGTGCCACAAAGAGAGCATATTTTTGTTTCCACGCAACAGTTGCTCGGCCTTTCTTTGCCTGTGCTGCACCCAAGCACAAGACAGTATGCCCATTTATCAACAGGCGGAATTTTTGGGTACCATTTTGTTCCTTTGACCTGTGTTACTTTTTACTGACCCGACCAAATTGCTTAAAAATTTTCCCCTTTCTGCTGTCAGTGTTTAAAGCTGCTTAATGTGTCTGAAGTGATCCCCCTCTTTCTTTTTAACACTTTACATTCCTGTTTACCCCAGCACCTGTTACTGTAGTGAACCATGAAATCAGAAATGTTATGCAGCTCCCAGTGGCCGATAATACTTTCTTAAATAGGAATAGAGGATCTCCCGACTCTGGGGTGGGGTACGGAGGTGAGTAGCAGTGAGCGCAATCGTGTATGTGGTCATGGATCCGTGTCCATTTGTTTGTGGGGGCCAGCCACGAAAGTATGTGGGTGTCTTTATCTGTGTGTCAGGCAAGAAATATTTCTTTCTCTGCTCCTTAAGAGTTAACTAAAACTAAAGGGGCCAGTGCCGCAAAACATTAAATATGAGCCTCCAACATGAAGGCTTCTTTGTTACTGAAACAAAAATACCACAGCAGGTGGTTGACTTGGACACAGGAGGTAGGAGGAGGCTCAGTTGTTGCCCATTTTTCTAACCCTTTCAGGATACCCATTGTCTAAACCCTAAAGTTAAAGTGTCCCCTGCTCAGTCTCATGGAGACAGTTCCAGCATGAAAGGCCCGTGCCCATTACCGGTTTTTCTACAACGGTTTAATCTCGGGGTCTGGAATGTATAACCACTAAGCAAGGCAGGAGAGGCAATTATCTCTAGAAGATGAGCCAATAATATCTGCTTATCAAAGCATAAAACTGTTCTGGCTGCAGCAAGTTAGAGTTCATCAGGATTTCTTGCCAACAGCCGCAGTATTGTTGCGGGTCTTAAACTGTATTACTCAAAGCAGAAATGTGGCTTTTGTTGCCCCGGGGCCCCCAGAGCAACTTTGTGGTGACCACACTAATCTGTTTAAAGCCGAGGTTAAACTCTGCACAGCCTGTACCCCCCAAGGTGTTGCACCGGGGGCACGGCTTTTAAAGGGATCCATAATGGAAGCTGGACTACTTGGCTTTCTTAAAACGAATGAAATATAGTTAGAATTTTAGAACTCAGAACACCCTACGCGTTAGGCGGTAAGGGACAAAGACAGCGCGCGGGCAGATTCCCACTGCTGCTCCCGCTGAAGGGCACCAAGTGTCCCATTCACGTGCTGTGTCCCTCCGTGTTCTTGTTGAGCTATCCCGCTTGTTTATTTTAGTCCAAATCACAGTTGGAATAATTTAAGCAAATGAATGCAGTGGTGTGAGATAGTTTTGTTTTATAAATTCCCAAGAAGTGTGGAGCTGAAAAGCTCGTTTCCATACACTCCAGACACAGATTCCGATAAATGTATAGGTGCTCCTTCGATTGTGTTCTTACGCTGATTCCTCAGGTGAACATTGGCTATATTCCCAACGAGGAAGAAGCTACACTTCTGCTGAAGCCACACTTCTTTTTTCAGTTTAAAATTTATGTTTTATTTCTTTTTTTCCCCCAAATTTTTTTATTGTTATGTTAATCACCATACATTACATCATTAGTTTTTGGTGTACTGTTCCATGATTCATTGTTTGTGCATAACACCCAGTGCTCCACGCAGAACGTGCCCTCTTTAATACCCATCACCAGGCTAACCCATCCCCCCACCCCCCTCCCCTCTAGAACCCTCAGTTTGTTTTTCAGAGTCCATCGTCTTTCATGGTTCGTCTCCCCTTCCGATTTCCCCCCCTTCATTCTTCCCCTCCTGCTATCTTTTTCTTTTTTTTTTCCTTAACATATATTGCATTATTTGTTTCAGAGGTACAGGTCTGTGATTCAACAGTCTTGCACAATTCACAGCGCTCACCATAGCACATACCCTCCCCAGTGTCTATCACCCAGCCACCCCATCCCTCCCACCCCCCACCACTCCAGCAACCCTCAGTTTGTTCCCTGAGATTAAGAATTCCTCATATCAGTGAGGTCATATGATAATGTCTTTCTCTGATTGACTTACTTCACTTAGCATAACACCCTCCAGTTCCATCCATGTCGTTGCAAATGGCAAGATCTCACTCCTTTTGATGGCTGCATAATATTCCATTGTGTGTGTGTGTGTGTGTGTGTGTGTGTGTGTGTGTGTGTGTGTGTGTGTGTGTATACCACATCTTCTTTATCCATTCATCTGTCAATGGACATCTTGGCTCTTTCCACAGTTTGGCTATTGTGGACATTGCTTGAAGCCACACTTTTATGTCTAACGGCAACTGCTTGTCAGTGGCACGGATCATATCCCACAGTTGTGTGTGTGCCTGTGTGTGTGTGTGTGTGTGTGTGTGTGTGTTTGTTCGTCTCCTCTGAGTAGATACGTGCCAGGTAGCAAGTCATGCTGGCGTTGAAGACTTTGCAGACAGTTGTGTTTCCAGAGCACGTCCTAGGCAGGGACTGCATTTGTCTTAAGTAGATGTTATCAGAGACAAGTGCACCAACTCTGCTCATGTGATTTTCCCTGAATTCTCTTTCCCTACCAGACTGTTACTTCATTGAGAGTTTTAATAGTCACATTGTCAATAGCATGAGCAGCTTCATTATAGTGAGGCTTACTTCTGGACCTCAGGAATCTTAAGAAAAATAAGATATTTTTTAAGAGTGAGCAGATGCATGTGGTGGAATTTATTAGTTCTGTCTTTGGTCTTACAGGTCTTCATTTTAGTTTTTATTTCCTTCAAATGAAAAGGAGAAGAGTACTTGGCCAGATGAGTGTTAAGTGGGAATGTTAAGGTTATGATAGACTGTGAACAGGACAGTCGAGTAGATAACTGCTTTATGAGTGACTTTTGTAAATCAAGATCAATTCTAAGAGCTATGTTGAATTCAACAGTTGTTTTATGCAACCCCCTCGGTCACCCCCACGCTGTGTATGTATTTTATTTCCTTACTACGATTGTAAGCACCTAGTGGCCAGGTACTGTGACATTAGGGATGTCCGCCAGATAGCAGAGACTCAAATTAGTTGACTTACTCCATGGGAATTTGCCCCTAGTAATTCTGCTCTGTGAGTTGAGTGTAGACATGCTGGTCCTGGAGTTAGAACGCCGGGTTGCTAGTAACAGCTCAACTCCTACACTAATTGGGATACTGAACGAGTCATTTAGTTTAGCTGAACCCCAGATTTCTCATGTGCAATAATGTGGTTAATAATATTTGCTCTACCTAAATCACATAGTTTTTATGAGGATTAAATGAGATAACATTCATGAAAGGACTTTAGATGATATAAATCAGTTTACACATATATATGTTCGCTTCAGTCACTGGAGTCAGATCCCGGGGTTAGATTTGGCTCTGTTGCTGACTAATGGTGGAAAATTTGGCAAGTTGTATAATCTTTCTGCTGCTCAGGCTTTTCATCTGCAAAATGGAAACGATAATACCTTTCTCTCATAGACTTTGTTTTAGGATTCAGTGATACAGTGCATGGGAGTAGCACCTAGCATGTAGTAAGTGCTGGATAATGTTAGCTGCCATTGCCTGTCATCACCACCAACAGCAGCCAAAGGGATCCATGCTAAATGACACTGACTTATCTGGTGTCGATGCATGGTTAACACGAACAGGGAAGAAAGGGAGAAATAAAGACCTAGGTTAGTCTAAAGACCATGATCAGTGTTAGTGCCTTTACTGTGGCTCTAAGTGGGACTCTTCTCTGATGTAGCTGACACTCACTGGGGCCTTACCACATGTCAGGCACTATTCTAAGGACCTGGTGTTAAAAATTGAATCCCGTTTACCCTCTAAAGTAGATGCTAGAAATACCCTCATTTTACAGATGAGAATACTGAGGTACAGAGAGGGTAAGTAACTTGCTCATGACCAACTCTAAGCCACTGAGGAATTGGGACTCCAGAGCCTGGCTTCGTCCCCCCCGTGGTAAAACCCACAAGGACAAGAGTGACCTACAAATTTTCTCTTCATCGCAGCCCGGAGTTAGGAAGCCTCATCAGCTTTGCTTGACTCTGAGTTCTGTACTGCCCGGTTCCCAGCTCAGATGCAGTGACGTTTAGTTTAAAGCGCAGAATGGGGTGTGTGTGTGTGTGTGTGTGTGTGTGTGTGTGTGTGTGTGTGTGTGTGTAAATTTTCCCATATTCTCAAATCCTACATCTGCATTTCTCTCCAGCGTGTGTGTGTGTGTGTGTGTGTGTGTGTGTAAATTGTGTGTGTGTGTGTGTGTGTGTGTGTAAATTTTCCCATATTCTCAAATCCTACATCTGCATTTCTCTCCAGCTCTGTCGCCCAGTTTGATGCCCCCAGAGCATTGCCAGCACCACACATCTAAAACTGAACTCTTCCCTTGTGGCTCTGGGGATTATTGACTCTCTCGGTGGTGCCGCCGTCTTCTCATCTTTAAAATAAAGGTGCCTCATACAATGGTGACTGTTGGATTAAATGGGATGATGTGGATAAAATGCTTGTTGCGACACCGAGCACATAGTAGGCCCTAAATAAATGTGCCCTCTTGCTGCTCCTGCCATTGTGAGGAGAGCAGTTCTCTAGGCCTGGGGGGCAGGAGAAGGGTCCCGGCTGGGCATTCTGGCCTCACTCTCTCGGGCAGTTAAAGTTTCCACCAGGGCTTTGGTTTGGATGTTACTGAGTGTGGGGGTGGGCGGGGGGGGGGTGGGACAGATAAATACAAAGGAGTGAATTATAACAAAGAGCCTTTTCTGCTTCAGTTCTTGTGTAGAAAACATATGTTCAGTGATGCAGGCAGCAGTTGGGTTAAAGACACACTGTAGGGCCACAGACAAAAGGCCCGCACTCTTCCTGCATTCACAATGTTTCCAAACATATTCACTTGTCTCACTTGTTAGGGACTGGGCTGTCAGCTGGATCCTCTTGCAAGTGTGATTTCTTTTTCCCCCGTTCCCTTTCAAAGGCCTCCCCTCCCCTTCCCCGCTCCCCCAATGTTTTACACTTCATATAATCCAGTGTGCATGACAGACCCCTTCAGCCTTTGTGCTACTGCTGTTTGGGGGAAGGGGAGAGCTGATCTGATGGAGATCTTGGGTAACTTTTCACTTGCCCAAGGATGGGACGCAGCTAAGCCACTTTTAGGCTAAACATCACCAGTGGATCAGTTATGGAGTGCTCGGTGTAGCTAGCCATTCTTCACCTCCAATTAATAGTTAGTCCAATGACTAGATTAGCACAGGGAGATTCTTAGAAGCAGTGGCTGGGAGTCGGGGGCCATGTGTGTTGTGGCAGGGTTGGGAGAATTGTTGCTTTTTTATTTGTGGAGTGAATAGTTTCTGATGAAAAGACACAGATAAGGCAAGGCACTGCTGAATTGGGAAGTAATTGGGAAGAAGCCCGCTGTCATTCTCGAGTTCATTATGTGAGATGCATGCAGATGTCCACATTTAATTCTGGATCCAGGGAGTATCCCTGTGTGCCGTGTTTGTAGTCTAAACCTTTTAATTTCTTTATCGAAGCGAGGAAGCTAAGGTAGGGGTTTGTTTCCATGGATGAGATTTCAGGAAGATACTTTCATGTGAATTTCTTTTCACTGTCTCTAGGTATATATTACATATAATACTTTTACATATAATCTGTTAGAGCTTCCACTGCAGTGAGCAGTCAGCTAGACATGCAAAGATTTCACATGCTCATGCCTCTGCCCCTGAAGTGTGTATTATTCTTGGGCATTTCAGCACCCCAAACTCAGTTTTCCCATCTGTAAAATAGGAATTACATTACCATCATACCCCATGGAGCATTCCATGAATAAAACAGGAAATATCTATCACATAATGGTGGGTGAGAAGGCTTCTTGTCTCTGTAGAAATCTCGCAGGGTGTCTTCATTGCTACATTACCGAGTCAATTTCAATGCCTTTTTTTTTTTTTTCCTTTCGAGCCTCTTGCTGTTGCCCTCTGTTTCATGAATTGTTTACTGGTCGAGCTGCTCATCCTGGAAAGTACCAGCATGTTCTGAGGAAGGGGAGGTGGCGGGGAGGCAGAGAAATTGCCATTGGCTTAGAGCTCTAAATGGGCTGTTAGTTCACTTCAACAGTAGGGGCAATTACACTCCTGCTAATGAATAGGCAGTCAAGTGGAATTTCCCGTATATGGTGTCTTCTGGTGGGAGGATAATTTCACCACCTAAAAATCCTCAGACGTAAAACATTGTATAAATATTTTTTATGAAAAGTGCCAACAGAGTCATCCCCGGCCAACACACCTCCGACCTGACAAAGAAAACTACCGGTGATGGTATTACAGTTTTTAGTGCTGTCATTTGAAAATCCTGGAAAGGAAGACTTCACGGAAATGTATATGCATTTCCCCTCAACCTGAAAATAACGGTCTGCAAAGATTTTTGTAATGGACAGAGCTAATAGACTGCAAGTGGGGACAGCATTGCACCCGAGGTTGGCACCTTCTCCTTTTGCCTGGCATAGAGTGTCACCCAGAGCCAACAGTAGAGCATCTGGAAAATAAATTGGTATTTTTTTCCCACGTCGAATGGATTCATTTCACAGAGTGATGGGAAAGGGAGCGGGGTGGGGGAGTGTGGTAAGGCTCACTGTGTTTGTGAGGCTCCCCCCCGGTGTGTAGCTTTCGTTGTCTTCTGGTTTTTTAAGAAAGCTAGCGCCTCAGAAGCCAGAATGATTCCTGGGCTCTCTTGGTAAGAATAATTATGCCGTTTCTTCCACCTCTGTGTGAATCAGCTTTATGATCCAGACCGCGTGCAGCAGTGACTAAGAGTAGACTCTGCAGAAGCCAACGAATCTATTAAGCTACTTGGAAAACAGAGGGGGAAAAGAACAATGATTTTGTAAACTCCAACCCCATAAAGGTCAAAAAAAGGCTTTCAGTAAGTATGCAGAGACTAGAAATCAAATCGCATTTCCTATCATAAGAAGCCCGTTGTTTTAGCCACAGTAGTTAATGTACTGTATGTGAAAGATTTAAGACTAGTTGGAAAGCTTTGCTTCTGTTTTATTGGGCTGCTATTGAAAAGCCAACAGCATAACTTCGACTAGGTGCTTTGAGATTTCTTAATGGGCTGTCAGGGGCAAGACACCAGGGCTGTGCTATACTAGCTCTTTCCTGTACATTAAAACAACAGGGGCCAAGCGATCCCATACAGAAGTATGAATTACTTGATGCTTTCTCTGTTCCATATGGCCAGCCATGTCTTTGGCAATTAATCATGTACAAAATCAGTCGAGTGCTCTCTGAAGCATTGGAGTCAACATTTCGTTGTACCTGTGCCAGTGGGGGCAGTGGGGTTGCAAGTGCGAAATAGCAGGAGGAGGGGCTCCTGGCGCCAGGGCCCAAGCAGCTGGCTTCTATAAACACTTCTTTCCCCTCTTCACCTTTCTCTCTCTCTCTTTCCTTCCTTCTTTCCTTCTCCTTTCTTTTTTCCTCCCTCTCTCCCTCCCTTCCTTGCTTTCTCTTTTTTTTCCTTCCTTGACAAATAACGCGGGCGGTTTTTCGCCATCACCTGAAACACCAGTGTTGCCAACTGGAGCTCTGAGGTCCAGCACCCCATGTTAAATGTGTGTGGCAGGCTGTCCTTCCCTCCAGCAGCCGGGGCATTCCCGTGGTCACCGCCACGACGGTCCTGAGAGTTCAGGCGGTACTGGGCTGGCTGCTGTGGTTCTGGCACTTTTCGTGAAACACACCAGCTGTAGTGATTTCTGTGTTGGTAGGAGGAGAAAAATGGGAGGTCCTCTGAAAGTGCTTTGGGGGGAAAAAAAACTCAGTAATTATTCAGATTCATGGCTGTGGTATTTTAGGATATATATATATATATATCTCCTATATATTTATTTATATATATTTATATATATATAAATGGAATCCATATCTTCTGGGATCTTTTTGCCCCAATTTTTTTACACATAATTCTGCTGGTGACAGATCTCCAACATTGATTGAGCATTTTGTGCATGCCAAGCATTGTGCAAAGTGCTTTCAAAGTGGATTATCTCACATAATCATCAGAAGGGTAGTGGGTGCTATTACGGACACCCCTTCACAGATGAGGAAACTGACCAAGGGAGCATTTTCCCGGCATCCTCTGCCCACCAGCATCATCCTTGATTACTCTCCGGGAGCTCCCTTAGTTCAATAGCACATGATGGGAAAAGGCGAGAGTATGGCTTACTAGTACATTTTTGAGGCTCCTTTGGCAAAAACTCGGCTGAAATGTTCATTCAAATCAAGTGGGTCTTTGAGATGAACTGAATCGAGTGGATCTGTAGGTGGGACTAAAATAAAAGGCTGCTCTGTAGGCAGCCTCTTGGAGACTTCTGCCTTTGTGCCTTCCATTCAAGACAGTCTAGCTCCTCTCCTGCTCTCCTTGCTGAGCCGGCCATGAAGGGCGGAGGCTGGGAGGGGCGGGATGGAGACAGCAGCCTGAAGTAGTCCATAGACGGGGCAGCCAGCGGTGACTTGGTGTTATCTCTCAGCCGAGGTCATCCAGGATGTGTCTTCTCAAATTCAGGAAACAGGGGAAAGAAAGTTTTAACATTGTGTAAACATTAGCACCCCCAAAACCCTCCTGCTCCCGGAGAGGGAGATAAAGTCGGCAAAAAGGCTGCAAGGCGTGTTTATTTGTTCTGCTGGGCTCTGGATCCCAGCATGCTGGAGATCTTCGGTGGTGCCCAGTCCAGTTTAGCAAATGTGAAGGCATCACTCAGCACTGAGCTCCGGAGGCCTCACAAAAGAGCCATCTTAAACTGACAATCAGTAAATGAAGGAAGACCTGAGATCGACCTCTCTTTGATGGGACTAAGGCTATCTCAGTGGGTTCTGTGCCTTTCTTCTTTAAAAAAAAAAAAAAAAAGGAAAGAAAGAAAGAAAAAAAAAAGTGTTCCTGGACTTTTGAAGAGGGGAGCCCTGGTTGGGTTTTTGACAGCCCGTGGCAGTGTTGATGTGAGGAAATAGCTTTCCCAGCTGATAACATCTTAAACCAAGTTTCTTCACAAGTTGAACCTTTAGCCCTCTTTATCAGTCCGAGCATATCTTAGTAATTTGTGTGTGCAGAGGGGAAATACAGCCCTAACGTGAAAAGTGTTTGGCGGGGCATTTTCCCCATAATGACGGTACTGCTTTTTTGGCGCTGGTGAGGATTGGGAGATGGGAAGGCGGGAAAGGCATGCAGTTCTGGCATCCTGGTGTTTATATGGCTTTTGAAATGGGAAAAACAGCAGCAGATTTTTTTTTTTTTTTTTTAATGAACTAAAGCGGAGGGATTACCAGCCATGTTTGTGGAATGCCTCGCGTTTCCGTGCATTTCCTTAGGCAGAGTTCTCTGATTTGTAAGAAGGATGGATTAAATCAGAGTTTCAGAAGCTGTTATCCCATATCAGAAAGGAACCAAAAGAATTAATGACTTCTGTTGAATTATTAGTAAGAAGTAAATGCTGTAATTTTCCTTTTAAAGCTCAACGTGATTCCTGTCCAAAAACCTTGTATGCTACAAATTGTGTAGATGGCATGTCCGTCCATGTGTGCTTTCCTTATGGTACCCCAGAATTAGGACATACTGGCAGTGACTGAGTGTACAGATACATCCACCAAGAATTAGGTGAATTGCTTGGTTTTAATTGAATAAATTCCTACTTGGGAGATTTTTTCCAAAGTTTGAGATTTCTTTCTTTTTTTTTCTTTTTTTAAGATTTATTTACTTTAGAGAGAGAGCATGAGCGGGAGGGGCAGAGGGAGAGAGAATCTCAAGCACACTTCCCACTGAGCGCAGAGCCTGGCACGGGACTGGATCCGTGACCCCGAGTTCACGACCTCAGCTCAAACCAACAGTTGGCCGCTCAACCGATTGCACCACCCAGGCGCCCCAATTTCAAGGCTTCTTAGAACCTTAGAGTTTTGGTTTTTCTTTTTTCATTCTCAAATCAACCTCTCTCCTTCCCTCCCTTCTTCCCTCCTTCCTTGTCCTCTCTGGTTGTGGATTTTTTCTTTGGTTTTATGCATAAAGTTTTGAGCCAGGAGAAGCTGAAAACACTGGGGAATTCTTACAGGTCCTTAGGATACTGTCGGTTGCCACAGTCCAAAGCAGGTTTTTTGTCTTTGAAGTGAAGAAAATGAGACTTCTTGGCTTATTAGGAGGGTCTGGAAAGATTACATGGGATCCCAGTGTAGTAAAACTTTTAGATGTACTTTCAGATACATCCTTCCAGATATGTATTGCCCTTCTACGTGGTCACCTGGGGATTGCATAGCCTTATTTTTCTTGATGCCATTGTTTAAAAATCGTTTCCACAACATTTTTCTTAGAATTCTCATCAGGTACAGTTTGCATCCAACCAGAGCTTGTCTCACATATTGTTTTTGATCTCAAATAGTACTCAGTGGCTTGATAGTTCATCTTATTTACCAGACATGCTTTGGCATGTCATTTGCTTTCATTTATTCAACAAGCATCTCTCAGGAGTCTGTTTTCATGACACGGTGCCAAAGTAGGCACCTTGGAGGGTACTGGGAGGAAATGGGCAGTGGCCTGCTGCTCTAACAGAGCTCCCGTTCTGGAGGAGGAAGCATCCAGTGAGTAAATAAGAGCAACAGAGCGTGGCATGGTTTGTGAGATGTTCAGCAGCGCCACGTAAGGAGGGGTGGCCAACTCTATGTAATTGGGAGGAGGGATTCGGTTCGTGGAGAACTTCATAGAGGAGGTGTTATTTGAGGTGTTTCTTTCTTTCTCTCTCTCTCTCTTTTTTTTTTTTTTTTTTTGGAGGTGTTTCATAAAGAATTAGTAGTTACTGGCCAGTTACGCAACAGGTAAATGTATCGTGTAGAACGGCCATGTATTTTCAGGGAACTGACATTGGTTCTAAATGGATTGGGAGATGGCAAGAGATAAAATTTGAGAAGTGACCAGGAGTGTTGTTTTGGTGTGGTTATTTTGGTCAGGTTAAGAATTCCGGCTCCTAAAAAAAGTTAAGGTTTTTTGTTTGTTGGTTGGTTTGTTTTTTGGTCTCAAATGACAACAAGTGAAGCATATACGAACAGAGCTACTCTGGTTTAGGTGAGGTTTTGGAGGTTGAAGCTCCTTGTTTCCTTTAACCCTGAGATAGCCCTCTTGGAGGAGGAACATTCGTGAGGGGGTGAGATGGACTCAGAGAGAGAGTAGTTTGGACGCCACTGCATGGTCCAGACAAGAGATGGGTCTGAACTCAGCCTGTGGCAGTGGGGAAAAAATAAGTTTGAGTGATATTGAACAGAGAGGAATGACAGGAGTTAAAGTTTAGGTACTGGGAGTGCAGGGAAAGGAGAGGGAGGCCAATAGGATGAGCCCTGGCCATCTGGATTGGGCGATGGAGTTTATAGTGGTGCCATTTGCCCTTCTAGTGAAATACAGGAGAAAGAGCAGGTCAATGAAGAGGGAAGCGATGGGAAAGCAATGATAGTTCAGATGTGGGCAAGCTGAAGTTGAGACTCCATGTTTGAAGGGTATTTTTAAGGAGCGATAGGCAGTCAGGGGCTATATGGGGCCAGAGCTCGGCTGAGATGATCTGCTCAAAGTCATCAGTCTATAGGGGAACCTTAGGGACACTGGAGGGGGGGTCACTCCCAGAGAGAGCAAACAGAAGACTTCACATGAGAACCAGGGCTCTTGCCCTGGGCCAGCAACAGTCGAGGAACCCCCAGAGGAGATGAAGAAGGTCAGGACACGTATTGGGTGGTAGCCTGAGAGAGAACGGTGTCAAGGAAGACCAGGACTGACTCTAAAAATAAAACCCACCGGCAGAGGGTAAAGATTTTCTACCACTAGGGGGATGCAAGTGCCTCTGGCTCCTGGTAGAGGCTTCTTCTGGTGGTGATCCTTTAGTGGTTCTTCTGGTGGTGATCCTTCAGTGGCTGCCTGATTGCCTTTTCAGATGTTCCATGTGAAGTCATAGATACTGGCAGGAATGTTTTCGTTGAAATAGTACAACCTAGCACGAGACTGATTCGTGAGTTTGAAACAATCCCAATCATAGTGGCGTATGTCTGGGCACCTCCTCCTCACAAGAACCCGTGGAGAGGCTCTGGTGTCATCACCATTTTGCAGTTGGGATAAAGGCCCACAGCTAGGAGGTGACAGCCAGGATCTGGGCAACTAACAGCCTTAAGAATATTGCCAGTCTTTTCCTGATAGGCCAGCATTTTCATCAATTTCTGTTGAAAAAGAATTACTAATGAAATGAAATCTAACCCCCAGAGCATCATTTCTAAACCCCTGATTTACTTGCCCTCTATTTTGAGGAGAGGGGAGGGAGTATTTTCGGTAACAGGAGACTGTTTAAAAATTGGTACTTGTGGGGCGCCTGGGTGGCTCAGTCATTAAACGTCTGCCTTCGACTCAGGTCATGATCCCAGGGTCCTGGGATCGAGCCCCGCATCGGGCTCCCCGCTCGGCAGGAAGCCTGCTTCTCCCTTTCCCACTCCCCCTACTTGTGTTCCCTCTCTGGCTGTGTCTCTGTCAAATAAATAAATAAAAAATAAAAAAAATAAAAAATAAATAAAAATTGGTACTTGTTTGAAGACAGTTCTGTGTTACTACTGATGGGAAAATGGGCTATTAACATTTCCTGCATACAGTCAACCCTTAAGGAGCCAACACTAGTATAAGGAGAAAAATATCACTGTTAATTCTTGTCAAAAGAATGCTCTTTGACACTCTGAAATTAACTTTTATGCAATGGCTTCTTTTCATTCTAAATTTTATGAAATACTATAATTAAGGGTCTGAATGCTCAATCTAAATTCACCCATCCTTTTCTAATATCTTGAAAAGATTTTTTTGGTAACAGAATTTGTTTCGTAATCTAGATATAGTTCTATTTTTTATTCACTACTTATTCAGATGTATTTATATGTACATTTGCTTTCTGCATTCTTTGTTGTCTTAAAAATGTGATGAAAATGAATTTTAACAATTAAATTTTATTTCATATGATGAAATGGACTTTTGGGGATATACAGTGCTATGAGTTTTAAAGTATGTATAAACTTACGTAACCGCCACCACAGTGGGGATACAGAATAGTTCCGTCATTCCAAAAATTCCCTTATGTTGCCTCTTTGTAACAAACCCTCACCTATGTTGATCCCTGGCAACCATCAGTCTGTTCTCTATCCCTGTAATTTGTCTTTTCCAGAATGTTTAGTATATGGAATCACGCAGTGTTTAATCTTTGGAGACCAGCCTCTTTCACTCAGTATGCCTGAGATTCAGACAAGTGGCTGCGTCTATCAATTGCTTGTCCTTTTTTACTGCTGAGCAGTATTCCTTTGTGTGGATGTACCACAGTGTGTTTATCCATTTACCCTTTGTAGGGCATTGAGGTTGTTTCCAGTTTGGGGCAGTTATAAATAAAGCTGCTATGAACATTTTTGTAGCAGTTTTTGTGTACACATAAGCTTCTATTTCTTTAGCTAAATCCCCAGAAATGGGATCGATGGGTCATATGTTAAGTGTGTATGTGTAACTTTGTAAGAAACTGCCAAACTGCTTACCACAATGGCAGTGTTTTGCATTCCCACCAACAATGTATAAACTTTAAAAAATTTGAACGCTATTTTAAATGCTCTCGGTTGAGGTTGGCAAATTGTGTTTCATAGTTCCTTGGGGTTTTGAAGAGATGCCCCATGACAAAGGGAGCTTTTAGGTCCTCCATAGCAGCTTCTTCAAAGAGAACTGCTCCAGTTTTGTTTTGTTTTATATATTGAGTTCCCTGTAAGAATACACTTGGAGAAAAAAGAGCTTTATTTGTGAAGTGTTGGAAAATCATTGTAGTAAGGTGGTGCATCCAGAGCTTGGGATGTGGACCATGGGTGTTAACCAGGGGAACGCTAGGTGGCGCTCCAGGACCCCGCAGATAGTGGGGATCACACTGAGAAATTGAACCCCCTTTTCAGCTCCTTTTCAGTCCACATCTTTGTGTCAAGGAGGTCTTCGTGTCTTTAACTTTCACCAAGACTTGTTAATGGCCTCATTTACAACGACACAGTAGGCTTCGGTCCCAGAGCCTTCAGCAAGCAACGTCTATCTAGAATGAAATCAACATATAGCCTTGTTTTTTTTTCTTTAAGATTTTTTTTTTAAATTTATTTATTTGAGGGTGACTGGGTGGCTCAGTCATTAAGCGTCTGCCTTCGGCACAGGTCATGATCCCAGGGTCCTGGGATCGAGTCCCACATCGGGCTCCTTGCTCCACGGGAAGCCTGCTTCTCCCTCTCTCATTCCCCCTGCTTATGTTCCCTCTCTGGCTGTGTCTCTCTCTGTCAAATAAATAAATAAAATCTTTAAAAAAATTTATTTATTTGACAGAGAGATAGAGAGCACAAGTAGGCAGAGTGGCAGGCAGAGGGAAAGAGAGAAGCAGGCTCTCTGCTGAGCAGGGAGCCCGATGCGGGGCTCGATCCCAGGACCCTGGGATCATGACCTGAGCCGAAGGCAGCTGCTTAACCAACTGAGCCACCCAGGCGCTCCTAGCCTTGTTTTTAATATATTGTTTTTGCAGTTATCTTTAAAAAAAGAAAAGATTCTATTTGTTAGAGAGAAAGCACAAGTAGGGGGAGCAGCAGAGGGAGAGGGAGAAGCAGGCTCCCCACTGAGCAGGGAGCCCGATGTGGGGCTCGACCCCAGGGCCCTGGGATCATGACCTGAGCCAAAGGCAGCCACTTAACTGACTGAGCCACCCAGGCACCCCTATTTTTGCAGTTATCTTTTCATTTAAGACAGGTACCAGTGGTTTTCCAATTTTCTTTTGAAGCTAATTTACTTTATACTTTAAAATGTGGGTCATTTGAAATAAAAATACTAAATATTGTATACCTCATTCACAAACGTGGCAAGAATTTTGAGACTGTGCTAGAATGACTGAAGTTTGGGAGATTCTGCACTACTGGGACTATTTATTTAAATAGACCTCGAAGTGGAGCCTTTTGTCAAGTGGAGAGAGCACCTTGGTAAAGCACGTAACTGTCTCTTAGTATATTGTATGAGTTTACAAGTTTATCTAATAGTAAAGTCTCAAAAGACAATCTTCTCTTGCTCTTAGTTTTTGCAATACTTGTTTTTCAAGTTCCTTCTTTATTTACTGATTTGACAAATATTTATAAAATCATTAGGCAAGCACTGGGATGCAGTAGTGAAATAAACAGGGTCCTCGACATTGTGAAACTTGCTTTCTTAAATCCTTTCTCCTTCGCCTCTCAGAGGCTGATCAGGGAAACCAAGGGCCTCTGGATAAAACTTAAATGATGCAAAAGGTAAAGAAGAGATAAATGACTTTTTTTAAAAAGTTATTTTAATACAGTCACAAGGAGAATTTATTTTATTTATGTCCTTGGAGTCCTCTGGATGTGTACTTTTCTATTTGAAACATTTTGCTTATTATTTTGGGAACATAATATGTACCTATAGACATAGTGATAAATTACAAGACATTTTGAGGTTCCTTCCAACTTTAAATACTTGAGGTAGGGCATCACAGACAAGGGGCGCTGCTTTTGCTAGAGTACCCATCGATGCTAGCACCTCTCCAAAATTAGACGTCTTTTACATTAGAGGTCACCAGTGAGCAGCTGCCTGAGTTCTTTTCAGTCACTGGCATTTCTTGTTTGGCCACATGGTATTTTAACAGTTTAAAAAAATGAGTTTCCAGCATGTACAAGTCAGGAGATCTCACGTAAAAAAAAAAAAAAAAAAAAAAAAATCAAGACAGATGTCTTGTTTATTTTGAAAATTCACGAATCCGGCACCACCGAGACAGCTTTTCGGAATGGTGGAGTTGGCTGTTGCTGAACAGTGACTGCCTTTTTTGCGCAGAGCACATGCTCTCATCAGGTCATCTTGCTTAACTCATTCATGTTACCTTTCTGGCTCTGGTGGGTATTTGCATTTGCGACTCCTGCTTTAGCCACTTGGAGCCTGGGCTTCATGCGGGAGAAGCACCTAGAGAATATGAGCATTTCTTCCTGTGCTAGAGGGCTAAAAATGTCATTGCCCTCGAAGCTCAGAGTGTCCGACTGGGTATATGGCCTGGTCTAGTAGATGTTATTCTGGACCCAGGAGGCAGAGATCAGGGTCCTTTTCTGGGCTAGTGCTAGTCATATTATCCTGGATCCTTTAACTGAGGAGATACTTTTTCCCATCTTATCTTTCTGTATCAGTTAGGCTTTTTGACTGTAAGCAACAGAAACAAGATTCTGGTGAATTTGAACCAAATGGGACTTGATTCAGAGGATATTGGATAACTCCATGGTATCCAAAGAAGAGGAATGATCTCTACTCAGAAAGTTCAGGAAACCAGGAATACTTTGAGGACCACAGGTGGTAGGAACTAAGGAAATTGATAAATAGCCTCCAAGTTTTTTCCCTTTCTTTGTCATTCTTCTTAAGTGTCTCAAGTCCTGGAAAAGCGAATCAGGTTGGCCTGGCCCACATCCTTCATGGGAGAGAGCGGGACACTTTTTTTAGTTGGCAGTCTCTCTAAGACTGCATACAATAAAAGACTTCCCTAAGAGAAGGTTTGATGTTGTTACATAAAGGGGGACGGGGTCTGGATAGAAGGCAGCCAGACAACAGATGTTCATTACACCTCTTCTCAAGGCTGTCATGGACGGCATTTGGTATACACTGCCGAATGCCATAGAGGAGTAAGGAAGTAGTATTTCAAGTTACGTGAGGACCAAATGGTGAGTGTGCTCTTTAAGTGAATGAAGGCATTGGCATCAGTCAGATAAGCAACCAGTTCAAAGAAAGTAACAGGTTCATTCCTTTTAGTATTTGCTTTGGGTATAACATCTCCAAAGAAGCCACACCAACTTTAAATGAAAAACATGCCTAAATTCTCAAGATTTCTATTCCAGTTACATGAAGATAAATATGTGCAATGAAAAGTTCTAGCATTAAAACTCGAAAGGCATTTGCTCGCTCACATTTCAGGTGCCAATAGAATCCTCTATATTGTTTTCTTAATTGTTTCTTACATTACATGAATTTGCACATTTAAAACACATGTGTGCCAAACGAGCATACAGGAGTGCGTTGTAGATAAAATTGAAATGACACTTTCGGATTTGAGTTTTGATGTAATGCTCCTTGGTAGGGTGAGCGGGGTATGATGTGTAGGGCTTCCACTATTTCTAAAGGCAGCATCGGATGTTTTCCAATGCTCGGTAGAAGCTGGAGTGTTTTTGTACTCACCTGTGAGCCTAATTTCTCTGAAGGACCGTACCCGTGACCGTAGAGTAGGTGATTCTTCCTCAAATCGGAAGGCTGCTATGCACAAGAATCCCTGTACATATCATTTGAAATATGTCGTGGATTTTTAAAGCTGGAAGCCTTCATTGTTTCTTTCTTTGCAAGCTTTTGATTTGCAACAAGCAAGGAAAATGAGTGAACCAAAAAAAAAATTGCTTGCGTGGCTGGAAATAGAAATTAATGATTCAGACAGGAGAGGCAGTGCAGAAATCCTCAGCTGGGTGGCAGGAAACAGAGCGAGCGAAAGTCAGAGACTGCTCTTTTTTAAAAGGCAAAACAAACAACTCACAGTGAAGTGTACGTGAAAATCATTTCTAATAATAGCTCATGGGAGGCAGTTCCCAGGAAAAAGACTGGTGGTGCACTGACGAAATTAGAGTGAGAACACACAGTATCTCGATGTGTTACTTAAGGCAATGAAGCTTTTGAGTTTACCTTATGTGCCTTGTACATTGATTAAATACAAAATATATGCTGGCCATTTTTGACCATCATTTACTGTATTGATTTGTTAGCAGGGGAACTGTAATAAAAAAGCCATTGATTTACTGTCCTTATTTGCTTATGGGCTTTTTTTTTATTATTAATTTTTCCTGCTCTCTCTTTTTTTGGACCATTCCTTCTAGACAAATGCTGTGCTTCATGAAGTTAGAAGAGAGGGCGTCCCCGTGGAACAAAGGAATGAAATCCTGACTGCCATCCTTGCCTTGCTCACCACACGTCAAAACTTGAGGAGGGAGTGGCATGCCAGGTCAGTTCTCTGATGAAATGGGATTTGTCGTCCCTGAAAACACCGCGATGTATTCGGCTGAGCCCTTCCTCACGATGCATCTTACGCCTCTCATTGGAGGGGCCATGAAAAATCAGTAAGTTATAGATGCTCTCAGCCAAAGTTAGCTCTCCTGCACACGGTACCTACTACATTAATTATAATGAGCCATGATGTCATCTGTAGGTGTGTATGATTCATCCCTGAGTGTAACGTTTTGCATCAGTGGTTGCATCCTGAGCATAACAGAATAGAAGTAGCTGATGCCAAAGGACCCTTTTAATCACCACTCTAAAAGACTAACGTTGCTGCCTAGTTAGGGCAGATGTCTGGGAAATTCACACGGTGCTCCTACATCACTCAGTGAGAGGCAGTTTGCTTGAAAGTGGTCGATTTATCAAATCCCAGTTTTAGAATTGGCCAAGTAGGAATTATGTTGGCTTCAACCTAGTTTCTTTGCTTATGGACTTACCTGTGGTTAGAAAGCTGCTACTGGTACAAAGTTTCCTTAAATCATGAGTTTTTGCAGAATTGAGGCTTGCGTACTCTAGATTCTGTTATCCTGCTCTTATTTGAGAAACAATTGATGGGTGGAAGGCAGGAACTACTTCCCCCAAACGTTAGGGTTACCCTTTAGATCTGCACTTGGTAAAAATTGCTGAATTATCACCTGTCTCTCAGCAAGAGGGAGAGGAATCAGGAAGATCATGCTGAATTTTTGTCTCCGAGTCTTATTTGAGGCTTAAAAATCCTGTGTGCCTGGGAGTCAAGAACATTGATAGACATAATATTTCTCCAAATGAGTTCAGCAGCAGAGTTTGTAATAATTAGTGGCTTTACTAGTAGTAACAGTTATCATGAAAATTGGTTTGTCTGAACAAGGCTAAAGATGAGCATTTTCCAAGAAAGGAGACAGTTTAAGAGTATGAACTGTGCATTCCGACTGGGTGTTGGAAACTTGCTGCTCGGGTATATGTATTATCTCTAAACTCAGACTTGCATTAAAAGAATAATTTTAAAATTCACCTTGATACTCTCCCCTTCCCCTCTTTTTCGTAGTGTAGTCAGATCAGAGTGTATGAGAGTTTCAACTACAGTAATTAAATAATCTCCAATTTAACTTTTCTTGTATTCCAACTTCAGCATATATATTCATTAAAGTATGCATATTTTATTAAATACTGGAATATCCGTGTGGGGACATCTAAGATGTGTTTCTCTCTGTGTTTAACCTTTTATATCTTTCCCCCCAGGGTGATTCTTATTAAATAGGAAAGAGAGAAAGAAAGAATTTCCCTCTAATCTCTTTTCCACCACCCCCCCCCCCCACCATCCCTCCAAAGACAGCACAGCTCAGAGACCAAATGTTGAGGATGGATGTCTTCTGTTGAGTGCATTTGGTTTGTTAACAATAATTTCCTAGTACACCAAATCATCAGACAACATGCCCAAAATGGCCTGTTTAAAAGGAGTCTGGTTTCAGCATTTCTGGCCCTTACTGCTAACAGTTTAATCAGGAGCTGGAGCCAGTGTTGAAGTTGATGGAGTCTAGCATCTGAAACAGAAATTCTCAAGTCCTTTGTGGTAGGGGAGGAGAAAAGAAAGAGCTTAGCAGCTGACACTCTGCAGGCCCCTTTAAAACTAAACACCTGAAAGCAAATTTCAAGAGGGTCATGTCTTGAGAGCTCAGAAGGAAAAGTGTCTTCAGAGTATTAAATAACCATAATCCTCCCCCCACCCCTTCTCCACCCCCATTTGATGTTTCCCATCCCAGTGACCTATCTAAAAGACTCATCCATATGATCTGTATAAACAGACTGTTACCATACACCTCTCTTTTCCTCATCAAAGCATCCTCTGACCGTCTGGAACCGGGCACTGGCCCGAGTAGCCATCAGGCTGGTGGTGGTGAAAGTTATAAAACATCCACCACCGTGCTCCCCGAGCCGCCTGTGTTTTAGAGATTGGCCCATTGTGTACTTTGGAATTACACGAGGAAAAATGTGCTTTGACAGAAAATAATTAGCGCTCGCCAAAGGCCAAGCAATAGGTTAGAGTATTTTACTTTCATCAAAGCTATCAGGGGATCAGTTAGATTAGATAATAGAAATTTTTTCCTCTGAAAGTTAAATACAGATGACTCTAATTACCTTCTATTGCACGTTGGAGAATGCGTTATGAATAGTACAACTTCAAGAAATGTAGGTCAGCGGAGACTTTCGTGGGAGGCCATTGTCATAAAGGGCCCCCGCCCCCGCCCCACAGGCTCCCCTGCAGTAATGATATTAGGGAGAATATTTTAAAGCCGAACTTGTAACTGGGTTTTAAAATACTTGTCTCTCTCTCAGGCCAAGAGCCGCGCCATTGTTTGGGACTCCCTGAAGTCTCTTAAACTGAAAGCATATGTTCCCTGTAATTTAGCTTTTTGAGGAAAGTGTCACTTCTGCCTGACTCGGGGTAACCGAGTTTGTCACAGTGTCACACAGCCCTGCGATTCCAGAGGCACAGCTGAATGCCGTGGGTTTCCTTCCCCAAGCTCGGTAATCCCAGAAACAAGCCTCTCCAAATAGGCTTATTAGGGCTGTCTATTCACTTCCCCCGAGCTGAATGATCCAAAGTACATCAGGAGAAGCTGTGTGAATGCTGGGTAAGTGTTAACAGAAGTGGTACAGAATTTCTGAAGATTTGGCTTTGTTTATACAGTCCACTCTGCCTGATGGACAGCTTGTTATAGCTTTTAAAGAACTGGGCAAGCCCTCTGATCTGACCCCTTCTTGACCTCTGCAGCCCAAAGGTCAGTCTGCAGCTAATAAACCCTGAGGTTCTTAGGGTCTACTGTAGGAAAAGGCAGAAAAAGAGCAGCTGCAGGGACTGGGTGTCCCGGGTGAGGCTGCGTGAGGGTCACTCTCCGATAATGAAAATGATTACCAAATTATATGGAGGTTTAACCGCAATAGTGAGAGAGAAGAGGGTGGAGCCCCGCGTATTAGGTCTGATAAATGAACTGTGAAGAAGGCCCATCTGGCTCTCAACGTCTTGTCTCCCCCTCTCTCCCTACCAAGGGGAAACATTTTAAAATAACAGCAGTACATATAGACTCAATGACCCATGCAAGGAGCTGGAATGGATTAAGATTTAATGGTGACAGTGGAAGAAATTATCATTTGAAAAGTGCACTGAAGAAAAGGTACAGCTCCATGTCCGTGCCCGAGTTGTTTTTCTAAATAAAATATAGCAAAACATTGGCGCCTTGGTTTATTTCCCACAAATCCCTAGCGCCTTTCCTCCATCGTGGAGAATTTTGAGGGCATGTCTGTTGTGGAATAATTATCCGGAGCCAGCCGAAGGAAAGGAATGGGCTTCCTTTGCCTTGAACACGTCGGAATGAGAGTCAGATATTTTATTTTCAGCTCGCTCACTCAGTTGAGCGAATGTAGGTAAATCAAGCGTTTGAGAAAATGCTCTACCAAAAAATTGCGTTCCACTTCAGCCTCTGACCACCGAACATTACGCATGTTTGGATACTGAGTATCCGTGTCACTCCTAGACACTGTTTTGTTCTTACCACAACTTTGCGATTTCTTGTCTGTAAAAGGAAGACAAAAGCACATAATGTTAATTGAGTAGATGGATTTGTTCCTTTCTTTATTCCTTTTTCAAAGAACCATCATAGAGATGTTCATTTTTGCCAACAATGGGCGGGTCATAAGCTGCTTGTTTACTTACTGTTAATTGATAAGAGTAATCTACTTAAAGCTCTCTCCCAGCTCCCTGTGAACATAGAGTGTCCTGGCTTCCCACCAGCAACGTCGGGCTTCACAAAGCTCCGTACTTCTTGGGAGCCGGCGGGCACAGCCTGTGACTCTGTGCTCTGGAGGGAGAATGAGTTGAGTCCATTAGCATTTTTGTATGTTTCGTATCCGTAGCACACACAAAGCACTGCGTGAGGGGCTGGGCGTGCGAAAATGCGTTCGGCAGCCAGCTGAAGCGTGTATCTGGGGGATGAGATTCTAGCAAGTTCCCAGAAAGGGGCCGTGAAGGCAGTGGAAAGGAAGGCGGGGGAACCATCGTTAACCACAACAGAGCGGCAAGTTGCTCCAGCCCACTCAGGAGAGTATTTCACCGTAGACATCTTTGCAGACTAGAATTGCTGTACTATTGAAAATTCTCTTACGGTGCACTACACCGTCTACATACACAAGTGTTGCCCAGACGGTAGTTATATTTAAAATAGAAACAAAAAAAGCTTCTAAACATTACCCACAGTCAGTGTGTGTTTCATCTTGGGTTTTGACCTGACCATGTCGGCCTGGGGGGAGTTAGAGTGAATCGAGAGCTAGGTGGAGGCTAACATGGGGAGTTGAGCAACACTTGTAGAATGAACGGTGCCTTTTAACTTGGAAACAGTGCCTTTAAATTTTTGCTAAGTAAGATGCAAATACAACAAAGTAAGACGAACGCCAGGCCATTAGGGTTTTTTTTTCCCCAATCAAGATATAATTCACAAAATATAAAATTTCATGTAACATAAAATTAATCATTTTAAAATTTACAATTAAGTGATTTTTTTCTTTTTTTAGTATATTCACAAGACTGTGCAACCATCACCATTATCCAATTCCGGAACATTTCCGTTACCCCAGAATGAAACCCCAGACCTGTTAACAGCCACTCTCAGTGCCCCCCCCCCCCACCTTCTCCCCAGGTCCCTGGCAAGCACCAACCTACTTTGTGTCTCTGTGGATTCGCCTGTTCTGAACATTTCATGTAAATGGAATCCTACACTGTGTGACTTTTTTGTATCCGGCTTCTTTTACTTCACACAATGTTTTCAGGGTTGATCTGTGTTGTAGCCCTATATAAGTACTCCATTCCTTTTTATTGCCAAGTAATATTCCACTATGACTAGACCACATTTTATTTATCCATTCACTGGCCGCTGGACATTGGGCTGTGCAGCTGTTCTGAATCACCCTGCTGTGTACCTTTGTGTACAAGTTTTTGAGTGGCACATTTTCTGGTCCTCTGAATGTAAACCCAGGAGTGGACTTGCTGAGTCATACCGTCGCTTGAGGACTTGCTGGACTGTTTTCCACACCCGCTGCCCCCTTTTACGCTCCTAGCAGTCATACACAAGGCTTGCAGATTCTCTACAACCTCACTGACACTTACTTTCCTTTGTTTTTTGGATTACAGATATCCTAGGGTTGTTACTGTGGTTTTGATTTGCATTTCCCTGATGATGAATGATGTCTTGAACATCTTTTCATGTGCTTATTTAAGGCCATTAGGTTCTTATTAGGGGATTTAAAAACATGGCCTATGTAATCACTTAGCCCCTTTAAGTGGGAAGGAGCTCACGGGCCTGTTAGGGGTATATGGCATATTGAGGGAAGGGAGCTTCAAATGAAGTTGTCATGAGAATAAAGCTGGGCCCATTTCCCTGCTCCCCTGGGTAGGCCCAGCCCTTTGTTTATTTGCAGGTGGCCCCGCTTATTTGTTTTGGGAGACCCCGTCCCCATTCCTTCTCCCCTTCTCATCTCCTCCGTTACAGCGTCTCTGAGCATTGCACACTGGATGGGAATGTCACTGATTAAATGGAAACTCTGTCTACGTACAGCTTCTCCACTTCTAGGCTCAAATAGGATTTTCAATAGTCCCATAACAGACAACTTTGTTTGGGTCCAAGGAGCCTTTAAATGGTGCTGAGAACAGTTTGAAAAATGTTTATGGCAGTTTCTTAGAAAAGCTTTTGGAACTACTTGCTTCCGGTTAAAATGAACTCGCTAGGTCTAGATGGCTTTATATACATGTCTTCCCCATATTGGGCTTTGTCAGCTCAAAAACCTGCCAAGTTAGCCCTTTTTCTGGACAAGAGAACCATTTTATTATTGACCATCTTATCACTGACCATAGTCACCATAACCTTTACCATCTCGTTTATCTCCAGGACTGGATCCACTTTGGATGGATCCATCTTCGTTAGGGCTCCACAATCTAGCTGTTATAACCTTTTCTAAAGCGAATCAGCTTCAGAACTGTGATCTGGGTGCAGCGAGTAAAGCAGTTTGTGGAAATTACTTCTGTGGATCTGCTCTGGTTCTAAGACTAGCACATTAAGTTTCTCTCTGTGGAAGTGTGGGCTCTCCTTTTTGCCTCCTGGCTGGCCTGAATTATGTACAAAACTGACAAGTCGATCCAATCCAGTTTAGCGATGAACTCTTATTTATTGAGTGCTTGTTATGTACAAATAACTATGCTAAAAGCTGTGGGAAATATAGAGATGAGCATGGTACAGTGTCAGTTTTGAAATAATGTGTCGTTGAATGCAGGGGAGGGCAGGACAGGGTAATGGGAACACAGTGGCTAGTCTGCAGATTTCCATTCTTTTTCTGCAGGCACCTGGAAGATGACTTAGCCCTGGAGTCTGCCCCAAGGGAACTTACAGTTTGCTAGGAGCTTACAAAAAGGAATCACCTGATATGTATTATATATGTACTTGATTTCATTTTGACATTTTGTCATTCCTACCAGAATGTAAACTTGGTGAGGGCGGGGGATTTGCCTGTTCACCAACTGCAAAACCTGCAGCCCAGATCACTCCTCTGTTAGAAGGAGGAGTGCCCTGGATGGGCAGGGACCCTGGTGCCTGTTTACCACAGACCCCTACATTTAGAACAGTGCCTGGCACTCAGATTTATTCAGTGGCTGGCTAAAGAGAATAGCTTTCCTCTCAACCCATTCCTGTATTCATAAGTACTCTGAGTTCCTTCTTAATTTTGAAGAGGAATGACCATTTGAGATGCCGGCCTGTTGCTTTTTTGGGTACATATTCATCTCCTCGTGCCAGAGGTGGAAACCTAGAGACTGGATCTGAGGAGAGATCTCTCGTATGTAGTTCTTTGGTCTCTAAGTCTGCACCCTGACCCCCGCTTCCGGCCTGAGTGAGGAAGGACGCTGTGTGCGCAGGCTGATTCGGGTACTTGAGGAAGAGCCCAGAAGCGAACACCGTGGAATTGAGCTGGGACCAGGACAAACAGACAGGGTCTTGCTCCTGAGGCAGCTGTTCCCGATCCCTTGCCGTTCCTGGAAGTGAACTAGAACTGGGGGGAGGGGAGAGGCCTCCCTAGAACAGTTTCTCTGCACAAGAGGATGACTTTTAGGCCAGGAGGGGCAACGCTGAGTGTAAATGTGACCTCAGGGGCGCCTGGGTGGTGCAGTTGGTTAAAATGTCCTACTCTTGGTTTCAGCTCAGCTCATGATCTCATGGGTCGTGAGATCGAGCCTCGCATCAGGCTTTTCACTCAGCATGGAGTCTGCTTGAGTTTCTCTCTCCCTCTCCCTCTGCTCCTCCCCGCCCCCCTGCGTGCTGTCTCTCCCTGTCTCTCTGAAATAAATACTTAAAAAAAAAAAATGTGGCTTCCAGTTTGCATTTTACCTGCTCCAGGCAGTTGCTTTCTGCTGGTTACCTGCTAATATCCTGATGTGCCTTTCATCGTATCAGTGCGGTGCTGAGCATCAGCCTTGGTGGTTTGACATTTGGGCCAGAACTTGTTTGCTGCCCTCGAGAACTGTGGTCACACAAAGTGGAACCACCAGCCCCGAGGACGGGCTAGGGGATGACAAGGCTGTTGTTACTGTCTTCTGAGACAACATGTGACGGAGTCGTCTGACCATGGCAACTGCTGTCACTCACATTAGAGAGAGGGGCTGCTACTCCTTCTGGCCGAGTTAGTTGGAGATAGAAGTTGTGGCGTCCAGGGTCCAGTAGCTGTCCACTGCAACTGGCTGAGTTTGGTTGTGGGCTTGGGGAGGAATAAGTGAAGGAGCTTCCTGGGAGAAACAGGGAGGCACTGGCCTGCCAGTTGCCGTCTCTGCCTCTCCTTTTTAATGCATCTGCCCCATCTCCTTTAATAATTGCAGTCTCCGCTTTCTGCTGCCCTTAGCAGAAGAATGTCTTTTGTGTGTCCAAACCAGATTACTCCATAAAACCCGGTAACTCCATAAAACCTCCTCATAAATGTGTAGGAATTGAAACATTGTATAAATTTAGAGCAAGGATTAAATGAGTCTAGAGCTAGGGTTACCTTTTTTTTCCCCCGAGATACAGCAACTTATCTCAAGGAGGCCAGTGTTGTTAATGTTATTACCATTGTTACTGTCATTATTTGAGCAGTTTTATGGGAGACAAAAGCCAATTGACTTCTGCGCATCTTATTTGTAAAATCAACACACAGGCTTCAGTGTGAGCTTCACTCCTGGCAGATTCTGACTGTGATTGGTTGCGGACTATTTCTCACCGGCAGTGCTTCTTAAACTTTTTGAAAAAGCATTGATGAATCCATTTATTTATTCAGCAAATACTTACTAAGGGCTTGCTGTTTGTCAGGCCCCGTTCCGGGTGCCGGGGATGCACCAGGGAAGCACACCGATGAAAGTGCCTCTCTCACGGAGGATAGACAGCTGTGTGCCTACATGCGACTCTGAAAATGTCTTTCGAAAAGTGTACGTCATTTACCATGTCCTGCATATTCAACGACACTCCGTAGAACCAAAATATCTTGCCGTCGAAAGATACAATATTCTCTTTCCTGATCTGCATCATAAAACGATCACTTGTTATAAAACCTGCAGTCCTAGTTCTGGTGAGTCATATATGCGCGAGCCATTCACGGAATACCAGTTTCTAAGGAATGCCATGCTGGGGACGGGGGGCCCACAGCATTCATTTCTCCTTAGACAATCTGCACTCTGGTTCCCAGTGACTTTTCAAAAAAGTGTCACCTTAGAGGTCTTCACTTTGGGACCGCTCAAATTCAGGCCAGGTTACACTCACAAGTGTCTCTTAAGAGAGAAGCTGTGCCTATCTCTGAGGTGGGTGGGGGATTGCGCGTGTTAATGCACTCCAGTCGTTAATAAATGGTGGTTATGGTTACCGTGAGTGAGCTGTCAGTCATGCACTGACTCAGCAAATATCTATCGAGTGCCTAGCTGGTAGCAGACACTATCATAGGCCTTGAGGTTATAGAGATGAGTAACACTTGACTAGGGGAAATGTATTATGCAATACCGTATAATTAAGGCTATGAACGAGTTTCAGTCAGGATACTGTGCAAAGAAAGTGGGAAGAAAGGGAAGAAAGTGGCCGGCTCTCCTGGAGTGTTCTTGTGTGACTCTCATTATATGCCCAGCCACTGTTGCGTGGGGGGGAGACTGCTCCGCTGCAAGTGGTAGGGAGCGATTTGTCTCCAGAAGGGGTGAGAACTAGGGGAGAAATCTCTATGTGATTATGGGTCATGGGATAAAATCTGGGCTGCTTCTTTCCAGGGGGATCTAGTTCTCAATGATAGAATGGGGGGGAGGGCATGCTTTCTTTCAGAGCAAATGTCATTAACATGGCATGGAGGTCTGGAGCATAGATTCTGAGCAGGTTGCCTGGGTTCTCCCTCTCTTCCCACTTTCTTTGCACAGAATCCTGACATAAACTCTTTCACAGCACTTATTATAGTGTATTGCAGAATACACGTCTATAACTCTAGGCAATTATAGGGAAGTTACTTAACCCCTCTGAAGCTCTGTTTTCTCATTTTTAACTTGGTGCAGGGGATAAATAATATTTCATAGGGCTGATGAAGAAATCCCATGTAAAACACCCCAGAGCAAGTACCTGCACCATACTAGGTGCTCAGGAAAAATTGCCCAGCATCTTTAGATCAAAACAGAAAAGTCAAGAATAAACCCAGCCACATTCATCCTTTGAGAGCATGCCCCCACGTAAAACCCCAGCCTCGTGGTAGGGGCCCCACCTTGCTGAATTGGCTTAGGGATGCACACTAGACAGATTTTGTCCTGTGCCAGGCCCTGTGCTAAGCACCATCACACAGAATTGACAGAGGCCTGAACTCCAGTTTGAATCCTATCTCCAGCTGGTTACTAACTTGGGGCCTGTCACAGACACTCAGGGTCCCAGCAGCGTCATCTAAAAGAGCAGCAGCTCCATCCAGGTGACCTGGAAGGCACCTTCCCACCGGACAAGGTGCAGCTCTGTGAGTTAGATCCCAGGGAGCAGCTGGAGGTGGGGTAGGTGTTCCTCCTGATGGCTTCACCCCTTCTCCCTCCACTGTCCTTGAAACCTGCAGTTGTGCTCATTTTAGTGATAATAGCAGCTCACATTTATTGGGGACTCACTAGGTTCCAGGGTTTTAAATGGTTTAGGAGGCAAGAAAACAGAAAGACGCAGAGTAACTTGCCCAAGGCAACACAGCTAATGGTGGGAGTGGAAGTCAAGCCTTTGCCGCTCTGCTCAGACCTGGGCGGAAGGCCGCTGCAGGAGCAGCAACAGGGCTTTACAACCACTCATGGTTCATGTAGTATTTTGATGTGGGTCCCACAATACAGGGATCACAGTCCTTCCAGTATCCTACCCCGTGTGGAGAAGGGCACATGTGTATCTGTAAAGGTGTATTTCCTCTGGCACTTAAACGTGTTTGGCACTTTTTTTGTTGTGGGTGCCCCTTTCTCTAGAAAGAAGTAATTTCCAGCCCATGCTTTATGAATCTCCCTGCCTTAAGTCTCTTCAAGGAATGTTATTACCTTTATAGCTGTGTCCTTTTATATTGGTTACAATCTTTTAGAAAGTGGGAGTAGGGGTGCTGATGAGAACATCAAAGTTTAGCCTCCAAGAATCTGTAAATCCTCTAAGTGGAGTAATTTTGAGGCCGGGTTGGTGAGTCAAGGCTAATTTGAGTGGGTTCCCTTAAGGTGAACAGGGAGCATAGAGTAGAGCTACTCTGTGATGGGCCCTCACCAGCTATACGGTGTGTGTTATGTCCAGGAAGCCGTGTACCGCGCACGGAGAGTCATGATCTTACTCTCTCTTGGGATGTCCCCAGGGCATTTTACCAGTTGACGCCCTAACATATATTCCGGGTCACAGATAAAAGTTTGACGCGGCATTCAGCTGAGGAAGTAACGGGGGGCGGGGGGAGGACCAGTCCTGCCGGCCTGTAGGGGACACTGTTGTATCACACATCAGAATGAGTTTCCGCCTCTTGTCTCAGGACAGAAAACAAAACAAACAAATCAAAACCCAAAAATAGGTCAGTCACCTTCACATTACTTATTGAGATTATGCGAGCGATTCCAGCGTGTTTAGAACAGTCACTGCTGTCAGGGTATCGATCAGGCCTCTCAGTATCTGGGCACGAAGGGAGTCGTTTAGCGTTTCTGTCCAAGATGGGAATGATTGGCACTTTTCTGATTAGCTTTCTCTCCATACTCTCCTCTGGACAGGGTACTTTTTAGTTCAATAAACCGTTAGGTTTAGTGGACTTATCTTCATTTTTCACTAAGACATGCCCACGTCAAGTTGAAATGCTCGAGTTCTGTCGTATTCTAAATAAATATCGTAAGCCTTTTGAAGGGCATTTTGGGAGTTCCGAGTCTCTTCTTTTTATCCATATCTTTTTCTTCACTGGAAAAAAAAATGCTATTTACCGAGAAAATGAAGTCATGTCTATGAGGCAGGCCTGTGTAGGGCCCGGTCTTAGCGCCAGGAAGCTCGCTACCAGATGCTCAGCATGGCTCTCGGTTCGGCATGCCTCTCTTCCCAGACTGTAGACAGCCTCCACATCCGTCCCGGTGCCCCGTGGACTTGCCAGCAAAACCTCTGCCTCCCCTGCCCAGCTCTGGCCCCTTCCCTACCAGAATATGGGCCCTGGAAGGCGATTGTAATTAACCCTCGGAAAGCAGAGGTTTTGCTAAGGCAGCGTGCGCAGTAATGATTTTGTTCGCTTGCTTCATTTCCAGTTTCACCATCAATTACGCCATGTGTTTCATCCAGTTGGTGCTACCCTCCCAGTGTTAATTATAACCTACAAGACTGTTACAGTTAATTTTATGGCAAGCATATTGTCTCTTCAAGGCTCCAGAGCAGCTCATAAATTATCTTGAAGGTAAATGTAACTTGGGGAACTAGTTAGGAAAATTCCATCCATCTCGCTGAGGAGCCGCAGCTGCTCCTGGCAGCTGCATTGTGAAGGAACTACGGCGGGTCAGGCTGAAGAGGGTAGGCCCAGGCTGTCACCGAGGAGAAAGGCTGTCCCGGCCCTGTCAGACAAGTACCTTCTGCCAATCCCTGGTGGTTTCACTTTGCAGGCAGGAAGAGGCACGCAGCGCGGGTGCATGGTCCCCAAGCTGTCTGTATTCATTACTTTACAGAAACTTGTTGTAGGGAGGCAGGTCCGGAGACCTTTCCTCTTCTCTGTTGTCATGATGTTAGGCATCATCTGCAAAGTGCGAGAGAGATAACTCTATAACCAACTCCGGCCTGGGCCGGGTGACGGCAGCCCCCGGAAGGCCTGGGGCTTCAACGAGCCTTTTATTTGTGGTTGTTAATGTTCATATAATCTGATAAAGTGAGATTTCACTGTGAACGAACGTACTCCAAAATTGCCTACTAAATAAATTAGCAGGTTATCTTATTGGGATAATAAACACGCTCTTTTTTTCTGTTTCCTCACACGACGTCTAAGCTTTACATTTCAGCCCTCGGGGCTTTAGCATTATTATTTTTAATGACTGAACACAAGTCTTTCATTTAGCTTGTTTGTAGAGTTACTGTAAATGATCTTTCTGCTGTTGGTTCTTCATTTGAAATTCTGCACATTAGGCCCGCTTGGAGAGCTCTGAGGGGCCTCTGAGAACCGGGAGCTGTATTAAGCGCAGCATCTCCTAGCACACAGCGAACAGGCTGTGGCAGGGAAGTCAGAGACGGTGTGTCAAGTCCAGAACCTCCGTTCCAGTTGGAGCAGAGCACGCACGAACGGTGCTCCACAGCTCTGCCTCGTCCCTGAGCTGCTGGTTTCTCCCTGCATATTTCAGAGCGTTTTCACATCTACCCAAAGACACGCAAGACCATCAGCCCTGGGCTGTGTAACTAAGAGAATGAGACTGATGTTGAGGGGGTTTGGAGGCCACATGCAATGCTGAGATTGCGTCCAAAGTGGCCCTGGGCTTTCCCAAGGAAGTGTCCTTCTGAGCTCTTACTGATAGCAGCACGATACCTGGATATTTGTGAGTTTTCTAGTGAATTCAGGCAAGAGGTTGTAAACTCAAATGTCTGCAGGGCCTGGCAGGTACCCCAGATGAACGAAGCCGGAGCCGGGGGGTGGGGGGGGAGGTTGAAGTGAGCGGGAAGAGCACACCCTGTCGGAAATAGACAGCAGCTCTTCAGCCTTGCAAGGGGGCTGAATCCGTGTTACTAGATCCTCTACATTTTCAAGAGAAGTAGAAAATGGAGATTGTGTGTATGTACTTATGAAGGCTTCTAAGTATTTATTTTTTTTAAAAGATTTTATTTATTTATTTCAGAGAGAACACGAGAGGGAAGAGGGTCAGAGGGAGAAGCAGGCTCCCTGCTGAGCAGGGAGCCCTATGTGGGACTCAATCCCGGGACTCCAGGATCATGACCTGAGTCGAAGGCAGTCACTTAACCAACTGAACCACCCAGGCGCCCTCTTCTAAGTATTTAAATGTTAGCAGAAATTCTTTTTTTATATGTATTTTTTATATTTATAAAAATACATATATTTTTTTATATGTATTTTTTAAAGATTTATTTGAGAGAGAAAGGGAGAGAGAGAGCACGCATGTGCCTGTGAGCCGGGGGAGGGGTAGAAGGAGAGGGAGAGGGAGAGAATCTCAAGTGGACTCCATGCTGAGCTTGGAGCCCACTGCAGGGCTCATTCTCCCCACCCAGAGATCACGACCCGAGCTGAAACCAAGAGTCAGATGCTCAACCGGCTGAGCCACCCAGGCACCCCAGTGTTAGCAGAAATTCCAATGTTTTGTACCTTAACATTCAGGCAAATTAATCAATGCCTGTTTGGAGACTGGATGGTGTGGGTAGGATTCTGATATAGAATGGCAGTCCTGCCTGCTTTCAATGAAAACTCTTTGCAGCTTTCTCACACTTCTCAAGAATAGAGACAATGACCCCAGCCAGGAGACCAGAATGCCATCTGGGGACTGCCTTCTGTGATCTTGTAACATGGTTCTACTCTGTGTGGCTTCTTGGAGGAAATATCTGTGTGTGTGTTTATTTTATTTATTTTGCCTCTCACTTGGCGATCTCTCGTCTTCTACAGAGAAAGCATAGGAGAGTTTTTAGAAATGAATGAGGTGTATGTGGTGCTCATTATCACCATAAAAAGGGTGTCTGCCAAAATGTTGGCAATTTTGAATCTGATGAAGGGTTTGATTCTCGGGGGGATGGGCAGGGTCTCCACTGCTAGGGATCAGCATTCCTCCTGTTGCCAACCCCTCCCCCCCCGCCCCCCGGGTTTATGCCTTACCCCCAGCTCCACCAGGAGGGACCTAGCTGTTCTTCCATGGCTCAAAGAGTCATGTGGTCAGAATAATCTTTTGAGTCTCACCGGTTCGGACTGATGCCCACGTGGAGGTGTGGTCTGGGACGTTGTTAAATACATGGGGGTTTGATCTTCTGGAGAAGAGGGAAATATAAAAACAATTTCTTTCCTTCAATAAAAAGCAAAAAGTAAGCATAAACCCTGGCCGCCGCTAAAGTCAGCTGTTACGCATGCGTGGCTGAATTTCATTGTAAATATTTCATAAGGGCTGTTAGAATGCAGCCAGGTTGACATCACAGCCCCGACTGTACCAAAGGAGCCATTTCACTAAAATAAGCCAACATTTCTAAAGAAACATGAATTTCTAATGTAAAGTTAACATCAGGTCAGAAAACCCTCTGGAAGAAATGTCTGTATCAATGTTTATAATCTCTGCATTTATGGATTTGCAGTTTGTGCAAAAAACTCCCAAAGAGACTTTATTTTGGTTAAATAAGACCAGCTTGTGAAATAGTCTGTATATCCAAATCCATCCTAACCCAGTGTCTTGGCAGCCTTTTGTATAAATAATGTCTTTTCCAAAACGTGTGTATTTGAAAAAGGAAGAGGGAAATTAAGTGGCACACTGTGTCTCTGGGTTGCCATCAACTGACAGAATCCTAGAAACAGCAAGTGAAGACTGACAGTTCGTTCATTCTTAGAGCAAATTACAGAGCCGTGCGTTAATTTATTGATTTAATTGAGGCATGGAAGGTTGCCGTGAAGAACAAAATGTTCACCCTCCTTTCATTTTTCTTCTTTTTTTTTGTAATAAAAGTTTAGTTAAGTGTGCCCCCCTATTTTTGTGGTTGTTGGTATGTCACACAAAATATGTATGAGGTTTAGAGGCACTTGGCAGAAAAGACATGAAAGGATATTCACATTTTGTAAAAACTTAATCCACGTTCACAGATGGTCCTGTTCAGGTGCTATTTTAATTATGAGGTAAAGAACAGCCCCACACAGTTGGAAGTCGTCTTAATAAATGGAGAGGGGCTTTTTGTCTTCAAGCGTCAAAAAGCCTTGTTACTGAGAAATTTAAATACTTTGTGTTATAGGGGAGAGTCTCAAAATGCCCAGGATACTTGGAGAAAGCAAAATGATGGGCTCTTCTAAAGATCAAATGAGTTCACTAGAAACGTTTTACAAGTGTGTGGCTTTGAGCTTCCTTAATATTGGTCGTTTTAGCAATGGCTTTTCCAGTCATACATGTGTGCTGTGGATATGTTCATGTGATCAGAGGGAAAATAAAGAGAATAAATTGCAAATAACATTTAAAAAAAAATTAATCCCTAATGGAAGTATTTCTTTATGGTTCTTAAGCTCACAGGGCTGCTTTGCCCTTCGAGTGATAGAGCCGTCCAGAGAACTAATAATAATTCAAATGCTGCTCTAACTTACAGCTTGCGTTAATAACACACAAATAGAACAGTCTTCTTATTAAATATTAGTAATATAATAATGTCTTACTGTCTTTCCCTTAGTGGGGAATTATGAGGACCTCATGTTAGGACCTCAGTGTCCTGACATAGTTAATTATCCATGGATAATGGTTTTCAGCCATCGCCGTTGTGAGTGATGCAGCTTTGTTGTTGAGGGCTTATTAAGTGTTTGCAGACTCAGGTGCGCTGTACCTATGCACTCGTCTACAGAAGCAAACAGCTGTGTTTTCTTTACCATATTATACATCACATAGAGCGTCTCATTTATTATGGCTGAGCTAATGATGCAAGCACAAACCTCTATGTCCCATTCTCTATGGCAATAATATATTTGCCGTGGAGATGTTAGCTTGTTTTTCATAAGTAATTAATCTTTTCTTGTACCGAATGTATCACATGAAAATGGGTTAGCGCCGGGGTCAAAATACATTTAATCCGGTCTGCAGAGATTGGGCGAGACCTCTGGATAGAGTGGCATTTTTTTCTCTCACAAGGGCCTCACCCTGTCTGCCGTCCACCCACCAACACGACGCTCACATTACTAGGAACTTAGGTTGATAAAAGGGAATCATTTTCACTCCTTGAGCACCGATCAGGATTCAGACCTGAGTACGTGCTAAGTGAAATAAGGCTAGGGATAGTCATCCACGTTCAGTCCCTTGACAAGGCTGCGTATTGTCCACGCAGATAGTTGTGGGTAGTGGGTTTCTGTCAAATCCGAAATGCCTCCTGGTTCCTGCATAGGTAGGCCCTTCTCAGATGTGCCAGGGCCTAGCTCAGACGCTCCTAAATTGTCAAATACACTCACCGGGGGCACACACAGTTTTTTTGTCATACCTTCCTGAATACTTTTTAATTTTAAGAGTATTTTGTTTCAGATTAGAAGAGCATAATTAGCATTTGGAGCCACGGTCCTCAGATGATATTGTTGAGGACAAGAGTGAAGTCAGGCTTGAAGTTTTGGGGTTAAAAATTTTTTTTAAGTTGATTTAAAGAAAAATGCTGGAAATACAATGTAGGGTGGTTCGTGGATATCGCTAAAAATCATGACGGGGGATCACATCATCAAAGTTTAGGAAACACTGGCCTTACACATGCTATTGATTATGAAGAAGATGAGGGTGATCATCATCATAATGAATGATAGCAGCTAACTTCAGTGACTCTTTATTCCCTACCAGCTACTCTGCTAAGTGTTTTACCCATATGTCCTTATTTCCTCTTCAGGCCAACCCAGTGAAGGAAGTGCTACTTCTATTTACATTTTACAGTTAAGGTATCCAAGACCCAGAAAGGCTAGGGAATTTACGAAAAATACCATAGGTTGTAAGTGACCAAATCAGAAGTCGAGCCCAGGCAGTAGGGGTCTGGTGTTCTCTTTTTAATCATTGCATTTTCCTACATCTTCATGGATTGAGAAATATTACCTTCTGTCTGTTCTCTAAAGAAGAAAGGTGGAGAAACATGAAAACATACAACGCTGCGTATAACAGTATATCTCTTACTTATGTTACATAAATAATACAGTATTTGTATTTATATTACTTGTAGATATTATACCTACTCACGTATAATATTAGAAAATGCAGTGATCCTCCATGTGCTGTGAGGGCTCTAACCTGAGCTGCTGATGAGGCCCTGCTGTGACCATGTTCTGAGTTCTTAGCTTCCTCAGACAGCATCCTGGATGTATACTAGAACACGTGCCTTAGAACTTGAAATTCTTTATTCAAATTGATGAAAAAGGGCAGGAAGGCAGGGAGAGTCTTACCTTACTTTTTCAATTACTGCCAGAGAACCTTCCGAATATGTACTATGTGGGGAGAATTAACATTTATTTCTTACTGTCCACGGGCCTCTGGAGCAAAATATCTTTGGCAACTTTTCTATTTCTGTACTTAGAAAAGCATCCTGATTCTTTTGCCTATTCACTTCAAATATATAGAAACATTATTTAATCTTGTCTGAAATGTAAAGTGAAACTCTTCAGCCAATAGCATGGTTATATGCCCAGAAAGAAAAGCTAGAGAGTTAACCTATGAAAATCAATCTCAACTCTGAACAAATGCGCTGAAATGAATAAAAGAACATAGCCCACAGGACCCCGATGTAGGTGGGAGTTAGGTCTCCCAGGTCCCAGAGCCAGACCAGAGGCACACATTTGAAGCTCTTCCGTGATGCTTTATCTTGATTGAAAGTCCCAGAAAAATGCTCAAGCAGGCAAGAATTTGCATCTTTCTTTCTCGTCTGATGTTTTTCTAAGCCAGATTGCTTTGTTTTCTTCATTAGTATTTATGACGAATTACATTGCACAAGGAGACTTGATTGACTTGGGTAAGGCGTTAAAGTATGAAGAAATGTGTAAACTGGGCCACTTAGGACACCCGCCCAGTGCATGTTTCCCAGTCAGCCTCCCCATGGGCCAAAAGTCCACACAAACAATTACTTGTGAATTGTGAGGTGCTCCTGGAGGAAAATTGCTGAACAAAATGGGTTGAAGGAATTTATACTTTTGCCATTTCCAGTTGAAGCCAGGGGCTAAAACTCGTGTCTTGCACCATTGTAATCTACAACCATTTAATTTGCTAACAAGACTTAACTGATCAGGATCTGCAGCCTTCTCCGCCAGTGTAATCAAAACAAGAAGCATTTGGCTCTGGAGAGTAAATGTTGTCGATCTTTTGTTTTGCAGCCCCACCATTTTCTCTCTGGCAGGCTGAGATGAAACAGAAAGCTGATATTTGGAGCCACTGGAATTGCAGGCCTTGTAATTTTGAAATATCCATTTTATCCCGTGTAATTTCTTCCCTAAGATTCCTCAGTCTAAATCTGATACAGGTAGGAGCCAAGACAAACAGTAACCATTTATAGTCACTCAGACCAGTTTGAATTTCACCCTAATGTAAAGCAAAGAGAGTTTTTGGCTTCATTTCAGGTGTGTAACAGGGGTAGAAAATGCATTTAAAATTTAGCAGCAAATGTTACCATATGTTTCCATAACAACTGCAGACTTTTATGTTAGAAAAGCAATAATATAAACACGTAGGAATCTTGGAACAGTAAACTATTAATTTACCAAATATAAAAAATCCAGCATGAAGGGGCTTTTATAGCCACAGAAGCCATGAGGGGGCCCAGCATCCTGTGAATTTCTCCATTATGTGGCAGAAAATACTGCCAATTGGTTTAAATGAGCAAATCTTTTAAAATTATAGGTACAGTGTCAATTCTGCACAGTACATTTTTCTGAAACAATGTGTGGTGGTGCCGGCTATGGCTGATTTCTTTTACCATCTTGAACTAGTAAAATACTACCTCAAGTAGCTGCCCCCAACGCACATCTGTAAAGGAAGTGCATTTTTGTTTTCTTCGTCCATAGCTTTAAACTTAAGAGGGAAGTGAAGGCTGGGGTCCTTCGTAAACTGTGGTGCCCAGGGGTTGGCTCTCATGCCTGCCAAGGAAGAGGTATTCACAGACTGTTGATATATGTGGAGAAGGTTCACAGTTTTCTCTCCCACCCATTTTGAAATATAAAAGAGACAAGGGGGAAAGGGGGAGAAGGGATCCGCTTGACCACATCTTAAGAAAGAGGAGTTAGTAACTAGAGTCATTGAAATCACCACCAGGAGAAATTCAGTGTTTTCTGATTTCTCTGTGGGGGAAAGGAAATCATCTTCTTTTAAAATATGTATCGCAAACATGGCAACCTGTGCATGGGTCTTTGATTCGAAAAGAAGCATGGTTCCCCCCCCACCCCCACCGAAACCTACCTCCGAGTGTGGATAGGGTTTTGAAGCTTTTCCTGGAACAAAATGACATTCCCTTGTTGTTTAAGGTGAGAGGATGCACCTTGACTGAAACATGGTTTCATGAGGTAACTATCATTGAATAATACTGGTCCGTGGAAGAGAAGAGGAGGTCAAAGGGAGGTAGGCTGTGCCCTAAAAATGAAGCACAGAACTCCCGAGAGGGTTGCATTCAGGATGGGCCCTGGTATGGCTCTAGGTCGGAGAAACGGCTGCAGTTCTCTAAATTTCAGAAAGTGGAGGAAAGAGGTTCCACCCTTCCAGCCGGGGTAACACTTGCAACTTGGCCTCCCCGTAGCCTTCACAGTGGAGCCAAGCCAGAAGCAACCCAGCGGGGACGTTGGTTAAAGCAAGGTGTGCGCGGTGTTCTTGGGCCAAGGACATGATGGAGGCTCACGTTCAAGGTGCTGAGGGAACCTGGTCCGGCAGGAGTGAGGGTGGGAAGCACAAGTAAGGGTAGAAGAGATGTCTTGTAAAGACCCGATTCATTCCCGAGTCCTTTGGTGGGCCTCATTTTGGGGCACAAGCCTGATTTCCCCTGGTTGTCACCTTCTCTGGCAGGGTTAGTAAGAATGTTTCCTGCATTCCTGTCAGCGCTTGGCCACATCGAAGCATCTCTTGGAGCATTAGTGAGATTGGGGTCTGGCCTTAGTCTTGAGGATCCTTATTTTGTGTCCAACTCCCCAGTGGCATGAAGATGGGTGGGTGGTTAAGAAGAAAGCAACGCGCCGTTCATTTACTCAGAAGGTATTTAGTGAGCACTTACTATGTACCTGGAATGGGAGATACAAGGAGAAACAAAGAACACGGCCTCCCTCCTGTGCTGGTGGAACTTAGGGCCTAGTAGAGGAGAGACTTAAACACAGGTGAGCAAATAAGACAACGGCAGATGAGGAGGACTGTGGAGGAAAGGAAACAGGTGAGCAGTTGGGGAGGGGCTTGGAGCTTCCTAGGGATCTCCGAGGGAGCCCCATGGGGCGGAGCTGAGGAGAAGGAACCAGCCAGCCAGACCAGAGCACGGTGCCTGAGGGAGAAGAAGGTGAGGGGGGGTGGACATGCAGGAGGGGTGAGACCCCAGGGTGGGGGGACAGATTCCATTCCATGATGGTGTCTGTCGACTCAGAATAAAAAGGAATCCACATTCCGTTTACAGAGTATTTTGAAGGTTTCCACGTGTGCCCAGTGCCTCGGGAGGCCTTCCAGTCCTAATTATGTCAGAAAAAAGATGTTCTCGTGCGACAAAGTACGTGGCATCGGCCATAAGCAAAGCATGAGCTCCTTATGAGTTGGGAAGGTTTTTATGGAAAGAGGGAATCAAAATGGAGCTCAACAGGTATTGAGATTGAGCACCTACTGTGTGTTGATGCTTTATACGTATTTTTTCGCGTTTATTCCTCATGGTAAGCCCCCAAAGGTAAGGTACTGTTCTCTCCATTTTATAGATGGTGAAACTGAAGTCAGAGAAAACTAAAGATAGTTATTGACAAAACTTTAACTCGAACCAATTTAGCATGTTGGAAGAGAGGCAAACCCTAGCAATCACGACCCACTAACTAAAACGAATCCTATCTTCTGTTGGATAAATAGCAGCTATGATATAGCTCCACCCCCCGTGGATGTGCTAAAATGTCAAAACAAAAGGATCTGTGTTTGTTTTTAGGGATGTAGAGCAGCAAGAGGGCCCTAGGGAACTTGTGGCCTGTTACAAAGCCAGTCTTGGGGAGAAAATCGGCTCAGCCAGAGGAAGCAGTGACATCTATTAAGTGGCAAGAAAAGCAGACCTAGTCCCTGGGGAAGGAGAGGAGAATTAATGGAGGAAGTAGGGGCCAGGTATGACCTTGAAGGGTTGAGGAGGGCACCAGGGGCAGAAAGACCGGAAGAGGCTGGAGGAGAACACATCGTCACTAGTGTTACTTCCGGGAGGCGAGGAGGCACACCGGAACCATGGAACACCCAATATTGTCCTCTTTGGTCTCGGGATCTCTAACTGACCCTATTGAAAAGTTGCTTCTGTACGATTCAGATGTTTGCCTCAGGGGTCCTCTCCTTAGGGTATCTTTTGAGGCATGGCCCTCGGGGGAGACAGGTCCACTTTCCGGCGACCTTTTTTCAACTGAGGCCATCTCCCACTAAAAGTTTTCTTCTCCCCTGGCTTCAGCCAGCCTGGCATATCTGACAGACGTGTAAACAGATGCACGCATTGTTGCTAATGACAGGTGATTATAAGAGGCATGGGGGCCAAGGTAATTAAACCAGGACTTGACAGGAACATTTGGCAATGTAATATTTCAGCATTAGAAGTTTCTTTGCAGCACGCTTTCCCCCCTTGGTTTGGTGAAGAGAATTCATTTTTGTTCTTGAGAGTGTGGTGCTTTGAGATCTGAAACTGTCCTGTCTCAACTCCTGGCTCGTTGGAGAGCTCCGGAAAATGGTTACCAGGGAAGTGTGTGGGGGTCTAGTCGGTGTCTCAGACTTGTTCCACAGTCTGCTCTGGAGCAGGAGTGGGAATAGGGTCTGTGCCCGAATGCGGGGATTGTAGATGACCTATTATGATGTCCCATTTGAGAGTGATAATGCCCTGGAGAGAAACGAATTATTTTTATGCCACTGTGATTTCAGCTTCTCTCCCCACCACCTGGGTTTGCCTGCTCTCGTTCCCATGGATCGATCAGAAAATGGCTTACTCCATTCTCTTGGCCCCCAAGTTCCTACAGTTCAAAGTAGGGGAAAAAAATCCTCAAATCATCAGTGACCTCTTGTTACAAGGAACCATAGTAGAAACAATCGTCAGGGTTATGGAATTTGTCGTTTGTTCATTAGATTTAAATGTAATTTAAAAAAACACACACTACATGGGCGCCTGGGTGGCTCAGTTGGTTAAGCGACTGCCTTCGGCTCAGGTCATGATCCTGGAGTCCCGGGATCGAGTCCCGCATCGGGCTCCCTGCTCAGCAGGGAGTCTGCTTCTCCCTCTGACCCTCCCCCCTCTCATGTGCTCTCTCTCTCTCATTCTCGCTCTCTCAAATAAATAAATAAAATCTTTAAAAAAAAACACACACACACTACGTTCTCCTTGCTGTCAGGATCATTAGGAATGCCAGTTTTGACATTTAGAGACTACTTCCTGCTCACTGCCAGTGGTGGCTAGCTTATGACTCTGTGTTTAAGGGAACTCTGTCTTCTGTTGGATAAACAGCAGACCTTCATGCAGACTTAACATTCATAGTTTTGACTGTTGGGCGAGCCATACGACCAGCTAGATGACTATAGTAAGTGTGGTGACCCGCTTTCTCCTAATAGTGACAGCTAACATTGACTGTTTATCGTCGTCCTGGCACTTGTCTGAAATGGGAACTTCTCCCAAGCAGGTTAGTTCATTCCTTTGCTGCAAAACCAGCTTTTGAGTGCTCTTGGTCTAGCGTATACCTCGCTGTTGGGAGAGATCAGTGAAGCAGACCCAGGAAGGCCAGCTACAGGCAGGACGGCTGTTTCTTTCCCTCGGCCCCTTTTGATTTTCTCCAGGGAGGGGCATAGAAGGAGATGAATTTGAGGACACAGCTTGGTTGATGCCGAGCGATTGTGAGTCTTTGTGGGGTTGCCCCCTGCAGCGTGGAAAGCTCCTGGCCAAGCTCTTACATTCGCATGCTGCTTCAGGCCACGGTCTGTGTGGAAGCCAAGGCTTTTTTAAAGCTTTGTCAGATAGGTTAAAAGGTGTCCCACCCCCGGTGTATTAAGAGAGAGAGAGAGATTAAACTCACTAAGCCTGCCATGTTCTCTCTAAAATAGTAAGTCAAGATGATTTTTAAATCCAAAGTGACCAGGCTTCGGGGCTTTGACCTTTCGTGCAAGCAGCCTTGGAACTGGGGAGGAGGGATCCGAGCAAAAGACTGGTGGCCCACAGGCCGGTGGCCTCAGGAAACCTGCCGAAGCCAAAGTGAATTGTTGCCTTTCTCTGCCTTCCAGCCAACAAAGCACTAACCCCACGTAAATACCCAGCCTGACTCGTAGGCCTCTGGAGTCACCTCGGAGGCCCAGGTGGCAGACCTTTGTTCAGAGTGCCTGCTTTACTGCACAGCCTCCGGCGAGCTCTCTGGGGTGACAGAGATCCAGAAGGCAGGGTCTCTGCCCTCAGAAGGCTTAAAATCAGATGACTACTGCTGCAATTAATAACTCTTAATGGAACTTTTAATAAACACTCAGCTGCTTTTCATATATTATTTACTCAGTTAATCCTGAAGAATGACAGAACTAGCTAGTCCTTAGTGAGTGCTTCTCTGTGCCAGGTACTTTTTTCAGTGCTTAATGTGAATTAACTCAGCTATCACAGTGGTATTTTTTTTATTACCCCTAATTTTAACAAGAGAAAACCAAGGCAAAAAAGATGTTAAGGAACTTTCCCAAGGACACAGGGGCCCAGAGGCAGAGGAGCTGGGATTCCAGAGCAGGAAGTCAGGTCCCCAAGGCCGAATGCTCTGCGCCCCCCCCCCCCCCCCCCCCCCCCCCCCCCCCGTCCTCAAGACCCATATTAGGATCACCTTGTGGGCGTGTGAAACACAGGTTGCAGGTCTTCCTCGGGCGGGGCTGGACAGTTCTGACAGATTCTCAGGGGGTACTGATGCCCACAGCACTATGTCCAGCAGAAGCAAGCAGTGGAAACCCGTCACCCTAAAGCAAAGAAAATGAGATGTCATATTATTCATATAAACAGAGCGCTAGGAGAATACCAATGGCCGTAATATTTATTATGTTGTTATTGTCATTATAGCAGACATTTATTAAGTGCTTACTCTGTCCTGGGCACTGTTTTCTAAGCAGGTAACCATCGTAACTGGTACTACAGGTTATCTCATTTAATCTTTACAACCTGTGAAGTAGACACTACTGTTCACTCTGTTTTATGGCTGAGGAAACGGAGGCACAGTTGACAAACTTGCTGAGGTGCCGGGATGAGGATTCAGTCTACCCCAGCGTCATGCCAGAGCCCATGCTCTTAACCACAAGGAGGGTGGCAGACCGGTTGCTCAGGGGATTCGGAGCCACATCCACAGAGCCAGCAGTGTATGGGCTGGCCCTGAAGGAGGAGGGGGCAGAGGAAAAGCTTCCCCGAAGGGAAGGGAAATGTGCAAGGGCCCGGGGGCATGAAAGGGCAACGTGCAATTGGGTGAAGAGCATGGAGACTTCTGTGTAAGCTGCATGGGAAGAAATGAGGGATGGTGTAGCTGGAAGAGTAGGTCGAAGGCCTTAAAGATGAGGCGTCGATGGTGCTCAAGCGTGGGCTTTGTACTTTTGAGCACCTGTCGGGGGCGTACGCTTGCTCAGAACTCACCGGGAGACTTCCGGACAGGACGATGGGGTCATTCTTTGTTAAAGGCGCTGCCGGGCCTTCTCTTCTTTGCATTTCATAGTTTGAGAGTGTCAGAATCTGTTCAGAGGAGAGTTTGATTTCTGAGCCTAGCAACCCTGTGGCAGTGACTCATGCCCTGCCAAGGGAGAAGTGAGTTTTGTACACAAGCCATGTTAAAAACAAAGGGGGGACATGTGTCCTCGTGGGTGAGTGTGTCCGTGTGTGAATCCATGTACCACCCTTAGAAAACGCCTGCCGTGGCACTGGTACGATGGTATCGTCGGAGCTGCCAACTTGTTTTATTTCTGATATTGCCTGGCAGCCCCTGAAGGAGGGAAAGTATGAATTTTCATCTGCCATTTACCAGACTTTCATTATATTGTGCTTACAGACACAGTGTCAGCACATAAAATGTTAAACATCACTGGTCTGAAAGAGGCTCCCATTGTCTTACCTCTGGTGCTGGGGGAGCCTTGCTGGCCTTGCTGTAGTGGTTCTGTCAGTGTAATATGACATGAAGCATTTCTCGGTAATGACAGACATTGAATATGAGTGACAGGAACTCTGACCGCGAGGAATGGGTTCAATTACCAGAGACGGGGGGTTACCTGAGATGAAACCAAAGGGCCCAATTGTGCTCGGTTTCGACCCCTTGACTCCCAGATCCAGAGCAGCGAAGACAAATGGCTGATTAACCAGCCCCTAACCCTCCTTCTGCAATGATAAACTCGTTTGGATTTCCCCGTCCGAAAAGGTAAAAAAAAAAAAAAAAAAAATCTATGGGGGGCATGTTTCTAAAGGAAATATGAACAGAAACCAGTAGGCCTGGTGCTAGTCATTTTTGTCTCTTGCAAGCACAGAACCCAAAACTGTCATACTATCTTGGAGTGGATCTACGACACAGTGTCCAGAAATCAATACAAGATCAACGATTGCTCTCTTAACCGCCTCCCCCCGCCCCAACCTTTCTTTTGCAGCAGGAGCCACACTGCTCCCGATCACCTGTAGCCAACCTGACGCCAGCATCAGCGAGAGATCCTGCCATCCGAAGCTCTCCTTTTTTTTCCTTTCCTCCTGCAGGCTGCTCTGCTCAGCGTCGAGTGCAGCTCTCCGCTTGTTTACAGTCCATGCTTATAGCCCCAGATAGAGTTCTAGCAGGCAGCCCAATTAAATTGTCGCGGGCTGCCCTCACTTGACTAGCTCTGCAGAGTCATTTAGCCAACAGACATTCCTGACTATTAAAGCTAGTAGCAGCATGTCTCCAGAGCTGGAGATAAAATGAATGAAATTTGTTATTCTGGGCTGACACTTGATCCCAGCTGTTGAACTAATGCTATTGCACCTGAAAGTTTTTCTTTATGGTAATTGCTGTCTGTGTTATTATTTCATAGACTAAATTGGAGAAAATTGCAACAGGTATTAAATTCTTTGAACTAATTCGCGGGAGTTCTATTGTGCCTTCTTCCAAGGCAGATTCCAACTTCTTTTCAAGGCCGGGAAGACAGATTTTGCTAGCCAGATGCATGGGCTTGTGTTTCATTATTATCAGAGGCATTCCAGTTTTAGGTCTGGCCAGGCATTTATCAGCTTTACCTGAAATCTGCTTTGAAATCTACTTGTGGTACTAATTCAGGCAGCATATGTTGGGACTGGCCCTGGGGAATTCCATGACGATGACCAACGCTGACAGTGATCAGTCTGGTTGATCCATGACACATCCTTGGTAGAATCATTAAGTCTCTTGCATTGTGTAGGCTTAGGGAAACGGGCCATGTGAAATAAGACTTCGCACAGGGCCCCTTGGGAATCCACCACTCGACGTGGTAGTTCTTGAATGCCTCAAGTAGTCCTGCTTCAGTGAGAGCCCACTGAAGGAGGGTGGCACAGGTTTGGAGCCTCTTGGCCCTATTACTGGTTCTCACTGCCTGTTACTGTTCACTGTCTCCTCATTTCTGTTAACCTCTTTGACCAGGTCTCGTCCCAGAGTTTGGGGAAATCATCTGTAGACTTTCCATAATAACACATGAACCATATTCAGAGCTGAGCACAGTCTCAGGGGCCTCTTTCTTGCAGGACATAGAGCATAGGAAACCGTGTCTTTTCCAGCGTTCACTTGTCCGCTTAGCTCATGGTCAGCGCTAATGGTGAGGGCTCGTGACGGGATCCAGAACGAGAATTCAGATCTGGCTGGTGGTGGAAGCACTGTGCTTGCCTTCAAGATCATGCTCATGGGGGGGTGGGGGGAGGAGAGTCGCCCCATGATGTTGTCCCTTTCATTTCTGTCTGAAGACCACAGCTGGCAGACCTAGCAGAGCTCTTTCAATTTCAGGGGCATACTCACACCTTTAGAATCCAAAGGCTTTGTCCCTGTCCCCATTAGGAAGCAGTAGACAGGCTCTACTTCATGTTTTGATTAGAGGCAAATGTGAGAAGCTCGAACCTCCAACTAAAGGAAGATAGATGTATGGCTGTCTGCTACGCTTGCTTCGTCATTTGACCGACCCCCATAGCTAGACAGTCTATAGACGGGTTCACGGTCCCCTGATATGAGGATACCTGGAAGCCTATAAAGAATCCTCTGAAAGTCCTACTCAGGTGCTTTCTTTGCCAACATGGACATCTGTCCTTTGAATGCCAAAAGCTAGTATCGGACTGTCTGTGGTAGACGATTTACATTGCATGTTGAAGCCCATAGAGTTTGTAAGATCTCAAACCTACTGCATGTATGGTGGTCCCCATTATTTTCAGTATTCATAAGCTTTGTTTAAGCTACGTTGAAAATTGAATTTGAAAACTGAAATTGAATTACTTTAATTTACAGCAAAGTTCAGAATGAGAAATACGTCTTTTCTGTGCCCACTGAGAAAATGAAAGAAGTATTAGTTTTTAATATAAATATATGAAATGCATAGAATATGTATAGAGTGCCAAGTATAGAATATGTTTTTAAATCCTGGGAGATTTATTTTCTTATCCTCAAATCCAGTAGGAAAAACTGGCATTTTCTTTAAAACTCTAAACCAAGACTAACCTGTGTTGCATTTTTTAAAACTAATTTATTTATTGCAGCAAGAGAGAGAGATAGCATGAGCCAGGGGGAGGGGCAGAGGGAAAGGGACAAGCAGACTCCCCGCTGAGCAGGGAGCCTGACTTGGAACTCAGTCCCAGGACCCTGAGATCATGACTTGAGCTGAAGTCAGACGCTTAACCGACTGAGCCACCCAGGCGCCCCTGTGTTGCGTTTTTTTAAAATAATGAAATGCATGACAGTTTTAGGTATTTTTAAGCAATATATTCACAAGCCTACACTGACTTGCTTCCAGAGACCCTTCAAACATACATTCATTCTTGTCGTGGGTATTTGAAGATCCTAATGATACCACAGTGACACAGGTAAAGCTTGTTACATAATCACTGCATGTGTGCATTTCAGATCCAGAACTAATTCCATGTTTCTGCCTCTATCTCTCTAGCATGAGCAGTAAGTGCTTCTCCCCAAATCTCACCTGGACTTCGTGTTTTATATGTTTTGAATTACTGTTGGGCCTTAGGTTGTTTGACTCGTTTTATGTGGATTGCATGGAGAACATGGTGGTGACCTCAGCAAATGAGCCTGTATGAGAGCTTGTTTGGCAGCCAGTTATGATAAGAGTATATATAAAAGAAGAGTCCGAATTTGGAGGACCCTTGGGGTGGGGGCAGCAGAGAGGATGACTGAGATTTGAGCTCTCAAAAGGCAAAATCAGAGGAAAACAAAGACCTTTCTCGGTGGTACTTGGAATTCATATGCTGATAGCCAGGTGAGTAAAGCAAAAAGATTCTTAAGAGACAGATATTTGGTTGAGGTGAGGGTAATGTATAAAAAGGAAGGACTCTTGAAAGTTTAGCCTGCAAATCCAAAAATAATGCCTTTTATATGCTCCCATTTAGAGAATCAGACCTTGTATTAAGTGCCTTGTGTCCACTATAACCTTCCATCTCCTTCTCCAAAATTCACAGAAGTAGAGTATATCCTCACCTTCCCAAGGAAGAAGTTGGGCCTCCCAAGGCTAAAGTGATGGTTGCCACTGAGTATTTTGTAAGTCGTTTTAGAAGGTGGGACTTGAACCTGGGACTGTTGCTTCTAAAGCCACGGTACCAGTTTTGGATTTGTGTCTCTGTGAAATCAGTGGTTCTTATCTTGGAAAGTAGAACTTTTGGCAAGGAACTTCAAGCAGATTGCTGAAATTCCTCAGTTGTTCCTGATAATCCTACCAACTCATTGCTAGGCTTTTGATCGCTGCTATGAAAACTAAACCCTGCCAGGAGATAAAACAAAGTATATTTCTTAAAATTTAAACTTTAAACCAGATTTCATAAGGGTGAATTACTTAGAATTGGTTGAGTTCCCTGGCACATGGGTCATTGTAGGTCTTCGTCAAGACCAGGGGCTGGCAAGCTTTCTCTGGAAAGGGCCAGACAGTAAATATTATAGGCCCTGTGGGCCACACAGTCTCTGTCACAACTGCTCTGCTCTTATAGCGAAAAAGCTACCATAGACGATATGTAAATGATTAAGTGTGGCCGTGTTCCAATAAAACTTTATTTACTAAAGCAGGTGGCAGGATTTGTGGCAGGGTTTGGCTCATGTGCAGTACTTTGCCAACCCCCGGTCCACACCTTGAGGAAGAGTTACGTTTAAGGGAACCAGAATGCAACAAATGTTTTCTTTTCATTTATTAGTTGTTTATGTAGATTGCTGGTGAGAAAGATGTCTTCTCAGCATAATTTGAAACCCTTTTCATTGGCTTGGATTTTAAAGTTGTGTTTTTTTTTTTTTTTTTAATCTCTTGTTTAAGCACATGTTAAATGTGTCCATGTTCTTTCCATTATATATCTTGGTCGCCTTCCCAGACTTCAAATTGCAGTGAATTTATCCCCAAATGATGTTTGGTATCAATTCTCAAGATGCAATTTGAATGTAGTCTGTTTCTATAATGGAAAAAGGATTCCAAATCTTCATTATTTAAGTTCCACAGAAAATAATGAACTGTTGAAATAGCTGTTCTTCAGCACTGCTCGGGTATACTGCATCCTTTGTTATCTTGTCTTACAGCTTCATATCAGTTCAAAGAATAAAGGAGTGTGAAGATTTAATTTTAGGGCTGCATATGAGGCATTAGATTATGATTTCTAGCTAAGTCATGCTGAACTCAGATTATATTATAATGAAACTTTTTTTCCCCCACTAAGCATTTTCAAAGAGGTAAAACTACAAACAAACAAACAAAAAACCCAAAGAACAGTTTATGAGTCTCAGAATTACTGATGGCAGCAACTGTAGCAGTTTCCTTGTTGTTGGGCCATTTCTCTATAATGACCCCCTTTGATCACTCATCCCATCATGTGCCACCATATCACAGGTATTAGGGCCTCAGTTTATGGAGGGAATCAGGAGTGGTACTAGTGATAACAGTAGTAGTATTTAACTGTGACCTGCTTTTTCTCCTTAAAACTCACCGTCCGCACCCTCGGGTGGCCATGTTGGAGAGGAGGAAAGGTGCCATCAGAAATGGCATTCTTAACACCTCAGCTTCGTTGCTACCTGCTTGAAGGTGTGCCTACTGACCCCTCGTCTCACTGTTAAGTTAAGATATACTTGTGTTCTCTGATCCGGCACTCTCCGTGTGAAATCTTGAGTTGCTGTCCTTCTGTCTTACCTCTGTTTTCTAGAGTAACAGCATAGGGAGGGGAAGAAGTAGGACTCTTGCAGCCCAAAGTCCTGCTCTCTTCAGCGAGCCACCGAACTTCTCTGACCTTTCGGTTTCCTCTTGTGTAAAATCAGAATGATACCAACCTTACATTACAGAGTAATTTTAAAACTTAATGAGGATATATGTGTAAGTGCTTTGTAAATTATGCTGATTGTGTCTGAGTTATTCTTACTGTTTAACTAGCTATCTGACCCTGGCCCGGCCTTGTTCAGGAGGTTCCTCTGCCGTCATTAAAATAACCAAAGCCATAGCCCTATTCATCTTGGAGCATAGCACGTGGAGTTGCCCATGTGAGAAGCAGCTTAATTGCAAATCAACTGGGGTTGCTATATGACAGAATGCCAGTGGGCACTGTTCCCATTGTGGTGAATAAATGTTACTCCTGGAAACCGAATGTCAGTACTGAAATCAACGCGTAAAATTCCCAGCACTGGCCTTTGCGACTTCTGATTTGGGGCTCATATTTGAAACTACTGTTTGTTTTCTCAGTGTATGTTTTCATACATAGGGCAGATCTTTCTCTATTAGCCTTCCTTCAGGATCTTTTGTTGATCTTGGTTTCTGTTGCTCTGGAGAACAGTTGCCTTCCAGAAGCTCCCTAAAGTAAATGTAGATATGCCATGAGCCTCTATTTAGAATGGGTGCAAGCCAAGAGTAGCCTCTAAATTTGGTGACTGTCTTTACTTGTTGGTGTTTACATGTGATGTGATCACGAACAGAAAGAAACTTAATTTTATGTATGCAGATATGAGGGATAGGTGGGTGTGAATGTAAGGCTCTGGTACCTTCTGCCCATGTCAGATGAGCTAAATCCTTCCCAAAAAGCCAGCCAGGAAAACATATGATACCATTTGCAGTGGTAGAATGTTGCACGCTGTTCTTCTGTAATTACAATGGCCTGATCCATGTGGGGTGGGTGAGTCTGGCTTAACAGTCATTAATCTACTGAATCTTAGTATCAGCGGTCCATCTTGAGGAGCAGCAGTACTTAGCTGGATGAGTAGGGCTTTGATTTCATTGTAATAAGGATAGCTTTGTTAAAATTCTGCTGCTCGGTGGTACCTGAGGATTCTGTGAAGAGGAGGTTTTCCTCCCCCCCCCTTGCCCCCCCTTTTTTTCTTTTTTGCGTGGTGGGGATGAATTGTTTCTCTCTCTTCCATCCCCTAGGTTACTATTTATGCTCTCCCTTGATCTCCTGCTTGTCCCTTTATTTCTCCACGTTGTGAAAGTTTCTTTCTGTGTGACCAGGAGTCTGTTTAGCAGACCATATTGTGAGTGAAGGGCCAGCGTTTGTTGCCTGATTTTGGCAATGCTGGGCAGTCAGCTGGGATGTAATTAAGACTCTGAGAACAGGCTGTCTTCTCCACGGGAAGGGCATGTTAGATGGTGCTGGGATTTGGGGCTGTCAGTTTGGCCAAGGCTGGAGACAGAGAGCTAGGGACAGAGATATTTCCTTTCATTTATAATCCCTTTATGTACAGTGTATGCACTTGGCAAAGTTTACATATAACCTAGTGGCTAGAGCTTACAAGCCAACGCAGTGAAATTAGCATATGTTACATGTATATTTCAGTGATATTTTAAAGCAAGCACATATTTCCAAAGTGAATTATGCATGGACGACAGCAATAGGGTTGTGTTGCGCTGGGTGTCAAATCCCACAACTTTTTGTCGAGACCATGGATTTTACACTAAAAAGGCGGAAAGACTAAACGAAGTAAAACAGTTTTAATTTTTAACAGTTTGGTTCGGCCCAAGGAGCCAGGCTGTGACAGATATAACTGACATTTGAATAATTGGATTAATTTAAAGAAGGGCAAATCCAGTTTTGACGGTTGTGCTTGTGTGTGTGTATGTCTTTTTTTTTTTTCTTTTTTCTTTGCAAGGATGGAGTTGTGTGGCTTAGATGCACACTCTCTGTGATGCCGAGCAAAGCTGGAGGAAACTCCACAAGATTTATAAAATTGTCATCTGGTTATTTTGTTTTACGATGCATGCACGTGTATGTGTGTCTGTTCACATGGTAGTAAGCCTTCTTCCTATTTTGTGTAAGAGAAATCCACAGCATGTACTTTATTCGGCCGTGTCGGTGACCTGTATATCGCATACACCAGCACATTATATGTGCTCTTGTTAACTTAATAAATATAGTTGGAGGAAAATGTTCTCCACTTCATAGGCCATCTAGAAAATGTGCAGACAAGCAAACTCACTATGACACTGGCAAGCCCTTTTCGTCCCTGTATCACTGTGTTATGAAACATCACAGTGCAGCAGTGGAAACTGCCTAATTTGGTATCTGGGGTATCAGTAGCCAAATTCCACATGGCTGAGTCCTCAGCCCTAAATTCCTTCAGGTTTATGTGGCTGTTTGAGCTTTGTGTGTGAAGATCACCTCCGCAATTTGAGATCGAGAAACCAAGTATGACACCACGATACCCTCCCTCCCCCCTCCTTTAGAAATTCTCTTAATTAAATAGGCCACCTAAAATCAGCACACCAAGACTAGAACTTGTGGCAGTCGGTCTTGAATTGTGGCTCTGGGCTGGCTCTAAGAGCCTTTTCCCCAGCAAGACATTAATAGACATTAACACTCGGGCAAGAAGTGTTGATGTGTGGTTTATAATGTTAGCACCCAGTTAGGCTGGTATAACACATGCTGTAGGAATCTTGTACCAACACACGTGTGTGTTGAGTCAGATTAATGAGAACCATAAAAGGAGAGACATTCCACTCAAGCTGGGGACTTCATCCCATCCTCCCTTTACCAAGCAAACCTGGTGCCCAGCTGGTTGGACTTTTTTTTTTTTTTTTTTCAGTATTAGCATAAAGAGGATGTTGGAAAGTTTTGCTTTGCCCTGTTGTTATGTGATCGAGTAGCCCCATGTGTTTGTTAGTCAAGACTTCACATTAAAACTCCTTTTCATCCAGTGCCATTCAGGCTGAGAGGAAAGGAAACTTTCGAGATGCAACTTAACTGCCAGGCACACATTAATATTTCCCTCCCTCGGCTTTACCCGGCTCTTCTTCAAGTGGATCTGGATGGTTCTGAGACACTTTCTGGTTTACTTTGTAAATGGGGCAGTGAAGCATTCTTGTCTCTTGACTGGCTCTCCTTAGAGGATTCTCAAAGCCTTTTAAAATTGTGTGTTTTTCTGGGGCAGCCTTGAGAGTCCCAGGAGTGGAGTTGCCATCTGTCCTTTATATTAAAAGAATCTTCTGTATTGTATACCTGATGTGCTTGTCCCAGAGATAGATGTTGTTAATTAAAGGACAGCATTTGTCCTTTATGTGAAATAAATCTTCTCTCTTGCCTGAAGAACAGTTTTGCAAGCTTTAGGAAACAGTTAAGGACACTTTTGCCTGGAGTTCTGGTGTTCGCTGAAGTTCTGCGGCCCAGCATCATTCATTCAGCCTTCACTTAGAGATCAGATGTGTAGAATAGGGAAGTACCTTGGTTTTTTGCTGGTTTTCTAGTTAATTCATCTACTGAGATTGTCGCCTTTCATAGAGGTGTATGCAAATGAACGTAATGTACAGTGTTCATGGTGACTTGTGACTTTTTGGTGGAGATTTACAAATGGCAAGTTCCCAGGCTCATCCACTGTGCCTTTTTGGGGCAGATACGACGGCCCTCCTGTCCTCCAGTGCCACCTCTCCACTTTGCTACTACGGAGTCTCTGTTCCTATACCCTCGGCCCCAGGGAAAAGAATAATGCAAACATCTGCCCACAGCAAACCGAGCCAGAGTTCTGTCAGATCATAGAAGACATACAGGGGAGAGAAAGCACCTCCCTTAACCTCCTGGATCTCTGTCTCAAGAAACCCAGAAAATGGCTTAGATTTGTAATATGGAAAAGCGGCAAGGGTAACGTGGCTCTGAATTACTGTCTAACAGCCTGGTCCTGTCAGGCATGGAGAAGGAGGGCGGCCAGGGCCTTGTCAGGGCCTCGCTTTGAGGAAAGATTGCACCAGCAGAGACTGTTGACTGAGGGCCACTTCCAGGGCAGAGGAGACGAGAGGGACCCAACTGTCCTTTTGTTGGTGGGAAAGGCCTGGAATCGGCTGTGCCGGAGTGAGGAGACTAGTGGATTGGCCCATGGTATTCTGATGATGGAATTGTCCAAACCGAAGGTCAAGTTTAATATGCAGTGATCCACTTTTCAAAGAGGAATCACATTAGGTGTAATTCTCCATCATCCATTCTTTTACCCCCTCGTGGTCACACAGATGAGAGTGAAGTGGGTGCAGGTGGAAAGCCAGCGGGCGTGGTGGTGGCCCTGACACACAGGCCAGCATCTACGCTGTCTCCAAGGGCCGTGGCTTTTCACCTGCAGCCCGTCGCTGCTTTGTGGGGCTGGGAGAAATCCTGTGATTCTTCAGTAGAAGCTGTGGATGTGAATCTTCGGGCGTTTTCAATGCTGGCAGGCGTTTCGCTGTTTTCAAGTAGCGCAGGCCGGAGAAGGCTCACGTGTGGGAAGGATGTGCCTTGTGGGCTCCTGGTTTGCACACACGGATACACACAGTGCAGGGCCAGTATCAAAGTGGGGGTGTTCCGATAACAAGCTGACGATGGGGAAACCTTTTTTTAAACATAGAAGAAGACAGCCTCAAACGACGATTAATATTTTGGGGCATTTGCCTTTGAGTCTTTGTCTACTGCCTACGCATTTTATATGCATACTTTAAAATAGTTGTAACCCTAGGACTCTGCGTTTTTCACCTCCCATTATAGGCAGTTTCCTTACAGAATTTATAATGGCCACAGCGTAGTCTACCAAGGAAATGTATGCCAATTATGCAGAATCATTCCCCTGTTGTTGGACACTTAAGTTGCTTTTGACTTGAGAACATGGTATGTAGTGTTGCAATTACCTATTTGCTCGTGCCACTTTTTCTTGTTTTGGATTATTTCCTTGGACTTCAAAGGATGGCTAAGTCAAAAGATAAGCGTGTTTTTATGGCTTTCGGTATATATTGCCAGATAGCTTTCTAAGAGTGTTGTACCAGTTTACACTACAATCAGCAAAATTGGAGTATACAGGCTTTCAACATAACCTTGCCAGCATTATTATCTTATACAGAACCCCCCCCAGTTGGTAGGTGAAAATGGGACTTCCACTTTCGTTGAATTTACATATATTTGAGATTTTCCCATAAATCTGTTGAGTAGTTGTGTGTATTCATAGAACGTCTGTATTCACTGAAGCCAAATTTTGTCGAGGTTTTGTTTGCTTTTTATGTGTGTATTTTTTTTCAAGTTCCCTCTGTTAACAATTGATAAGTAATTCGGGAAGAGCCTCCTTGGCAAGGCCCTCCTCCAGGGGACCCCCTGTCTCAGCACTGCTGCAGCTGCTACTTTTAACTGTGCGTTAACTTGGAGTTGGGCCAGGGCCCAAGCAGGATCCCCTTCCTGAAGAGGGGCTCTTGTGTGTCTGGTGAACCACAAGCTCAGGGCTGTATCTGCCAATATGTTTTTGGCAGAGCCATCTGATAAAATCCCATCCGCACTGTTCTGTGAAATGCAGTCACAAATTTGGATGATGATTACCTGATGCCATTTCTTTATAACAGCTAATCTGCATGTCTTAGGTGGTTTTTGTCCACTGCCTCCAACCCCCTCCCCCGCCCCGTCACTCCTTCCCCACTCTGCCTGGTGCATGTTCTCGTTAACAGTGTAGATGATCTATAACCAGAGTTTCTTACAGCATGGTCTAACAGAAAGGGCATGAGCCAGTAATACAGACACAGGGGTTCTATTATTGGCTCTGCCCTTTGTTTAATGATAGCACAACAACAAGAACTTAAGGAGTGCCAAAATACTTCTTAGCATTCTTGATACATTATTGAATCTTTGTATTGAATCTCTTAGATAGGAAGTGTTATTACACCCGTAGAGGGGAGGAAACTCAGCGAGATGGCAGCATACTTCCTTCTTCTGAACTAAAGGGAGTTTTTCCTTCCTCAGCCAGCAAAATAGAGCCACTTTGCTTTACCTCCGAGGGATGGCCTGGAACTAAAACGATGTCATGTGCACCTTAAGTTGCACTGAGTATCGAAATCCAGGACATGTAATAAATTGTAGTTATTAACTAGTGCGTGCCTCTCTGGCCCTCCGCTTCTTCGCTCATAAAATGTAGGTGCTGTACCAGATTATTTTCATTGGTTACTTCAAGCTATCACATTTCCTCATTGGCCACAGACTCTCATCTTGGTGGAAAAGAAGCCCGTGGTCCCCGGGGGGGTGTGCATCCTGCATGGGAAGTCAGCTCTGCCTTCCAGATGCATCTGCCCCTTGGAGCCTTTTGTTTCTGGGAAGGAGGTGTGAACTCTTAGGTAGTAAGTAGGAGTTTTACTCCTTCGTGTGCACAGAAAGTCCAGGGAGATTCTCGTAGTGGGGTAGTGGAGATACCAGTATGCATATGCACTTGGCTTTGGCTCCGAGGATATTGTGATCTCTTAAATATAAATGGGGGAGTAGACCTTATTTCACTTTCTCCTTACACCTTACCCTCCGGTGGGAACTCAACCAAGGTGGTTAATAGAGAAAGTATGGCATGGAGTCAGCTCCACACAGAAATGCATTCAGGCTTAATTTCATACATATCTTTTTTTTTTTTTTTTTCAAATAAGGATCCAGGATCCCATATGGCACTTAGCCTCCTAAACAAAGATCATCAGCCCTAGACGAGAAGCAGGTGGCCTGGCACAGAGAGCAGAGGTTATTTTTTGCCGCTGGGCTCCTGCCATTTCAGAGTTTAATGGTGGCGAGGCGGCACAGCAGGAGGCTGACCCCAGATGCTCTCCCTTTGGTGGGGATGGAGCAGTCCCACCTCCTCTGCGGGGAGTACATTTGATCAAATCTAGGTCACAGTTACACTCCCGTAAAAGTCTCTGTCTAAACTTCTTCCAGTTTGCTCCTTAATTGCTACTTGCAAATCTGATCGACGTGGAGTGAAGGAACAGCCTTAATTGTCCACCTATCCTGGTATCTCTTATTAAACGCCTGTGGTGATGATGATGATGATGATGATGTTGATACTGCTATCCTGGCATTTTCTTTCAGGTCAACCCTGGGGCAATGGGTCGAAAAGTAAGCCTTTTAAGGATGGTGTTATAGACCAGAAGTTTGGAACCCTTGCTTGTACTTCTGGCTCTGCCTCTCCCTAGGGTTCAGCTTCCCTGTTTATAACCTGAAGAGGAATTTCAAATTCAAATGCAGGCAACAAAGATGAGTAAGAAGGAACGGGAAGGGCAGAGGGGTAGTAATCGGAAAGGAACATGAGAAAACTTTGAGGATGGTGGCAGCGATGTGTCTCTTGATTGGGTGATGGTTACGTGTAGGCATATATACCTTTTTCAGAACTCACTGAACTTATACTGAAGATCTGTGTGTTTTACGGTATGCAAAACACATGGACAAGGAGCAAAAGGCATGGGGTGGTGAATTGGGGCGCACATACTTTATTTAATTGATGAGCTCTGGCCAATTGCTTCTCTGCAGGATGTGGGTCCAGTGTGGCTACAGTTTCAAGAAAAGCCAGAAATTTGGTAATTTTTCTGAAATCTCAAGATATGTAGATTTGTAGGCCCTCTTGGGTCAAGCGGAACACCAGTTTGTGCTCTCCAAACTGGGGGCTTCTTAATTCTCCCCTGAGGATCGTTTCAGCTCAAGCATTGAATGATTCCGGCTTGCAATGAGGCCTTGGACAACAACAACCAAAATTTGCTTACCTCTCCATTTTCTTCACCTATAAAAATGTTGACCATTCATAACTAATCTTTATAGGGATCTGGTGAGAAGCATGAGGTGCCATATACAAAACCACTTTGAAATATAAATAAATAGCATATAAACACAAGTCCTTATTACCTTTATTATTGTTATTTTAAAGAACTATTTACATTTTTAGAATTACATTGTTGAACATTGAAACACTGAGCTCTTCAAGGATGGCTGATAAAAACGTTAGCAGTTCACTGGGAGTAAATTACATGCCTACAAATGAACATGCAGACTTTTCATTATCCTTGGAGGGGATTGTCTCTGTGGTGTGTGACAAAAAGCGAAGGTGGTTCATTTGTACAGCTGCTCATATAAATTGCAAAAACTCTGGGACCCGAAGTCCAAGGTATGGCAGTAGCATATAAGGAAATGAAGCTGATGCTATATTCAAGATTCCTTGTCACACGCACTTGCTGCCTAGGGATGGGAATGCTCCAGCCTTGTCCCTGACATTTTGTGAACAAGCAGCCTGTATTGGATGGTGATAAATGGATTATCTTAAATGTCATTCTGCACTGTTTTAGAGTTGCAAGGAGAGTTTTGATATTGAGTTGTTGGTTAGTATATTCTGTACCAATCCTTTATGATGAAATAATCTCCTCAAGTTACATCCAGAAATGTCAAAGTTGCTTATTTTTCAATCACCCATAGCAGTTTCTATTACGAGATATGCAGAGAAGATTGTGTAATAATGTCAAACTATTTATAGCACCGTTTCCTAGGAATCTCGGCTCTCCGGGAGTTGTTTGTGTCTTTAATACTACAGATTTGTTTTTATATTTATACAGATTTTTCTGTTTCCTAATTGACTTCAGCTGAGGATGTTTCACTAGTTTTTTATAGAGAGTACATTGAAAGATTGATATTAGCATTCAAAAACTAAAACTAAGGCCGGTCTAACCCTTTTTAAATACAGAAATTCACTTCATTTGGTTTTAAATATGGTAAGTGTGTGTGGGTGTGGGTGGGTGGGTGTGGGTGTGTATTACAGCTGGTCCTAAACGTTATATGGGTGGTATAATCATAACAAATATATAAAACATGCTGTTTATTTAGGGTAAATCAGTATGTAATACTTTGGCAAAAGAAGTTGTCTTGATTATTTCATGCTGAGGTATACATTATTACATTTTTAGTATTTGAAATTCCAGGTTTAATAACATTATTACTGTTACACAGCATATAGTCATTTGTATAAAGATTTGGTCCAGTGTGTTCGTATGGAAATATGCAGAAAATAGATTTTGAAAGCATGTCTCAAATTTTACTTGGCAAAGTTATTCTAAATACTGGCTTTCCTTGCAAAAGACAAGCTCTTTCTAGACACAGATATTGAGATTATTTAGTATCTCTGTACACAGTGACTCCCTTCAGCCCTCTTACTAATCTTACCCCCATCATTACTACTTCTCCACAGTCCTTTAAAAAAAAAAAAGTATGTAAAGTGTATTTTAAAAAATCAAAACAGTATACATAATATTGAATTAAACCATATAAAATTACTATTTTTGTAGATCAGAAGAGTCACATAGCAGCAATTTTATATGGCTCATCCTAACAGCTAATAACTTCTATCATGCTGATAGTTTACTGTATGCTAGACATGTGCTGGATGGATATTAATTTATTCATTGATAATAGTAATCCTATGAGTAGGTACTATTATTACCCCAACTTACCGATGAAAAAGCTGAGGTGCAGATTGATTTAAATAATGGTTAAAACCAGCAGCCTACGTCCAGCATCTGCACATAACCATTACTCTGCATTGCCTCTCCAGAAAAGCAGACCTCCTTTGAGTGCCCCAGCAAATGTATGGCTTTGCCCTGCGAAAAGTAACGTAATCAGCTTGGCGTGTAGCCTGTTAGATCTGCCTCTTACATACTTGCGTGCATTTATATATTACCCATAAAAATATATGGTATTATTTTGCTCTTTCCTTTCTCTTTTTCTGGCCTAGGCAGTGTCTTATGCTCCTTTCATCCCTTTCTCATCCATCCCTTCTTTCTCTCTTTTTTTTTTTATAAAATGGTATAATCCCTGTAGTTCAACTTGTGTTTATTTACCATAAACGGACTTAGAAAGCTGCTCACGTTTGTACGTAGAAATCTAATTAATTCCTTTTGGCTGTCCCACAATATTTCATAATGTGGATGGCATATCATCCCACTTCATTTAACTGCCTTGCTCTTGATCACTATGAATTTTTGTTGTTGTTGTTCTTACAAACCATACTGGAGCGAATGTACTTTTTCATGCTTCTTGGTGTATATAGGGACTGTTTCTGTAGCCTAGATCCCAAAAAATGGTATGAATAGGTTAAATGTGTGCACATTTAGGACTTTAGTAACTGTTAAATGGCTCTCTCAAAGAGCTGCACCAATTTACATTCCCATCAACTGTGTATGAAGAATTGATATCAATTTATCACTCTTGATTATTTTATTTTTGCCACTATGATAGGTGAAAACTTTTGTCTTGTGGTTCTGATTTGCATTTACCTGATTACTGGTGAGCATCTTTTCACATTATTATTGAACATTTTACTTTTTCTTCTCATATCGTCTGTTCCTGTCCTTCACACGTTTTTTCTATTAAGTTGTTTATCCTTCTCTTTTTGATTTGCAGTTCTTTATATGTTCTGTATATTAATTCTGTTCTGTGACTTACATTTTTGCCTAATTAGCAAAATTTTATGTTTTGAAATATAGGGCTTGCTCCCCTCCCGTTATCTTTTTTTATAATTTCGTTGCTGTTCTCATGCCTTATTCTTTCAAACAAATTTTAGAATCAGGTGGTCAGATTCCATTTAAGAAATCCTGTTGGAATTTTTATTGTAAGTGCATTGAATTTATAGATTTCTAAGTTAGAGAACTTTATAAGAACCTGTTTCCTTATCCATTGAAGTGATGCATCTCTTCATTTGCTTGTGTCATCTTTTGTGTCTTTAGGTAGAGTTTTTTTTTTTTTTTAAAGATTTTATTTATTTGAGAGAGTGAGAATGAGAGAGAGAGAGAGCACATGAGGGGGGGAGGGTCAGAGGGAGAAGCAGACTCCCCGCTGAGCAGGGAGCGTGTTGTGGGACTCGATCCCGGGACTCCAGGATCATGACCTGAGCCGAAGGCAGTCGCTTAACCAACTGAGCCACCCAGGCGCCCCTAGGTAGAGTTTTAAAATTGTTCTTCACATCCTTTTACACTTATTTCTGGGTATTTTAGAGGGTTTGTTGCTATTGTAATGGAATTACACATACGTAGGATAGCTGCTGGGAGTTTTTATATTTATTTCATTACTTTATTAAACTCTTTTCATAGTTATGGGAGTTTTTCAGTTGATTGCCTTGGAATTTCTAGGTAAGGAATGATGGAACATGAGGTAACAGTGATGCTGCCCTTTTCATTCCAGCACAGGTCCTTTTGTATTCATATTCCTTCCTGTCTCAGCTGAGATTTCCAGCACAGTGTTGAAGAGTAATAGGGTCAGTAGCCATCTTTACATTTTTTTCAGTTGTTACTGAGGACAGTTCTGGTGTTTCACACGTCAGTTTGAGATTTGCTGAGATTTCTGGTAAGTACTCTCTATCGAGTGAAGGAATTTTTATTCTCATTAGTGCATATTGCGTTCAATTGGACCCTAATTTTTTAGGGGGGGTAGGTTGTCTACTGAGATGGCCATCTGGTTTTTTTCCCCTCTAATTTGTAAATGTGGTATATCACATGGTTAGATTTTGTACTGCTGAACCAGCCTTGCTCTCCTAGAACAGACCTTACTTGAGCGTGTTGTAATATGCAGATGGACTTGATCTGCTGGTATTTTATTTACTGTGTTTATATCCATTTTCACAGGTGAGATTTCCCTACAGAGGTCTTTTCTCTCTAGAGACTGTAGTTAACAGGTCTTAGTAGACTTCATCCAGCCTTACCTTTTCTGTGAAGTTGACACTTTTGAAGTTTCTCCAAGGCCTGACTGGCTTTTGGTTATTTTAGCATCAAGACTTACAAGCGGCGTCCCTCACACTTTTGAACTTTATTTCTATTTAAATCTTTCCAGAGAAAAGGCATGAGTTTGCTCTTTCAACTTTTTTGCTCTTGCCTCCCAAGCTTCTTTGTGGGGAGAGAGTATGAATATTTCAGCGAAGCATGATCCTGCACCTTCATGAAACTTGTAATTGCCTCCTTTTCATTTGGCAAGTATAAATTTTCCTCTTCGTTCTTTGCCCATTGAAGCTGTAGGTTTCTTTAGTCCTAATTTATACCAAATGTTCCCCTGGAAAGAGACACTATTTTATAGTGACAAACACCTGGTCTGGAGAAGACAATATTATGTCATTTTTTTGCAAGAATGTCAAGTATGTGGCATGCCTACCAGCACTCCCCCTTCTCCTGCCCGTGGCAGATGTCACTAATCTTACTGCATTTTTTCCTTCTCAACTCTTACAGAGTCTTTTCAGCACAGCATACTGAACAGCTACCACCAATCGATTGACACTTGGAACGTAGATGAAACCTCTTGCTGTCCCTAGTGTCATGGGAAGGGCATCGTGCGGAAGCCAGGAGTCCTGGGTCATTGCAGGACTTAGTCCTCATTTCCACAACTATCCAGTGAAGAGGTTAAGCTGGGTGATCTCTGTGGATCTTCTGTTTTGAACCTTTTCTGATTCAGTTTACACACGCTCCTTCAACACTGTTTCCGGACCCCGAATTTATTTATTTTCAGGATTTGTAAACCTCTGCTGAAGGTCACATTTGGAACTGCGAGGCCACCATTTTGCTGTTTTCTTGTTCAGTTATATGCTTTTGAGATTCTAAACCCATCTGCTCTTCAGCTAATTCTGTTTTTGTTATTTAGTACTTTCTCCTGCTTTTAAAGTTAATAAATGCTCATGGTAGAAAATTCGAAAATTATTTAACAGTATGAGAAAAAGATAAAAATTACCTGTAATCCTATCTGTACTCTTTTTCACAGAATATAACCTTGTGATCATTTTCTCATTAATTACATTTCATTCAAGAATACTTTACCTCAAAATGTACAATAATGCGTTTAACCCTTATCTCTTTTTTACTTTTTTTTTTTTTTTTTTTTTTTTTTAGAGCGGGTAGCAGGAGAGGGAGAATCTTAAGCAGGCTCCAGGCCTGGTATCAAGAGTCGGATGCTTAACTGACTGAGCCACCCAGGCGCCCCTCTTTTTTCACTTTTAAATATTAGAATAGATATCTAATCTTTGAGTCTTTATTGAATACATTTCTAGATATGGAATTACAACGTGAAAGGAAGTGTACATCTTAAATTCGTAACAAATCCTAGTACTTGATAAATGTCTGTGCAATGAATGTTTGTATAAAAATTACCAATCTGATTTTCAGAAAGATGTTCCAATTTACATTTTCATCAACAGTTTTTGAGAATGCCTCTCCCTTCTCGTGTTTGGGAGCGTGGAATATTACCATTTAGAAAAAAAAATCTTGGGGCACCTGGGTGGCTCAGTCGGTTTAGCGTCTGCCTTCGGCTCAGGTCATGGTCCCAGGGTGCTGGGATTGAGTCCCATGTCGGGCTCCCTGCTCAGCGGGGAGCCTGCTTCTCCCTTTCCCTCTGTTCCCCACTCATGCTTGCTCTCTCTTTCTCTAGTGCTCTCTGTCTCAAATCTTTGCCAAATTTATGGGCAAAAAGTTACATCTCATTTCATTTCTTTGTCACGACTGGTTGGACATTTTTCATGTTTCCTGGCTGTGTATGTGTGTGTGAATTTCTGTGTCTTCTGCCTATTTCCCTCCCTTCTTTTGAGGCATACATGTTAATAGATACAAAGCTGCCAGCTCATCATCATCAAAATTACAATTATACCTAATTTACAATTGTTACTAACACTGCGGACAAAATCCCAATATAGAGGTAAAGAAAGAACTAAGGGGTCTGTACATCTGACATGACTTTGCCATCACTAACTCTGCTTTCCTGGGTTCCATCCTAAAATTAAGAAGTGCTAGCCTCCAAGCCAACTCTTCTGGTGATTTCTGAAGCTTTTTTCATGCGTGCCTCCTTTCCCGTTGATCTTCAGTTTGCCCTCTCCTTGGAGCCATTTGCGTCTGCAGGGAGCCTGAAGCCAAAGCATGCTGGCTCAGTACGTCTCATCTCTGGACTTGAAAATATGGCTTCCAAGTTTCTGATGCTCACCAGCAGAAGGTCACTCATGGCTCTTCATGCCATCGAGAGAACCAGACCAGCTGATCTCAGCTCTGTGCATGCCCTTCTCAAGTCAGAATATGAAGACAGTAGAACCAGTCCCACCCTTAAGTCTAGAAGAACTGGTTAATCATGAAGTGAAACCACACGACTTTGCTCTTTTCTGTTGTGACTGCTAATTATTTCTGACTAGAATCCCTTGATTTATTCCTCATCCTTCTAACTTGTTGCTATTGAGGTCATTTTATCAAACAGTTGTGAAATTAGTCCCTGACCTCTTTGTGCTGGTGAGGTTACTTAACAAGACTTTTGCTACCTGGAAACCAGAGTGGCAGAAAACAGAGGCCTGCTTACACATTTGTCACGTTCCACACTTGTCGCACGGGTTATACTCCGCATCCGGGCTCCTAGCTGAGGGGGCTGGCATGAAGGAAGAGGGGCTGAAGCCCACCCACACTCCCCTCTCCAAACTGGGAGACTTTGCTTGCTCACAGGGGGCCCCTTTTTCCCATTTGCCCAAACGTGCTGGAAAGGCTTGCAGAGGCCCTGATCAGCACCTTGTATGACTTACAAAGCCCCTCTCCTTCCAAGCAGGTTAGGATCCACAGAGCTGTCTGTAAAACCTTTTGTTTGGGGGCACCTGGGTGGCCCAGTTGGTTAAGTGGCTGTGGTCAGCTCAGGTCATGATCCCAAGGTCCTGGGATCGAGCCCCGCATCGGGCTCCCTGCTCGGCGGGAAGCCTGCTTCTCCCTCTCCCACTTCCCCTGCTTGTGTTCTTTCTCTAGCTATCTCTCTCTCTCTCTCTCTCTCTGTCAGTTAAATAAATTTAAAAAGTCTTAAAAAAACAAAACAAAACAAAAAAACCCTTTTGTTTGTAAATCCAAAGTGGCAGTGAGCTTGTATTTCGGTTCCTTCTTATCATAAGTCTAAATGGGAAGTTCTTAAGTAGAGAAACAATTATATTTAAATAGCTCAGGATTCAACTGTTTTCTTTCTTGTTGCAATACAGTTGGGTTTTTCCCCCCCAAAAGTAACCATAACTGGTACAGGATTAGCTGCAAAAAACAGAATTACAGATTTCTAAATTCCCACAGATTCACACTGGATACAAGTCTAAAACAGAGTGTGGCCAGTTTTCCTCACAGAGAGATAACATGGGTTCTGCACAGTATTTCAGGCCTAACGAGCTGTTATTGAATTTGGAGGTAAAGTTGTGTCAGGTATACTTCAATTAAACAAAAAAAAAATTTTTTTTTAATTTGGAAGTAAAGTTCTAGTGGTATCTGAAGGTAAAGGCCCATATTCCTTCGTATTCCACAAATCATTGCACCAGAAAAGCACAGCCATTTCCCCACTACGTAATGTTGGTGGACACGAAGGAAAACCTAAAGGCCTGCTTTTAAGAGCCATTCTGAGGGTAATTTTAGTATCTCGATCTTGGACCTCAGAGAAGAGCTCAGCAAAGGCTCACCCCACCACACGGTCTTATTAGAAAGCATCATGGAGGAGGAGCTAGGGTTCCTCTCACCCTCACTGTTGGTGAAGTTTGAGGGGTACGTCCGGGTGAAGGGGCACAGATACCTCAGCTGCACCTCTTCCCTCTCATCTGCCCAAACTTGCAAATGCAACGCAGTTGAGCGCCTTATGTGAGACTTAGAGTTTGCTTTTCATGGCGGAAATCAAAGTCAAGTGACTATTCTTAGGACTTTTATTCAAATACCACAATCAGGGAACAGATGAAGAAAAACTCCTCGGGGTGATATCCCCATGCTCTGCTGCCACAGTCAGAGGTGTTTCAGTGCAATAGCCTGCTTGAGAGGCTTCAGGTCTCTCCCACAGGGCATCCAGAAGTTACCTCTACAATACCGGCCTGTGAGAACTTGCCCCTCCCCACCAGTACAAACCCTGTCGTCAAGTGACGGAATGCCCAGAAATACAGCTCTGCTGGAAGCTATGCCCAAGAAACATAGAGTTTTCTAACTGGGCTCTCCAGCTGTGGAAACTTCGTCACCTTTCACCTGAATCTCTAATACGTTTTGCAAATGAGGAGCTGGTGAGAAAAATATGCAGCTTGAAGCTGGCAAAGCTTTAAGTGAGTAAAGCTTGTAGTGTTCAGATCATAGCCCCAAATTACTTAAGGGCTTCTGCTAACATGGAAATAAGTCTCTTTTCTGCTGAGAGATTGGATATTCAGATAGATTTTTTTATGAAGGAAATAAATATTTCAACATGCAAACACTACCCAAGCGGGTGGTGATGCTTCAAAACAGGGTCAGAGGTCAGGTTTTTTGCAGTTTGTTTTTTGGGATGGCTCCAAGTTTAAAGGTATTGCACATTACTGCCTACCCCGAGCCTCACATGGTAAAGTAATTACTGCTAGCTGGCGCAAAATATGTACATTCATTTCTATTTCCAAAGATCCTGAGATTTCTCTCTGCATTTTTTTTTTTTTTTTTGGTGTGGTCCTCATTATAAAAAATATATCACGAAGAATGATGGTTTTTCTCTATCGTAACTGTGAAAAAGTCAGGCTGAAAATGTGTGTCTGATAGGTCAATTTTGAACAGACTTAATTTTGGAGTAATATGTAAGAGTAAATAAAAATAGAATATTTTTTCCTTTAGAGGAGAATGGTATGGTTCATTTTCCTAGTTTGCCCACAGAACATGCAACAGACCCCTAGGGAATTGGGTACCTGGAGGAGAGGCTGACCTGGTGATCACAGCCAGTCTGGGTGGACTGGGGCCAGAGGCGCACATTGTTCTGAAATTCCAACACCGACTCACTCAGTGTGGCAGAATTTTGGTCACGGTTGGAATTCTTCGATAGGACTAGGGGCTTCTGAAATCTCTTTTTTCTCTGCCTTCAAATAGGGAAAAGAATTATTTGCTGGGCAGTTAATTAGTGGTTACACCAAACAGCAGAAGCGGTCAGCTCAAATCCATACAGGGCCCTCAGGTAATGTCAGTGAGTGACACAGGCTAGGGTACTACGTGACGGGGACTTGAGGGGATAACGTAGAACCAGAAGGCACACCTTCAGCCTAAAGAGGACAGCCAGTCCTTTGCTCCAGCCAATGGCTGCCATGAAGGCCATGTGGGCCCGTTGCGGTGGACTCGCCAGATTTCTTTTTTGTTTTTCCCAAAAGAAGCCAGAAATCCAGATTTTTTTTTTTTTTTTTAAAAACGTGCTTATATAAAAACTTGGGCAACTAATCTTCTTAAAGTTGACAAATAGAAGTAACAGCTGGGTTTGGCCTACAAGCCACCTTTGTGACTTCAGCTTTCACAAATTGAACAAAGGAGGAGCTAGATGGTTGGTGGCAGAACCTTCTCATTCTCCAGGGGAAGTGTTGATAGCTTGGTACATTTCTGAACAGTCACTGTTTTGCGGCTTCAAACACCATTGTGAAGAATACACTTTACTCTGAAAATGAGGGCAGCTTGTCACATCTCTGTCTTTTTTTTTTTTTTTTCCTTTTTTAGTGACATAGATCCTTTGTCAAGGCTGACTTAAGGGAGTGGAGTTCCAGAAAAGTTTATAGGACAGAGCCGCCCTTAGCTTTCCTTTCTTGCTGACTTTTAACCCATCTCAAAGTAATTACTTCTCTCCTCCTCCCCTGCCTCTGGCATCAGCCTTTGGAATGTGGTTATTCTTTAAAGTTCATTCCACGGCAGGACGTTATTCACATTTCCTTTCCCAGAGCTACTAAGGCTTCAATAGAAGACAATGTTTGTACCATAGTCAAACAGATAAATCATCACTTAATGTGTGCTTTTGAGTAACTACTGGTTTAGTAATGATCAGATAGATAAGACCTTGACTAAGTCAGTGATACTGTCATATGATTATTTTAATATTGTTTCTTTTGGGCCGTCTCTTACCTTTTCTCCTGGCATCTGACTTTCTTGGGCAGAGAGTGGAATGACGGAAATCTGTTTGTTTTTCAGGGCAGAGAGGCATGGTGGTGAGTAGAGAAATCACAGTGTGTCCTCAGCTGCCATTGATGTCCTTCCAAATAGGTGAAGTTTAGTGTAAAACCTGCCATTAACTCTTGGCCCCTGGCAAGAGTGGTACAGGGTTGCCTGTTTGTTCCAGTGGGTGTATGGGGGGGGAGGGGGAGGGCAGCAATTAGTCAGTGACATTTATGACCGATTTATAAAACACAAATGAAATAATTGGTTACAAAATCAAAACAAGCCTTCACTTGTCTTTCGCAAACTTGTTCTCAACACATTGTGAAACTTTATGAACACCCTTTACAGAAAGCAGACAGCAGCCAATCCGAAGTGAAGAAGCCAAAGTGCTCGGCTTGGGGAACAGCTGTGGGACGAGAAGATTCTCAAAGTTAGGTTTCCCGTTCTCTTTCCAAACCTCCGTGTTACCACATCTGGGCAGGGAATCACCATGGTTTTGGTGTAGGATGCATAGATCTGAGAAGGAAAATCTTTCCCACCCCACGCGTGGGAGCCCTTTTTAAAAGGTCTTTGATGAGATTCAAGTACAGGCTGTTTGTAGGGTAGTGAGGGAGAGGCAGAGCGCGGGCTGGTGGCCTTTTGCTCACCTATTAAAATACCGTGTTGAGGCACCGTTGAGGACGAACTGCCGACCTTAACACCAGATGCTGGCCCCTGGGTGATTCCCCCGGGTGATTTTTCTGTTTGCACATCTCTCAGTGCCTCACCTCCAGTCCTCTGTCTTTCCATTCTTTCGCACCTCTAGAGAGAGACATTTGCTCAATTAAATGAAAAGGGGAGCCCGAAGCTAACACTCAGGGTAGGTGTATTGGGGTATCATTTAAAGCTAATTTTTAGAGTTTGTCCATGTCTCTGATAAGGACGTTCTCGGCTTGAAACCCTTAGTTTTAGGAGAGATTTTCCATTTCCTTTTGTTGTTGTTGTTGTTGTTGTTGTTGTTTTAATTCCTCTGAAACGTTTCAGGCCCGTGATCGAACAGGGCCTGGCTGTCTTTTATTTTTCTGCACTGCTTTGCAAAATTCAGAAAAACTGGCCGGTCTAGTTTAGAGAAGAAAGCGAATGGGAGAGTGTTTTCAGCAGGCATTCCAGTGCTAGTTCCTTTGCTTTTAGTGATGGACTGTTCTAATTTTGAAAATAATTTTACACTGCTCGAACACTCTGAACGTATAGTTTTCTTCTCAGCCTGCTTAAAATAACAACCACTGTCACCCGCTGCCTGAAATTCACTTCCGTGAAAAACGTGAGTGAAATCAAAAAGGAAAACCTAACAGTGGACAGTACTCGGCAAAGCCAGGTCAAGCCGGTTTGCGCTTCTCCAGAGTACACTGTTGAGGATTTCAGTTGTCTCAGATGGCGGCCTGGTGTTGCCTCTGCTACTTTGTGAAGACCAACCGTGTGTTCCCTTCCGCAAAACTCAACATCCTCCCAAGTGCTCTGGATCCTTCGGCCAAGCCTTCATGTGGCACATGGGAAGGGACAGGTCATAAGTACGCAACAAGTGACGTGCAGTGTTGTCCTCTGCAACAAATCCAAAAAAAAGGGTGCTCTGATCTCAGGGTTGGGAGCTGATTCCTGATTTCGGCCGAGACAGGTCTGCTTAAAACTATAATCAAGGTGATTGTATTGCCTTGGAATTCAAATTTCCAATTTAGGGTTTTGCCATATAATCTCTAGTAAGAGTGTGTCTAATCTTCATGAAACCCAGAGTCTTTATATAAACGCTCTGGATTTCCTTCCAGGTGTCTAGGTCGAGCCGAGCTGTGTCTTTCGGCCGAGCAGGAGAGACTTCTGAATGACTGGGGTATATGGAGGCAGCGTTGTGACGTCGCTCTCTTTTTGAAAGACCAACTCAAATTCTATATGCTGCAGCTTTGATCCTTTTCATTCAATTCTAAGTACACTTGTTATTACAGTAACTGTTGTTTGTATGTTATTTTAGCTTTTTACTTAGGTAGCTATTTAGCAATTTAAATGAAAATGTAATTAGGTTACATCTGTTTTACATGCATGTAATGCCACGCAGATGTAAACTTCTATTAAAGCCATATTTTCTTTTTGGCAAGAAAAGGCAAAAACAAGATTGCACCAGTCATTGGAGGACGTCCTGCTCTTAAAAAAAAAAAAAAAAAAAAAGTATATACAAAGCGCTGTGCTGTTATTTATGTGGTGGTGAGAATATATCACTTCTCTTTTTCAAAAAGTAGAAGAACAAACAAATGCCTTATAATTTATCTGGATGCAGAGTTTAGCAGGACAGTATTCTGTGGGTCTGTGCAGATGGGTGTATCCATCTCTACGCCACGCGCTGTGGAAAGGGCCACGGAGCCACCAGGAGCCTGACTTAGCTCTGCTTTAAACCGACTCCGATGAAGCCACTTTGCATTTCTCGGTTCTTGTTAAAATCCCCAGGAGTGTTAATATTTGTCCAGCCTGCCTCTCAGGCTTGTCGTGAGGGGCAGATAAGATAATGAGTGTACAGGTATTTTGAAAAGTGTAAAATGGAATTGTCAGAGACTCTTAGCAGTCTGTTTGTGTGAAAACAGCCCCTCCCCTCTGTTCCCCCCACATTTTTGTGTGTACAGTGGGGATTGAACTCAGAAATTAATCCTCCTGTTTTGGGAACCCTTGCCTCCCTTATAGCCCGTTAATAGGATTTATAAAACATCATTTCAGACAAAGTCACTTATCTTATTTGCTAACGAGACACAAAATTTGGACTGTCTGGAACCAGGTAATATTTTAAGAGTTGCCCATTTGTTCCATACATGTTCAGCATTTCAATGCAGTCATTTTTAATGGTGGTTTTTATGGTATCAATAAAAATATTTTCATATAATTCTTCCTTGTAAATATGGTTAAACTTTTAGCTTTCTGCTACTTGGTGACCTGTTAAATAACTTAATGTACTTTCAAATTGATTGTTCAGTGCCAAGATAATAAGAAGCCAGGAGGAGCCAGGTTTATGGCATTGCTCTTTTATGTTGGGGCCTTAAGCTGAGCTATGGAAAAAAAAAAAAAGTCTAGCAGGGTTTGCAATATCCAGCTTCTTTGAGTTTTTTCATCTCTGATTCTGAAAGAGCACGGACTGTAATGCTTACTTCTCTTTTGTACCTGTTTTAAGAAGTTAGTGTTTTAGATGGCGAGGAGAGGAAATATTCTCTCCCTATTGTGTTCTGTCTACCATTTATTGAACACTTACTGTGTGCCAAGTGCTATTCTAAATGCTCCGTGCCTTATTTAATCCTTTACAGCAAACTCACGGGGTATAAGTAGTGTTGTTATCCCTCATTTTTGAGGGAAAGAAACTGGAGCCCCAAGAAGTTAAGAATCTTTCCCAAGGTCATATAGCAAGCACGCAGTAGAAGGATTTTAACCTAGGCAGTCTGGCACCCATGCCTAGATTTTTTTTATCCACTGTGCTCCCTTATACCTCATATAATACCAGGGCTTTTCTCGTTGCTGTTGTTATTTCTTTGTTTTTATTGTTTGTATCAGCTGAATCAAGCATCTGTGACCTGGAATGAATCTTAAGATACTCTTCCTCCCTGCCCTCCGTTTTTCCTGGTTCAGAAAAGCATATGTGGAAGACCTGGGTGCCACAGAAATAAAAATAAATACGACAGAGTACTCACAGTACTTACGTAGTGTAGTTCATATAGAGGGGTTTGGGTCAGGGAGTCCAGCTAAATGAAATGCCGAGGAGGATGAAGTACATACCAAGGATTCAGCCGATGTGCTCCGGAAGCCCCGGCGAGAGAGTGATCAAGGTCGAGGGAAGCTTCTCATGGCCTGGGCATGGAAGAACGTGTAGGGTTGTGCTAAGCAAAGGAGGCAGGCGGTATTTCAAGTTTCAGGAAGAGAATGAGCAAAGACTTGGAGAAAAGAAAAGGCAGGCTGGCCTGTTGGAATTGGTAAAGCCCGGAGGTAGTGAAACCTCCCGTGGACCCTGGCAGTAGGAGCACCACGCAGGAAGGAGAATGACGTTGTGGAGAGAGGGTGATGAGATTTGGCAATCGATTAGCAACAGGGAGGGAGAGGGAGGTTTTGAGGAGGGTCCTGGGGGCTCTAGCCCGGTAGGCTGGTAATGATGTTAATTACAGAAGGCAGCTTGAATGTAAGACTCATGTATAGGGAGGCAGAATCAGGTAGAAGGTAAAGAGCACAGACCCTATATTCCGAGTCCTGGGTCTGAATCTGTGCTCTGCCACTTCTTGGTACAGTGACTTTGAGCCAGCTGCTTGTTGAATTCTTTGTCATCATCTCTAAGATGGAAACAGTGTTAATATTTATCCGCTAAAGCGATTGGAGAAAAGTTAATGCCTGTAGAGTGCTTAGCACAGTGCCTCTTGTCATACATTGAATAAATAGCAGTTAGCAGCCTCTTGGGCAAGTAGGCTTTTCTACCCATTTTATAGCTGAGGCTACTACAATTTGGGTAGGCCGACTCCCCTTCTGAAGTTCTGTAGCCAGAGATCCCCGTGCTTGCCTCTTGGTGCTATGCTCTGTCCTGTGAAACTCTTGGCCCTTCGCCACCCTCCCTGTCAGTGAGCGACAGGCTGAGTCTTGCAGCCTTCCTTCCACAGAGGTTGGACGTAGTAGAAGCAGGCCCTGTTTCTGCTCCTACCTTTATGGCCATCTACTGAGCATGGATTATGTGTCCGGGAGGCTATGACGTGTGTCACATACATTTCTAATGACTGAATGCAGATTGTCGTAGTCTCCCTTTATTTCTATACATTACACATTCATTTTCTCCGGACCCTTTTGGGCACACCAGAGGGAGTTGTAGCCTTCTGGGTGTGCCCTGCAGGATCGTCAGGGCCATCGCAAGTGTCTGTCTCGATGAACCGCTAGTACAGGAAGGCCACCCCAAACGTACCCTAGTCTATAACCTACATCCTAGTGTGTGTCCTTTTTTTTCTCCTTTTCAGTGTGCCCAAGTTAAGCTATTAAGTAGGTAATACACCATTAAGCCCAGATCATGGTATTTGGGAAAACAACACCCAAGCCTCGTGAATAGCATGCACTGTTAATTGTTAAGCAGCCGGTGCCGGGGGCCTGACCTCACAGCGTTTGTGTTGTGACAGCTCTTTTGCATTGCTGAGGTAAATGAATATCTGCCATGATGTTAGGAGTCAGGGATGGGTCTGGGAAGCCTGGACACAGTATCAGATCGTGTTTCACCGAGAGAACAAGATTGATTTATCGCATTACACTCGGGTGAGGTGGACCCGGCACCACTGTACCACATGCTTTTTTTAATTCCCTTGTCTGCTAAGTATGCAAGTACAAACAGCTTTAACACAATTTTTTACCTAGAAAGGAGCCTGGGGCTGCATCCAAGTACGTTTAACATATGAAAATTGAGCTGCTTTGAACTTGTATGTTTTTGATAACTGCTTGGTATGCTTCCTGGAGGATCACCTGTAGGCTTTTCTCTCCAAATCCTAATCCCTTTGATTGAGTGCCAGGACAGATAGCTCTCATTGAATAATTCCAGCCTCATAATTCTTCCTTCATTCAGAGTTGAAAGGGAACAGCTCCAGATTCAATAGGCAAATCCTCAGATTTAGCTAAAGTAATTCAAACACTTTAAAACTGAAATTGTTTTGTTCTAAAATAGGGTTCAGATGGGCTACCGAATGTTTACACAAGCTAGTTGCTGCCATGAACTGCAGGATGAGGAAGAAAAACACACTTGTCTCCCCCTCGCCCCCCGCCCCACTACCCCTGCCCGGCTCCTCTCCTCGCCGTCCCTGTGACCAAGGAGGACAAGCAGTTTGAGAGTTCGAAGTTTCAAAGCAACACGGGCATAAGAACATACTTGACTCTTGTTTTTCTCTCCTCCATAAAGACCCGGCTGAACATTCCTGCTCTCCCTTCCCAGCCCCCGTCTCGGAGGAAGGAAAACAACCATGTTCTTTTTATCTTTACAAATGTGCCTGGTGGGAGCTAATCTAAACCAGTTCAAGATGCCTTTATTTAAAGCTGTTGAGAGGAATGGAAGGTGCTGCCGAATTAGAAATGAAGTAGCTTCTGGGCCCCTTGGCCATCCTGCTCCGGCCCGGCCCCCTGCCCCCTTTTTGGCACCAACCTGGATCTCTGCTGAGGTCTCTGTTTTCGAGTCCTTTCAGAGATCATGTTTACTAAAAGATTGTTCCTCTGAGTTGGACATCCTGTGTCTGTCCTATTTGGCCAGAGAGCGCTCCTGTTGGGAAAAACCATCTTCTTTCTCTCTGCGCCTCGTGCCCTATTTCAGAAGGGAGCCTGAAAAGCCATTTCCATGTTCCGCGTGTGACCGGGCCCCGTGCGCCTTATCGGAGTGGGCGTTCCCTCTTGGGTCAACGATACTTGCCCTCTTCTGGGCCACCAGAAGAAGAGAAGGACTGTAACCCATTATCAGAGTATTGGGGATTTGAGTGCCCCAGTCACGTTGAACTCGAGGCAAGGCTGGGAGATCGATTCTCTCCTGGACAGGTTCCCACTTAACGAAATGGGGCTACTTCCCTAATCACTGATACCGAACCTTGGTAAGGAAGATGGTGTATCAGTAAAGCGAGAGATGCTACGTGGCTCTAGAAAAGCTTCCCAGACTGGAGGGGAGGGCACCAGATGATGCAACAGTGATGCACACAGATCTCATCTGAACACATTTTACAGCCTCCTGTTGGACTGCAGGTTCTACCCAGATGTGTCCTAGGACTTGACCCTGCTTGCCTTGTGAATTTTGACCTAGCGATGGCACGAGTTTATTAACGGTCTTCTTCGTTAGATCCTTCCCATTTCTCCTTTTCTGTGTCTCTCCTTGGAAGGTTTTTACAACATTGTAATCATTTATAATTTTAAAATGCCTCTAATAATGCTTAAAAACAGCACTTGATTTTAATGAGTGCTGCTTAACCATGGAAGGTTTGTATCTGCATTACGGTCGATCCTTACAACAATACTTTGGAATGAAAGTAGAAAGTTTATGACACATTTTATTATATTCCTAAATGCGAAAGAGGATTCTAATTTAAAAATAAATGGCTATACTTTTTTAATTCTTATTTAGCCTCTGTAGCTGTTTTAATATCCCTTTTATGGTTGACTGGTCAATGTTTTAAAACAAGTTCTTCAGGGACTCCATGCCCATTAGTCCCTGGCAATAAAATCTGAACTTTACTAAAATAAAACATGATGCCATGGAGCAATTAAGAGGGGAACTTTCAGAGATGACTGTGAATATGAAATACGGTGATTTATTTTATTAATGGATTTGGGGAAAAGCAGCCCACCTCTTTTAAGCTCAACTATGTGTATTTGGGGGTTTTTATATTTTTAATTTATTTCTTTGTTTCTCTCAGGGCAGTAGGGGGTTCCAGAGTGGGCTCTTAAGGTACACCAATCCTCCTCCTGGAGCCTGCTATTTCTGAATATGATCCTTTATTTTTTCATTTTATATGGAAAAGGGGGTGATGTCACTTAGGAAAGCATTTTTCCCCAAAGTGGTTTTGGGAACCAGAACCTGGTGATGTGTTATTTAAAAGCGATAATGTAGTAAAGCCATGCTTTGTGCTTGAAATAATTGTAGGATTTATGGGATATATCCCTAACCTGTTCAGTTTTATAGAAGGACAAAACACAGGTATTCATTTCATCAGAGTCCCTGAAAAACTTAGAAGCGCAGTTGACAGCTCTTTCTCGAACGTTATAATAACTTCTTTGTTTATTAAATAGAGTTGGGAGTACTCTAGGACTCCTGCAGTTTGGTAGTTATTTAATTTGCAAATGGGATTGGCCTCCCTAACCTTTGAAGGAATGAGTTACTTTTAATGATTTGAAACTTTCATTGACTCTCCACTGCCAACTGAAGGATAAGGTTCAGATTGTAAAAAGGCTTACCTGACTCTCAGCCTCCTTTCTGTGACCCCCCACCCCTTTCCCTCAATGGTAGGTCTGCTCCAGAGCATTTACTGTATCCCGAATTTTCCACCGACTGTACTTGTTTGTTTTTTTTCCCCCCTCTCCACGGACTCCTTCTTTACCTCATCCTACCTGCGGTCTTCCTTTTTCTCCTGTGCAAATGTTCCCTGTCTTAAGAGGGCTTTGGACGCCAGCATCCAGGGCTTCCCTGTCCACCGCTGCGAGATGTGCGGAACACGGCCCGCACAGCTGTCTACAGCCGCGCTGTGGGCATCCCTCCCCCACCCGGCACATTGACCTCCTCTCTGGTCCATGGTACTGTCTACAGATCTTCATTATGGCCCTTGTCATGTTCAGCTTAGCTCTTCGTGTAAATGTTTGTCTTGTTCACCAGACAGTGAGCCTCTTGAGGGCAGAGGTTGTCTTAACTATCTCTGTGACCCAAAACTGCCCCAGGGGAGATGCACAGGAACTGTCGGATGAATGCCTGAACACATGTTTTCCTGCCTTAAGAAATGTCACGAGATGCCTAACTTAAGAAGTTGGATGAATAGAAGCTTCTTTTCTCTTTTAAACGTCATTAGTCAGCTCACATGATACACTTCCTCCCGTCAGAGCGAACGAACACCGACACCGGGAGCTGGCCACGGACCTGTGGCTGGTCAGGGAGAAGCGGCAGCCTCGAAACTCGAATCTCTTGGTATCACAGCCTGGTACCCTGATAACCATCCTGGCGTTACTGTGGCAGGCACGTTGTGTTGCCTACCGGGCAGCCCATCCCTTAGCTCTCCCCTGCTTTCTTCATCCCTGCTAAGAGAAGCCCAGTTTTGTTCAGCTGGTGGATAGAGGCCCCCGGATTTCAGGGAGGTTGGCCCCTCTGCCAGCCACAGGTGGTGAATCCCGGTCAGGTGAAGCCAGTCATGGTGTTTTCTATTCCCCTGGGCCAGATGCTCACTTTCCCAGCCTCCCTGGCAAGCTGGCGGGGGGGGGGGGGGGGGGCACGCATAGCATAAGTTCTGCCCTGGGAGCTACGTGGAGAAATGGGCCAGGGGCTCTGAGGAGGGATTTTCTCCCTGGTAAAAAGACAGAGCCTCATGAAGGCATCCTGCCTTGGCACACAGTGGGCGGACAGGATTCTGGAGCCGTGGCCGCCGGCTTGCAACCACGAGGTGACACGTATGAAGATAAAAACAAAACAAAAAAACAAGTACACTAATGCTCGTAGAACAAATGGAAGGAAAGCCTGGATCCACAATGACCAACCTCAAAGCCTTTCACCTCCAGACTTCTTAGATGAGTATCCTGATGGCTTAAGCTTTTAAGAGATAGTTTCCTGCTACTCGAAGCAGAGGACATCCTAGCTGATTCACTTGCTTTGAGACGGAAAAATGAAAGTGGAGACAGCATTCTCAGAGGAAGATAAGTGACCGGGTCAAATGTACAGAAGTCAGGACAACACAGTAGTCAAGTAATCTGGTGGCTGACTTGTACACTGATGTTCTGCGCAGGGAAGACCCACCCCACCAAGAAGCCCTGCAGCGTTCATGAGGCGGTCACGAAACATTGAATTAGTTTCTCTGATAGTCTTGGCACTGCACAGGACGTTGAGGATGCAGGAAGAAAAGACAGTTTCTTGTCCTTAAGGAACTTTTTCGTCCAGTAAAGGAGACCACTGAGTAAGCAGACAATTAGCTAAGAATATGATAATTGCTATCTTTTGATAGGGGTACATTCAGGGAACTCTGGGAATTTGGAGGAAGGCCACAGAACCCTGATGGGCTGGGGAACAGGAGGGAACAGGAAAGGTTTCCTGGAGGGGGTAGTAGCTGAGCTGAGTCTTGAACAGGAGGAGGATATCGCCAGGCAAAGAATGGTGGGGAAAGGGGAGATGCGATATTCAAGACAAAGGGAATGTGCGTTAAGATAAAGAGACACGAGAGAAATAGAACATTTGGACACTGTAAATCTTTTGCCAGATGTGATTTAGATGTTTTTCTTTTTCATTAACATCTGGCAAAGCTGGTAATAGCTACAAGTATGTTATATTATGCTGTATACTTTTGGTATTTAAGAAGTTCTGTAATCGGGGGGGGGGCGCCTGGGTGACTCAATCGTTAAGCGTCTGCCTTCGGCTCAGGTCATGATCCCAGGGTCCTGGGATCGAGCCCCGCATCGGGCTCCCTGCTCAGTGGGAAGCCTGCTTCTCCCTCTCCCACTTCCCCTGCTTGTGTTCCCTCTCTCACTGTGCTGCTTTCTGTCAAATAAATAAATATATAAATAAATAAATCTTAAAAGAAAAGAAAAAGTTTTGTAATCATTTTAAGTGAATAAATGAGACGTGAAAGAGGAAGGCAGTGCATAGAACTATCCTTTCCCAACTTATGTTCCTCAGAAGTCTAGATCCCTGAGATGTTAAGTGATTCTAAGCAGAATTAAAGAGGGGGTGGTTTCCATCGTCAAGTAAGTTTTGAAAACACTGGGTTAAATAAAATTGAATAGTCTTCATCTCTGTAAGTATTCCCAGAGCCTTTAATACTCTCACGTTAATTGTTACTGTCCAAAAGGAGGCTACCACCTGGAGCATTTCCTAAAATATACTTGATGGTATACTCTTTTTTAGTTAACCGTCTGCAGAGCTGAAGCTTTGGGAAGGATTGGTATAGACTACTTCAGAAAGCTTGACCAAGAAAGAAGATATAAGTTATAAGGTGACAGCTAAAATGAGGGATGAATAAAGGAGGACGTTTCATAAGATGGGAAAGTCAAGAGCTTGCGTATATGCCAAGAGCAAAAAGCAGTAGTGAGGAAGGTTACAGACCAGGAGCAGGGGTGCATGATTGGGAGGGCGAGCAAGGTGCTGGAAGTTACAAGAAGGATGGCGTATTAAAGGACTCTGCCGGCATCTCTGTTCAAGATGTCAAGATTGTTATAATCTTGATCAGGGACTTGATATATATATACCAGAGTCTACTTTACTGAATTTAGTTATCAATTACTATTATTCCAGTTGCAAGAGAGAGAAGACCCAGCTCACATAGACTGAAGTAAAAAGAGTTTATTGGTTCATGTAATTGAAAAGTACATGGTAACTAGCTTCAGGCATAGCTGAGTCCAGGGAATAACCATATATCACCAGGACCCATCTCTCTGCTCTTAGGTTCTTCTTAGTTGGTTCCATTCTTAGGTTCTTTATGGCTGTTGTTAGCTTTAGCCTCTTCTGGATGCAGGATGGTTGTAGCTCCAGACTTCACAGCTTCCATCACATCACTAATACCATCAAAGGAGAAATACTTCTCTTTCACAGAAGCCACAGATTCTTACCATGCCTTCTTAGTCTGAATGAATTATGTGTCCATTCCTGAAGCAATCCCCATAACCATAGGGAGATAAGGCATATTCTGATTATCTGAAATCAGTCAGTCCCCAAGCATCCTCGCCCCCCCTACCCCCATCTCCAGGTGGTGGAAATTCCCAAAGGAAAACCAAGAGTTCTGTATCTCAAGAATGAAATGTGTTAAGAAGGTAACGTCTTCCCATCTCCAAAAAAGGAAACTCCCAAAACAGGGCCCTTAGGTTTTACGCAAGATGATTTTAAATTCTGAATGTTAGAATGTTTAGGGTCCCAGATCCGACAGCATGAATTAGATCCCTCCATTTGGAGCACCCAAGTAAATGAAGGGTGTTGACAGCCATCGTGGGGAATGCTGATGCTCACTGAAGACATCCTGCAATAAATCCTCTTAGGAAATAAACAAAAAGTAGTTTTTGAGAACCCAGCTCTCACCAAAGACCAGAACCTGTCAGCCACAGGCAGAAGTCATTAGCAGGATTTATATGTGCCCGTATCCAGCATTGAGTCAAAGGGAGATATGCAGCGGGGATTTCTCTCTTCCGGAAACCCAACAGAGGAATGAGGAAGACTTTCTGGGTAAAGTTTCAGAGAACCTAATGCATAAATCCCCTTAACAAACACTGGGATTTGGGTTTGTAACTCATCCCTCTCAGCTTAGGTCCTATGGAAGCAAGCTGCCCTAGCTGCCACAGGGCCAACACAACCAAAGCGAGGAAGAAAGGGGTAGAATTTACGGTGGAAATATGGAAACTGCTTAAAATGGTGACACGTTCACATTATGGCCTATTTTTGCTTTGAGGACACTTGGTATAGTTCCTGGAGCTGGTGCCAGAGACCCCACGAAAGCAGCCAGTTGCTGGCCGGTCGGTATTGTCGCCTCTCCGTGATTGACAACTTCACCAACCTTCACTTTTCCTTTCATACAGACTATGCCAAAACTCGATTCTCCCAAACTCCATTACAAGGTGGAATGGGAAAGCCTGGATTCTCTCCCATGTGCATCACAGACGATATCATTAACTTGCTAAGTTTCTGCCTCACCGGGAAACTTAAAAAGCAATACACGTTTTTTTCCCCCCTCTGATTTGACACATATCCTTCCTGTAAGTACCTCTGGCTTTGAGTAATGTAGCCAGAGTCTATATCCAGACAGCGTGCCGTGATCTTTCTGTACCTATTTGTTGCAGTAGATATAGAACCAGAGCAAATGCTGAGTCCCAGAGGGAAAGATCTAGAATGCAGCCTGCTGAATAAGAGAACAGGAATGATCTTGTGTGATGATAATAAATGCTGGGCTTTACTAGTGCTTTGGCCATGGATTTGGCCACCATTCAACAGCCTCCATGGCCGGCTCTCCACATGCTTTTTCTTTTCTTCCTCCTGTCTGGTTGCAAACTTATTTTGACTGAGGATTTACTTGTCACCTCATGTTGACATTTCAAGTTATTACATTAAGAAAAACACAGGAGAAAGCAAACAAGCAAGTATATTCCAACAGGTCACCAGGCAGAGGAGTCCTACTCAGATTTCAAGGAAGAAGAGAGGGGTTGGGGCGGAGAATGGGGAACAGATACGTTTATAAGGAGGGGGAAAAAATCCTTCTAGCTTTTTGGGCCCAAGTCAGATCTTGAATTGTGGGTATTATTCTCAGCTACTGGTGATTCCTAGGTCTGCTGAGGGGGATTCTGGTCCAACTGCAGTTGCTATGTAATTCTGTGGAATCATGCTGACGTTCTGATTTCTCTGATTATAAGTGACCGCAACAACAAAGAGAATAACTTTGCTTTAAGAACTGTTTCCACGGTGTCTCTAGGGAACAGGTTTGCTTTGGTCTGTAAATTCCCCAAAGGCAAGCTGAGACTATGTAAATTAAAACAAAACAAAACAAAACAAAACAAAAAACAGAGCCAGTGACAACCAACTCTGTGGTTTTATTTGATTTTCCAAAACACATGTCCGTCAGCCTGTTGTAGACAACACAATATGATTAAAGCACAACAATAATCACCATATATTGCATTTTAATTGGTATAACGTGTGATGAATAGTGAGGTCGGAACCACTAGGTATACTTTTACCTTTGAGCTATTTCTTTGATTCATCAGAATTTGTAAAATAGAAGTCAGGCAGTCTGCACCCCGGGCCGGGCTTTGCTACTTATCAGCCTTGTGACCTTGGATAAGTCACGAAATAGCTTTGGAGCCCATTTTCCTCAACTCTGAAACGAGGGGTTTAAGCTAGATAAGATCTAAATAGCCTTCCACTTCTAGGGTTGGCCACTACAACGTGTTTTCTAGTCTCTGGAATCTCATTACTGAAACCTGTGATCTGACATCTCTTTGGCAATTGAGTCTCTGCCTTATGATCTACGACAAAGATGATTTTTGTCTAAACTTTGGACTTCTGAAACTGATTTCAGTGAATTGCATCATCCATATTTTTAACTAGCTTATATTTAATGAGAGAAAGAGACAGAGACAGAGAAATAGTAACAGCAATTTAAATAGTTCTTTCCTTGCTCTTCCATTCCTTGAGCATTTGCCCCGGAGTCAATGTGAGACAGAGTCAGGAATCTGTGCCCACCTCTCTTGAGGGTGAATTTCTTCCTATTCTGTGTATGATTCTATACCTCGAAGGTATGGTGTTTTCTGTTTTTTGTTTTCACAATATGGCCCCTAAACATAAGGCAACTGTTTGGTGCTTAGCTGATCATTTGGTGCTTCACTGAAGAAATATTTCTGTTCCAGTGATGGAGGAACACCTAGCTGTGTTGGGCTTACTGAAAAACGGTCTATTGAGCTACAAGTGGCAGGTAAATATTTTGTTTAACTTAAGGGATTTTTGAGTGTAGTTTTTGGCTCTTCATAATTTTCGCTTACTCCGATGACTTTAGGATTTGCTACCCCTGCTCCCTAAGCATAAGATAGGACTCAGGTAGGCAGTCCATTGGATTTCCTGCTCATTCTCTGCTTCTAATGGGCCTGTGCAATGATGAGGGTGGAGTTAGGAGAGCATGTCAATCCACCCATTGTACTTTTAAGGCCACTGAACTAGTTGCCCAGGACTCAGTCCTTCCCAGCACCCCTTGGGAACTAGCCTTTCAGTATGTGATCACAGGGCTGTCCTCTCAGGCAGCATGGAAGCCGCCAGCTTCATGCCCAGCCTTCCAACCGCAGGAGGCTTTGGCTCCAGAAAGGGCTTCCCTTCCAAACACAATGATTGGTAACATTGTGTTCCAAACACTTCCGGAAAAAGGCAACAAATTTCTACTTGAATGCTTGCTTTTTGCCACCTAAAAACAAACAAGTGAGAGAAAGGTACCAACAGGAGTGTGGTAGTTTCTTTACCTGGTTATGAAGCTAGATGCGGTTTGAACAAATTCTAAGCAAACATCTGTATTCCACTTTTAGGCTCTTCACCCTTATTTTCCGCTTGGTGGCGGTTTCATGGAAAGAGACCTCTGCTCCCCTTAAACATCCCATTACCCTTTAGAATTCCAGAAGCCCTTCAGATCTTCAAAACTCTTAATAGTGACTTTTACAGTTATTTTTAAAAGCAGTGATCCTTAAATGGTTTTCGGATCTTTTAAAAATGTATTCATCATAAAGACAAATATACCAAGTGCTGCTGCTGATAGGGAAAAATTAGAGCCTTCCTATGTTGTTGGTGGGGATATAAAATGGTGTAGGCTCTTTGGAAAAATAGTCTAGAAGGTTCGGAATAGGATTACTATATGATCCAGCAGTTCCACTCCTAGTTACCCAAGAGAAATGAGAGCATATATCTATGCAAAACTTACACACAACTGTTCATAGCAGCATTATTCCTAAAAGCCAAAAACGGAACCAGCCCAGATGTCCATCAAATTGAATGAATGATCAAAATGTGGTATATCTATACAATGGAATATAATTTGGCAATAAAAAAATGAGGTGTTGATACTTGCTACAGTATGGGTGAATTTTGAGAACATGCTAAGTGAAGAAGCCAGTCACAAAGTGCCACATTATGATTCCCTTTAGGTGGAATGTTCAGGATAGGCAGATCAGTCAAGACGGAGAGTACATTTCGTGGTTATCAGGCTGGAGTGGGAGGAAAGGAATATGTTAAAAGTCATGCAAGTGTACTCTTTACGTGGGTAAATCCTATGGAATTTGAATTATATTTCAATAAAGCTGTTACCAAAATTTTTTTTTAATTGAGAAACAAGACTTTATGTGAGATCATGTCATTTCCCTGCTTCCCTGTCACATCTAGAACAAAACCAGTCTCCTTACCAGCACCTGGTTCCTGCCTGCCCCTCTGTGCACTGCCCCCCTTCCTTCATCTTGCCACATTGGCCTCTGTTCTGTTCCTCCAGCTCATAAACTGTTTTTGTCTCCAGGCCTTTGCATTTGCTCCTCCCTTGGCCTGATGTGCTCTGCCCTTCTGACCTCTGAATTTTTGTCATTCAGATGTCACCTTAGAGAGGTCCTCCTGACTACCTTTGGTAAAATTACCTCTCCATGCCCTGCACAGGCGGTTGCATCATCCTGTTCTTTTCTCTTCAAAGCACCCAACTGTATCTGAAATTCCTATTTGTTTGTCTGATGATTTAGCCTGTGTTGTATCCCACAGTAAAGGAAACCTTCTCTCCTGAGAGCAGGGACAAATATTTCTCCAAGGCCTAGCCCAGTGCCTGACATGTGTGCACTCAGTAAATATGTGAGGGATGAATGAACGAACATTAGAGCATATGCTCTGCTGTCAGCTGGGAGTGGGTATCCCCGTTTGGTTATGGTGGCCCCCGCAGTATGACTTGATCAAAGCCATTCACCTGGGCACCTTTACTGCCTTTCTCTCTTGTATCCTGATAGAGGGGAGGCTAAAATGCCAGAGGGGACCCAGAGGCATGGGAAAAAACTAATGGACCTTGAAATTGTGATCTAATTGAGAGTTTGCAAAATGTTGTTCATAATTCAGTCTGCTCACTTCCATCTATTTAGTCTCTCTTCTTAACACTTCTGTAATTTTACATTGTATTTATGTTGACTTAATTTTTTTTTTTTTTGTCTATAACATGTTGGAAGCTCTTTGAAGGCAGGCAATGTAATTATTCCTTACTCCATGTTCCCAGTACACATATATCATGTGTCTCTTAGGCACACAATATACCTTGACTGTCATTTATAAACTCAGATAACTCTGACATCAGGATGTCAAATTAGATTGTAGAGTTTCATTCTGGGAACCTGACACTTTTTTTCCATGCTTATTTTACTTTATAGAGTAATTACACTTCAAGTTAATCTTTAAGGTGTTTGGAGTGTTTGAAGGTTCCCTGCAGAGCACCTGGTTTGCTGACGAAGTAAAGAAACACAGGCTTGGGTTGACTTTCCACGGGAAGCAGGTGGGCTCACTTTGGTGTGCTCTCCCTTGGGTGGCTGTCATGTGGAAAGCTGACTGTCCTACCATTTTACACGCAGTCTTGTGCTGGGTCCTGGGGGAAAGAGGAAATACTATGAGATACATTGGCCCAGGCTTTCCAGTGGTGACCCCTTATGGAATGCTAGGAAGAACTGAAGAGATAACAGTGCCTTTTTCTGCCTTTTATCAGATCTGGAAGGGGGGCTCTGAGACTGACTTGGGACTGGCTAGCCTGAAGAGTTTCTGGGCAACTACTGATGCCTCCTCCAAGAGTTGTTGGTTTGAGCTCCAAATCTGATCATGCAGTCCTAGATATGGATGTATGGGAAGACAGGATCTAGCCAACATCTGTTACTGTGCTTGAACAAAAATAAGTTAATTCACTGACATCACTTGCCATCTATTTTCGCCCACTTACATTCAATTAATTCTTAAGCATATAGTAGAGAAATGAGCTTTATGTTGATTTTCTGGGTGTTACATTTCCTTCCCTGGCCTTACATCTCCGTGCAGAATTCTCTGTGGAGATACTGTCCTGGGAAATATGATAGAAATAGTTTAGATTTTTACAGAGGACTCTGTGTCTTCTCTCTCTCTCTCTCTCTCTCTCTCCATACACACATACATCTCCATCCTATGTTTGATAGCCTTGCCATAAAAAAATGACCTGAAGTCATTTTATATTCTGACATCTCTTTAGTGGGTGCCATGGTTAATGTTATTACTTCCTAAGGAAGAATATAATTTCTCTGAGAACATTAAGCTGTATTACTCTGAAACAGAGAATGGTAGCCTCTGTACTTTAATTCTTGATAGGATAAAGTAAGGTCCATCTTACATGACTTATAGACTACCTTATATTTGCATAACACTTCATATTTTTTAGGGACGTCCCTCCAAAGTTCTTGTTGAAACACAAAACACATTGTAACAAAACCGATGTTACTTTTGATTTCAAAGTAATAGATAATTGTAATCGTGTTGTAATGTTTAAAAATGCTAATTGAGAAAATAAAAATAAAAATGATAATTAAGAAATCGGCTCGAAAATGTTTGATTAGCTTTACTTAGCATGTTACACCTTTAGGGAAAACACTCTTAAAAATTTCACAAGTGAAGCAGCAGAATTTCCGGTGTTGGGTTATTCTATGGATACAGCTATCTTCCAAGTCAAAATGAAGATACTGTTGCACATTATTACTATGAGCTAAGGTACCCAGGGAAGGAGAGTATAGCTCCCCAGGTTATGAAACACCCACGTCAGGCACCGCATACTACTGAATGAGTTTACATCCTTAGGAAAAGAAGACAGATACAAAACAGGATATATGTCACACACACGCATGAGAACGTTCCCGTAGGCCAGATGACTCCTCTTCTGATTTTGATACCAGGCACTGACTCTCATGTGATGAAGCTATGTAGCCTGATGACATGGAAATTCAGTGGAATACTGTAGCATTGTGGGATCTCTCCAGGCAGTACCAGGTTTCTTGTCTTCGTATCAAGGTAGATGTAAAAGGCAGGAGAACCTTCTTCCATCCCATTTTTCCAAAGCCTTCATAGGACTTGGCTTAGTATCTTACTTGTATGTAAACTGTGTATATAATTACCATAATAGTTATATTATTAGCTGTATAGTATAGGTGTGTCCTAAGCACTGTGCTAATGTAGTACAGGTAGTATTACTTATATTATTTAATCCATATGAGCGTTCTTTGGGGAAGCTAATATGACCATTTTACAGATAAGAAAACCAGAAGAGAATAGAAGTCAAGTCATGTGCCCTGCTTACCTAGCAGGCTCTCATGCAGTCATGATTCATGACGCATTTATCAAGCAACTACTGTATATTATTAGCATTGAAGATACAAGGGAGGATCAAACTCAATCCTTGCCTTCAAAGAGCTTAAAGAACTATATTGGAGCAGAACTTACTTGTCATTTCAAAGGTAAAGGAACTCAAATTGGGGAGTTTGCTGGCATCTGCCTTAGGACTATGCGGCCAAGATAAATGTGATATATAAATATAAGCATCAGTGTACGAGTGGGAGGAGATATCCTAGAAAACATTTTTTCAACTATGTCTATGACTCTTGGGAGCTCCTCGTCATTATTAAGTTCTTTGATGACACCGACCATTGCACAGGAATCTCTTCCCAGAGCAATTTATAAATATCAAATAATTTTTATGGTGGGTAATTCCAGAAAGGGTTAAAGTTAGCTTCTCTGGGACACATAATGGGAAAGTAGCTGAACATGATTTCAAAGGGATTTTTTAGGAGAGAATTCCAATTATAGAGAAGTAATTTCCCTTTCTAGCTTACTAAGCTCTATTTCAGACTAATGCAGTTTCAAGATCCATATCCCTTCTCCCCTTATTTCAACAGATATTTTGAATATGAAAATCTTATGTCAAAACCTAGCTGAAGCCTTCATCAGGCTTTTGAAAGGCTAAGTAAGAATTCTGTTTCTAGGAATAAAAAGATTTGGATCAGAAAGATTCTTTGCTGGCTAGAGTCCCTTTTTGGTTGGTAGTTCAAGCAGTCTTTAATCATATTTTTGTTGATTATTTATTAGTTTCCCTGGGAAATCAAAGACTCAGTAATGTAAAATGTGTTTTCCTTAAGATATTTTATGAATCCGAATCCAGGGTAAAGAAATAATGGAAAATACATTTCCTTTGCTGATATGGACTAATTGGGAATTAAAATGCCTTTCTCTAGTCAGTGCCCCACATGGAAATGCTAAGTACGCTTACTGGCCCAATTGTACCAACCGCAGTTTCTGCCCAGGCAAAACTCTCATGCCGTTGGTAGATAAAGAGAGTGCTTTGTCAGTAAATCAAAACTGTGGAGCACTAGAACTAATTTAAGTGAAGGGATAGGTTTTGGGCCAGCTGTTTGGGTAAGCCCACATTGAACCAAATGGGAGACGGATGAAACTTAATATGTGTGTCTTCCAGTCATCAGCCTAGAGTGTGTGTAACGCAAGCTTGTGTTTGTCATTGTGAGACGTGTGAAGGCAGACCCCCATTCTCAACCTCATGGGGCTGCCAGCTTGTGGCAGCTTTAGTCAATATTGGGCTGGCTCTTGGGGGAGCCGGACTTCAGCTAGCTTCCTGATGGAGGTCAGGGGAGCTGTGAAATGTCTTTACTTTCTTTCCTTGTACACATCATCCTGATCAAGTGAAATCAAAAGGCATTTGAGGGGGGAAAAAATGTGCTAGAGTAAAACACAAAGAAAATAGGATGCATTTTGTGCTGTTGAGGCCAGTGTCATTTAGGGGGGATTTACTAGATAAACATCCATGACAAATGAGAAAATAGTTGGGACTAAGGAAGTATGTCTGGGTAACAGAAGCAGCCGACCAGGGCGGTGAAGAGCGCGACTCTGGGGCCAGGTGGTCTGAGTTCCAAACCCACTCTGCCACTTACTAGGTAGGAGAGCTGGGGCGAGTTGTGTAGCCCTTCTGTGCTTGGATCTTCGCCCGTAAAGTGGAGATGTAAAACATCTACCTCGAGATCACTCAGATGTCATCTGAGACATACGTAAGAACTGTGACCTAGAGAAGTAGGTCAGAAGGGCTATGAGAAGGTCGCTTCTCTGTGTTTTAAAGCCCGTGGTAGAAATGTCTTCATTAAGTTGAACCAATACTCGAATGTCTTTGACACTATAAAAAAAAAAATGCCGATTTCTTACAGTTCCGTCTACTAAAGAGGGGCTCAGTGGGACCCTATAGATGGAGAAGGAGATTGTTCTGGTTTTCTGGAAAAAGAAGAAAAAAGAAAGAACACCCACCTCGTAGGATTGTTATGAATTAATAGCTGTAAAGGTGTTTAGAATGGTACCTGGCCCATAGTAAGCATTATATAAGTTGGTGACTGTTATTATAGATCAGAAGGCAGAAGCTCAGATGCCTACAGGACCCAGGAGCAGCGGCCACTGATCACTGGCAGCAGAGACCATTGGTGTGGAGATGAGAGTGGTCAGGACAGTCGTACCTGCTTCTCCGCTGTGGCCACCGCTCCACTCGGCCCTGGCAGTGGCCTTACAGGAATGCTGGTCCAGTGTTGCCATATCTTCTGATATTTCGGAAGACACTGGAGATCTGAATTTTGCTGAAAACCTCCCAACTCTTAAATCTTGTTGATTTATTTTAAAGCCCTCTACAAGCCAAATAAAACCCTGTCTGCAGGCTATGGGCCACCAGCTCATGACCTCTGTGGTCTAACAAAGAAACATTTGAATGTCACTTACAGAAGCCCATCTGATGAATTTCTTATCACACTGTAAGTCAGAGGTTCATTTTGATTCTGGAAATATTCATGGCGTTCCTACTACGTGTCAGACCCCGTGCTGGTGCCGAAGATACAAGAGAGATCAAGACAAGACAGTCCAAGGAACTCACACACTTTGTAAGAATTTTGAAGAGAAAGCAACACCTGGCACCTAATAGATACTCCATGTTGGTTCCCAGCTCCTTCCATTACCTCTGCTAAGTCTAGACCCACCCGTTCTCATGAGTGCTTGAAAGCTGATTTAGGTTTTTGAATAATATTAGTGTGATGCAGTTTAAAACTAACAAATCTCCCAACGATATTGCAGAAATATTCTACTGAAGTTCTGTTCCTTTTAGTTTCCTGCTTTTTCTCTGATTAGTCACCCTCTTTCACTTGGTACCACTTCATTACTTATGGACATGGACTTGGGCTATGATATTTTTCCATTGTTTGCATGTTGCTTCACACATTTCTCTCATTTTGTCTTTGAGAGTGTGAACTTCCTTCACACTTCCAAGGGCGTTCAATGGAACACTAATCCTGTGAGCTAATTCAGTGTCATTGGGAAATAGGGAATATTATACATCCCCTCCCTTTCTTGGAGATTCACAAAGCCCATTAGCAGAGCCCATTAAAGGCTCCGAGGAAAAACTGCAGTTTACAAAGCTACTTGATAAACCTTGTCTGAATAAATATTTCCCAAATATATCTGACCATGGCTTACCATCCCCTCCTTTTCCCCACTTAACAAACGTACCTTAATATGCCAAGTTACTGATCATTGTTTGGCCCATTCAGGGAAATGCTGGATTGCCAAATTATAGTTCCTACCAGGAACTATAGTTTCTTTCAGTTTCTTCTCTACCCCAGTATGCACAGGTAAAGATATCTCCAAGAGCTCAGACTTTATTTTTAAGGGGTCTAGCAAATTGAATGTGGCAGGTGGTCATCTCGTTGGTGCCTAACAATTGAATTATAAATCTTCGAGGAAAGAGACTGTTCTCTTGTACTCTCTGTGCGGCACCAAGCACGGGGTTGTTCTGCAGTGGGTGTGGAGCAAATGTGCGTTAGCTGACCAGTGAACGCCCCCAGCAAAAATATTCCAGGAGATGTTAACAGTAGATGAATCCAGATAAAGACTAGATGAGTGGTTTGGGGTACTGTTCCTGTAACTTCTCTGCAAGTTTAAAATGATTTCCAAATTTAGAAAACTTCTTTTTCGTCTATCAAACCGTGTTCCTAAAATGTGTCAATTGTACCTCCCTTTAAAAAAAAAAATTTGCAAATTGGCAAGCCCGAGAGGTAAGAGCAAGCAAGAAAAATGGAGATGCCTGTGAGCAGGTCAGGAAAAGGGAATGAAGAAGAACAAGTGCACAACAGAATCAGCAGGTTTGGGTTTTCACAAAGATCAGTGCCTGATACTGGGGCTAAGATGGTGTCATCCAAGAGCCCCGTTCCCAGGCTGCATTTCAGATGGGGTCTGCCCAGGTCTCCCACCGAGTCTTGTGGCCATGGAATTTGCCAGTATTTTCGGCCCCTGCAACTGTCGACTCCTCTACGACCCTCCCGCCCCACCTGCCTCCTGTGTGGGTGGCACATTTGGCCTCTCTGCTTCGAATCCAGGTCGGTAATCTCTGCCACCGTGTCGCTTCCTCCAGGACTCACCACATCCAGCGACACAGCTCAGTGCCTCATGACAAGACTCAGCCTGACTCTTCCTTGGAGAAAGAGGAATTAGCCTCAGATTTGAGAGTTCAGCGGTAAAATGACGTTTCCCACACTCACAGACCTGCATACCAGCGAGAAACTTGAGTTGATTTTAGACTGCCTTGTGCAGGGCCCAAATGACAAGGGAGCACGGAGCTAATTAACCATCCTTGTAAGCCTCAGGAGCTCTCTTGTGTCTTTTTGGTTGTGGGCAGAGTGCTAATGCTTTGGCTTTAATACAATTCCTTTCCTCCCAACTCTTCACATTTATAAATCTTCAGTAAAATGTTATGTGGGAAATCAGTAGGACACACTTCAACCCAGTTACAATAGTCTGAGGAAGACCATCCTGGCCTTTAAAATTCCAGCACTCCCGTGGACGCTAATATTTTTACAACCCATCCCTGGGCCCTCGTGCCCACCTCCTGATTTTTATGAAGTTGAGCACTGTAGGACAGTGAGAGTCACAGGATTTTACATAACTTAACTCCTAGGTGTGTTTGGAATGAAAACAAAGATAACCCTGTTCAACAGTGAATTTGTGCCTCTGGGTGAATGGCCAGGTGTTCTTTCAACTGAACTGTGAGACTAATTTCTTCCTGGCCTCTGGAAACCAGCTGAAGCAGTGGGCCAGCTGGTATATCTTCAATCTTGCATACCAACATCTTTCTCTGATTCACAGATTTCCTTTATCCCCAGCACTTCCTCTGGTATGTGCATCCCCGACAGTAAGCGATATCTCTTATTGGATTTAGGCATTTTTCAATCGTGAGTCTTTTGGGGAAGGGAGTAGAGGAAGGACGGGGGTGGCTACATTAGAATATTTCCAGAGTGAGCCGTGGTTTAATCTCACCCACCTCCAACTCTTGCGCATCAGATGGTCTCCACATTCGCAAGGAGATGACACTGAAGTCAGGGAGGATGGCGTTAGGAGCATGACTCTTTTTAGTATTTAAATGATCTCAGAGGAAACAAAGTTAATTTACATCCAGTTGTTGTAACGCCCACCACGACTAGAGTCTAAAACAACAAGCTGTTTTTTTATACTATAAGAAGCTACAGAGGTTCTTATCTAGAGGAGAAGTTTGTTTTTGGAAACTTTCTGATGACTTTGATTTGCGAAGCACTGCTTTTCCATATCAATCCACTCACTTTTCAGTAATCCGAGCTTTGCAGAGGCCCAGAGATTTACCTGGTGAGTCACAGAGTAAAACTTGATACTTGGAAGCAGGAGCCTATATACCTGACAGTCTGGAGGTTCTCAGGTCCCGGATCATATCCACAATTTATTTCCCCAAATAGCTGTGATATAGAAGATTCTCCGTGCACTAAAAAGAGTCTTTGAAAGTCACAAGTACGTGGCAGAGGACCTCTGGTGACTTGAATGTGTCCACCTCCAATAGTGTGTGCCCATTGGCACCCCTGGTATAATCTGGACCTATCTTACAAGTATTTTAAGGGAAATGCATTTCTCTTTGCTAGTGATACGTACACACTTCAGTTTTCCGGAGGCTGCAGTGCTTCTGTTGAAACTGTGCCTGTCTGTTTTTGAGATGAAATTGACAGGAGCCTTCCAAAGTGAGCTGCACCATGATGCAAACCATGAACCTCCTTTCATCTGGTGTATGTGAGAATTTCGGTCCACTGCACCAGGCGGTCAGTGTCAGGGCTCAGCTGGCAAATGCCATTCTCAGCCGTTCACACAAACCTAGCTTGCCTGAAGGGTATGCATTAAAACATATGCGACTTTTCAGGTACTTTTATTTATTTATTTACTTTTAAGGTTTTATTTATTTATTTGACAGAGAGAGCACAAGCAGGGGAAGAGACAGGCAGAGGAAGAGGGAGAAGCACGTTCCCTGCGAGGAGCAGGGAACCCGATGTGGGCCTGGATCCCAGGATGCTGGCATCGTGACCTGAGCCGAAGGCAGACACTTAATCGACTGAGCCACCCCCAGGCGCCCCCTTTCAGGCACTTTTAAATGTATTGGACATTTCAATTGCAGATTCCCTTGAACCGGATCTTAGCAGATATTTACATATTATAGAAACAATTATGTTTCCTGCAAAGTACGATAGCAGCTTTCACTCCTAAGAGTATTTATTTCCTATACTGTTTACACACAGAGTTGACTGTTGCAAGAGTTCTTTGCCCTTGGTGACAATTGTAATAGTTGAAGCACCACCTTAAAAAGCAACATAGATTAATTTTCAAACGGGAATTTCTCATGGTTCATAACTCATAATAGAATAATCAAGCTATACCCATGGCAAAAATGCCTATAGGGAAAGGGACGGGATAAGAGAAGGAAATCTGGACTAGCTTTAAAAAATAAAAAGTTTTAAAATTCTAAGACTGGAAAAATTCAGCTTAAAAAATAATGTGAATAACGACTATTAATATTTGTTGAGTGTTTACCCTATGCCAAGTGCTGTGCCTTGTGCTATGTGTCAGTTTTTAAATTTCAACCTCACAACTCTCTTACGAAGCGGGTGTTTTATTATCCCTGTCTGTTAGATGAGAAAGCTGAGGCTTCCCAAAGTGTCTTACAAGGTCATTCAGCCTCCAGCAAGTAGGGGAAACAGAATTCTGACTCAACGCGGTCAGCCTTCAAGCGGTTGCTCTTGGCCATTTTTCTTGCCTCATATATCATTTCTTCCTACAGCAGAGGTCACAGAGTGAGAGCCTGCAGGCCAAATCCAACCTCAGGTAACAGTAGTCGCTGCTGAGCAGTTCCTACATGTCAGGATTATTTTATGCACCTTCATTTATTCTTTCATTTCATCCTCAAAACAACTCCACGAAGTCGGTGGTGGTTAGTATCCCCATTTTACGTATGAGGAAAACTGACGTTCAGATGAAGTAGTGGGTCCCAAATGTTAGTGGGACTAATGTCCAACTCCCGGCAGTCTGGTCTCAGAAGCCACTGTCTTAACCATCATGCTAAGAGATGCAGTTGTCTGCCAAGATTTTAAAACTGGAATATTTCACACTACACACAAAGATGTACGACTTCTCTTGGAAAACCAAACAAGACAGAAGATTGGACTGTACTGTTTCCCTTCCACTGGGCAAGAGTCACTTGGCAGCGGTGGGTAGCGCTCATGTTAGAGGGGTGTCTCCCGCCTCCACCACCCCCTTTCACTGCTTTACTCCTGGTGACTCACTTGGACTTTGGGGACTGGAGCTGCCTCTGCGGGGGCCTGTCTGTTGAATTTGTTTTGTTGGATGTGTTTAGTTGTTCAGTGCTAACGGCATCCCCCCAGAATAGCAACAGCTTCTTGCTCTGTCCTCCATCCCCCAGAGAAGGGTATTATGCAGTTCTAGCCTTTGCACCCAACCACGTGGGGACCCTATGAGATTTACACCCTTTTCTCTCTCCACCTGGTTGATAGCACTCTGGTGATGTTTGGTTGGCCATAACCAAGCTGGTAACAGCATCTCCAGGCTTTGGCATATAGCTTGGTAGGCTGTCGTGCGACCCAGAGACCCCCAGGCTCTGTCCGTATCAGAGCGAAATAAAACTCTTTAACACCCAGAAACGAAGAGAAAGAGTTTGGCAGGTACATGCATCCTTCACAAACTAGAGATTTATGTATTGAACAGGGCTTTTCTAAGAACTCAGTGTGGATGATTTGTTCCACGTTGGGCCAAACCAGCGTATTTATTATTGGTAAGATAATGAGTGGCATTCACCCAAGGGTAATCCTTCCAGGGATTTTGATGATGCAGTAAATCATGAGTGTAAAGCCTGAGTAGTTTATGCCATTAAAACCTCGGGATAGAATTAGACTTGTAATCACCACTTGCCCATGTTTTGTCATTTATGATAATTATAGTAGTAATAATCCGTGTATTGTTGAGAAGTAGCAGTCAGAAGCATCCATCAATTTTTTATCGACACCAAATCAAGTTGATACTTCATCTTTGCTGCAAAAATGTAGATTGCACCAATTAGTCTAAAGAAATTGGGCAGTCATTAGCAATGAAGTAAGCAGTTAATCTACAGAATATTTCTGGTTCCTCTGATGCCAACAGTCCCTCTTAATTATGTGGAATACTGTGAGCATCTTTGGGACTCTGTCAATAGTGCCATTGTTGGCTTAGATTAGAAGGAGCATCCATGGTCCCTGCTTTTATTTAGGAGAATGCACTATTACCTTCCAGTCCCCACCTTGTACCCTTCTGCACTTCCAGACAAATTTATTCTGAAGCAGAGCACTCAAATCAAAGCAGTTGGCTTTTTTTTTTTTTTTTTTCTTATTTAGAAATAGGAATTTTCCCCAGTGGGCTGGTTTCAGGGATGGTACGTTAGCTCACCATCCCGTACTTGTTAACTATTCTCAGTCACCTTACCCAAATCGTGGAATAATCATCTCCTTGAAAAGAAAGAAAAAAAAAAAAAGGAAGGAAGAGAGAGAGAGAGAGAAAGAGAGAAGAAAAAGAGAAAGAAAGAAAGAAAGTCAGAATTTAAAAGAAAATCCAACTAGTTGTGAAGAAATCCTGGTGCTAATGAGCTTTCTACATCTGCCTCAGGTCTTTTCCCCAGGCTATCCCAGTCTTCGTCTCTAGACATTTTCAATTGGCATTGCCCATAAATTGTACTAAGCCGCTGAATAATGTACTGTGGAAATTGCAAATATACGTATTTTTTCTATTTAGGAAGTTTGGAAAAGCAAGACTAGGAAAGAAAGAACTCACCCCTAGCCCCCAACCATGACACCAACCTCTGTAACTGTTTTTTGGTAGGTTTTATTCCAAACTCTTAAGCATACACATATGTTGAGTTTTGTTGTTACTACATTTGATCCTTGAACAATGCAGGGATCAGGAGTGCGGACCCTCTGCACAGTCAAAAACCCCGAAAGAATTTAATTTTCGACTCCCCAAAAACTTAACTTAAAATAGCCGACTGTTGACTGGAAGTATTACCAGTAACATAAACAGTTGATGAACATGTATTTTGTATGTTACACTTTTTATATACTGTATAATACGTACAGTATAGCATATAATAAATGTAACATACATTTATAATTATTATATACTGTATAATTACTATATACAATAAAGTAAGCTCTAGAAAAAAAATACTAGGAAATCATAAGGAACAGACTTACAGTACAGTGTCGAGTTTACCCAAAAACAAACCGCATAGAAGTGGACCTGTGCAGTTCAAACCCATGTTGTTCTCTCTGACTCTTGATTTTGGCTCAAGTCAGGATCTCGGGGTTGTGGGATCAGGCTCCGAGCTGGGCCTGAAGCCTGCTTAAGATTCTCTCCCTCTGCCCCCCCACCCCAAAAGAGTCAACTCTATGGTACTCTTTTTTTCACTTGTCATAGTAATTTTTTCACTTTACTAACAATTTCAGTAATCATTTTTCATGTGTGAATAGTACTCCATCAAATATAGGGTGTATATTTCTCCATGTTTTGGATTATCTCCCTGGGGTAAAAAGTGAAATACTGGATCAAAATTGGTAAGTTTCTTTATAACCCTCAATAAAATTGACAAACTGTGCCCCAAAAGAATTGTACCAATTTTAAAAACTCCACCAGTAATATATAGATACCAGTTTAATTTTAGTGAATGAGATTTAAACTCAGATGTGTTGGCGTGCTTGTATCTAAGCTAAAAATATAAATGGTACCCCTGCATAATTTAGCTAAAAATATAAATGTTACCCCTCCATAATGGACAAATGGGTACAGTATCAAATTGTGCTCTGACTCAAACTTGGCTTAAACAGGGTAATTATTAGCTCATGTTACAGGAAGTTCAGAAGTAGAACAGCTGTAGGTGTGATATGATCGTAGACCCAGTGATGTCACTCAAGACCTGGATTCCTCTCTTTTAAGCTCACCATCGTAACCTTTACCCTCATGCTGCCTTCCTTCATGTCTCAAATGGCTGCAGCTGCTCCAGGCATCACATCCAGATGTTGAAACAACAAAGATAGAAAGAGATCAACTCTTCCAGTGCCTCCTTCTCAAGAGTGAGGAAATCCTCCCTAGAAATTCCCTGTTGACCTTCTTTGCAGTCTCATTGCCCCTATCTGGGTCAGATGTTTAGTGCTAAACCAAAACCTACCAAGGGAAATGGAAACACCATTATTGGCTTTGTTACCCAAGATTTACTCATGAGCTGGCAGTGGCTTCCATTTTCTCTGAGTCGAAGATGTGAATGAAATAGGGGCTCTCTGTTAGCAACGGAGAAGAAGGGAGTGGTTGTTGGGGACGTAACCCATAGTGTCTCTCAAGACACCCTGAGTTTTTTCTTCAGTCTCTGGCGCACTCTTAGAACCATGTAGAATTCTGTACTAACAGTTAATGCCTGTAATGGATGTCTGCAAGATATATGCAAGTCCTGGGCTTTGGCCTCTGCGTAAGGCCCTCATGTACCATGACCGTGCTTATATCCCTTACATGTTCCTAAAAACCTGCCTTGGTGCTGTGCCCTCCTCTATTTTTATAAACCTTTGGTATGTAGGTCTCGTATGGGAAAGAAGTAGAACTGGCTTTCTGTTAGAGAATTCCTGTTTGGTCGAGATTGGACATCTAGCCGGGCCATTGTCAGGGTTTCTGCCAAGACCAAAGGCTTACAGAAAATTCTCACTGAATTACTGTCAGGCTCCGTACCTCTTACCCCACTGCACAGAACAACGTTTTGAACGTTTCACTGCTCATTAGCACCTGCAGTGAAAGACCAGGGAAGGGGAGGGTGGGGACTGAGGAATTCGTTTCAGTCAAATACTTCTTGTTTTATCTCGCTGGAGAAAGGGCTGAAATTACTGCCTCAAAGAGTGCTTTGAAAACCATCTACTTTATTTCTCCACTCATTTTCCCCCTAATTGTACAAATTATCAGCATTACATTTTAGTTTAAAAAAAACAAAACAAAAAAACAGCGATGTAGAAAACACGTCCCTGGGTTGAAGAAACTAGCCTTAGCTACTGCATGCCTCAGAAATTCAGTACTGTTTTGCATTTCATGTACACAGTTGAATCATAGGGTACAGATACTATCTTCTTATTAATGCCTGACTTGCAAATATTTTTTGGCACCAGAGACATCAAGGTGATCTTGGATCAAACCTGCCCGCTCCTTTAGCCAAGTAGATGAAAGTCCAAAATACACCCATTTCCTACCACGCCATGATGGAGTCATAGCTTCAGTTGTAATGCTGGGTGAAGACAAAAAACAAAACAAAACACCCCACCTACTGTACTTGTATACTTTTTGTTTTACAGTTTGTGAGGATTTTTTTTACAAGATAATTACATGTTCTAATTATAAGATTACATACATTTCTACCACTTATATAATCAAGTGTAATTATACCAACTACTTGAACAGTGATAAAAAATTACTTGAAGCAAAAATTATACATCAAAATGCCATTTCAGAAAGGCTTTTGGAGCATATATGCTGCAGGCCCCAGGAGAGGTGGGTGAAGGTGGGCACAGTAGCCTCCAATAGCTTAGTTTTATATTGGTTACGGCAGCAAGAATGACTCGTATCATTTTGGCAGATTGCTCTTTTTAAAACTGTTTTCAGACGTAGCACCTGTGATGTATACCTTCGCTACCTGTGCGGAAGCTGGCTGAGTTCTGAGTTTGTCTCCTTCTTTACCCTCACCTTCTCTGCCTCCTCCCCTCGCCCCCGCACTTCCTTCCCTCCCCCCATCTTCCATCCGTCTTTCCTCCTCCCTGCCCCTGCCTTTTATCTAGGGGCCTGGAGAAGGGCTTGAAACAGTAGGCTAATGGGGACAAATGGAGTGGATTCCTGGGACGTTATTTCCCACTCAAGTAATCCTTGGATCCAAATGTTTGAAAGCAGCTGGCTTAGAAGAGTTCATGTTATCCTTAAAATTGTCTAACTCACTCCTCAGAGGGTGGACTACATACATATAAAGTCAAGATCCATTGGGTTTCACGGCCTTTAGGAGCAGTTTTAGCATGGTGTCATTGTTGTGTAAGAGAAACAAAGTAGAGAGAGGAAAGTAAACACAGACTGAAGTGTAAGCAAAATTAGGAACCTTTACCATGAAGTATGATGTTACAGACAGTTTGTAGAAACAGCATGCTATTTATTATAATTGTTTCTTCCATCGCTGAAAACAAAGTATATTGAAAGGGTAATTTTTCTGCAAGTCAGCTCCTTTCCCTGGGGTATCTTTTTTCAAGATTTTTTTTTTTTTTAAGCAAAATGTTTTAAAATAGAATTTTAAAACTTTTTTGTGGACTACTGTAACATTGCTAGGACTTCTCCAGAACCTTTCCATCCCTCCACATGTTCACTCATTCTTGATTTAAAATAATAATAATAAAATTCCTAATCATCTATCCTGAGTTTACAACTCAAAGCAGTTTTTTGTTTTTTTTTTTTTTGACTAGCTAGTCATGTTCTCCTAAGGACAGCATCTCTGAGGTGTGCTGTTCATCGTCCATATGGAGCAAATTAGAGAGAGAAGGAGGGGAGCTGCCACTGTTTCTGATTGGTTACGGTAGTATTAAAAAAAAAAAATTGACTTGCCCCTCTTTGGAGAAGAAAGATGGATAAAATGCTCTTTGAACACACTGGTCTTTTTTTTTTTTTTTTTTTTAATGTCGGTACAGAAGGGTTGCATTTATATTTGGCTTTCCAGACCTGTCTCTTGACCTTCTAATTACTTTATTTGAAACAGCACTGAGGGTATAATAAACCTGGAGGTTGCCTCTCCTTTGCTTTATCATAAATTAAAGCTGCTGGTTTGTTGAGGTGAAAGTGGAGGCAGAATGTTCATTACTGCTCAAGTGACGGCTTGTCAATAGCAGTGCTTTTTAGTTTGTTCTCGTCAGCACTTGCTGTGCATTTTGTTGGGCCGCTGGGAAATAAATACAACAAGATTATACGTGTGGAATACCACAAGAGTTCACGGAAAAAAAAACACAAATGATAAATTATACACTTGGTAGAAAGTGACATGCTATCTTGTGCTATTAACAACCAAAGATAATTGCAACGAATTGTAATTGCAGTTTGCAACTTACAGTACAGTGTGTCCAACATCAATCTTAATAGTGAACAAAGCAATTTATATTAAAACTTAATTCACTTGGTAACTTTCTGCTGTATACACGGGAGCTAACAGATGTAGCTTTTCAGAAAGTTCAAAGGCATTTGAAACGTGGCAAGAAATGCTAATGCAGTAAGCCTTGGAGAAATATTGCATTACTACTTGTAATGAAAACAAATGTATGTCATTATCTCCTACTTTGTGTTTATTTAATAAAATACGCAGTTTGCATGTTGGTGAATTCAGTGTTTCTGAATGGATATGGAATGATGTTCCATTCGGAATCAAAGGCCAAACAGGACTAGCAATTATCATCTAGTACAAATAGTCTGCTTTACTATTTTAGTAGCATGCCCCTTAATGCTTCAGTAGGTTTTGTATGAGGTGTAGCAGCAAACTGGAGTAACTTTATTCATGACTTTCCTTAGATTGGATGTCTTTGAAGCAAGAAAGGGAGATCTCCTGGAATTACTTAAGAGAACAAGCATATTTGTTTTGTGAGCTTGACTGATGGCCAGTAGAGCAGTTGAGTGAAATCTCTAAACTGATTAGGGCTTTAGTTCAAATAATCTTCTACCTTTTTCATTAATTTATTCCTTAATGCTATTTTGCTGCTCTTCTACCAAGGATAATAATCTCACACTCGCTGACCTCCATGAGTGGATGACCTGGAGCCCATAACTAATCTTATTTACTCTCCTGACCAGCCGAACTTCATTTACCTTGACTGGATAAAGAGCCTTGCGTTGCTAAGCTTCCCCTCCTTCGTAGCTTTCTAGTTAATCTACAGTGAAGGGAAGATGATAGGCTTTCCCAGTCAAGATCCGGAAGCATCCGGGGACAGTGGAAACTTCAGGCCATTTCTCTTCCTTTCTTGAGTCCCACTCTCCTAATGCAGATTATTTTCATTTTGAAAGTCAGTTTCCAGCCATGGGCTATATGAATATGTTGTTGGATTTAGGTTTAATTGTTGAGTATGCATACGTATAATTTTATATCCTGCTTTTTAATTTAATACGAAAGTGTTTCCCATGTTGCTTCATAATTTAATAATTACGCATTTTAATGACAATAATTCATTAAATTTGTATACTGTTTTTTCTAATCATTCCCCATTATTAAAAAGTTGGGTTACTTCCACTTAGTTTCACTGTTACAAATACTGCCACAACAAAAATTTCTTTAGATTTTTTTTAGTTTAGATTGTTTCTTTGGAAAACATTATTAGAAGTGTAATTATTAAGCAAGAGATGTAAACATTTGTGTGGCTTTTCGCCCTACATTACTAAAATAGGTTCCTGGACTAGTTTATAGTAGTTTATATTGCCTCCGCAGGGTTGGAGGAATATATAATTTTATCGTGGTAACACTGAGATTTATCCTGGTTCTTTCATTTATAAACTAAATTATATTGGGCAAGTTACTTAACTCCTCTGCCTCATCTGAACCTCATTACTCCCCATCTGAAGAAAGGGGATAATAATGGTGGTTAATTCATGGATCATTATGAGTATTGTATTACTTTATGTATGTAAAATCTAGGGAATAGTGTCTGACACATAGGAAGCACTGTTGTTATTCTTACTATAATTTCATTTTTCTCCTAATTTAACATCACCTTCTATTTAAGCTGCGGTCTTTAAAGGAAATATTGTCCATTGAAGCTAAGTAGTCAGTAGACTCCATAAGCAACTTCTACCTGTATTGAGTGAGAACTTTACATCGCTTAGGCACAGTGAGCCATTAGGAAGAATTCTGTAGTAGTGTGAACATTCTAGCTGTAAAGTAGAGGGTTTCGGAAGCTCCTTCTCTTAATTTATATATGATAGGGGTGCCTGGAAGGCTCAGTCGGTTAAGTGTCTGACTCTTGGTTTTGGCTCAGGTCATGATCTCACTGTCGTGGGATCAAGCCCAGGTTGGGCTCTGCGCTGAGTGCAGAGTCTGCGTGAGATTCTTTCCCCTTCCCTTTCCCTCCCCCTCTGCTCCTCCTTCTCGCTCTCTCTTTCTCACTCAAATAAATAAATAAAATTTAAAAAGAATAATAAATGGCTCTTATCCCAGAACAATCTAAATGGCCTTAAAGCCTTAGGGTTCTGGTGTGCTGATTCTGTGATTCTTGTATTCCGTGAGAACCCAAGTCCCCCACTTTTAGGAACCAGCCTCAGCATTAAAGAATGGCAGTTATTTGTTGGTCTTTAAGTAAGACAAAGAACAGGTTTCCTGGGTTCCTTAATTCTGGAAAATTGACTTCAAGTTTATACATTTTCAAAGAAAAGCTGTAACTAACTATATTATTCTATGAGATGATTTTGATGAGATGCATCTGCATCAGAGTTGAGAACAGCACCTTCCAAAGTGGAGAGTCAGAACAGCATGCGCCGGGTGACCACAGCCCCTGCTCAGACCGCCCCCAGCTGGGCAGTGGCTGCCCAGGGTAGAAGCTAGAGATTATTTTCTCAAGACCTTCTTTAAAAAAAAAAAAAAAGGAACGTGGATGCTTTATGTTCCCTTCTGATGGTAAGTTCTGTGTTAGAATTCTTTGATTGCAAGCAACAGAAAGCAATGTTTAAGGGGGGGGAAGGCAAGAGAGCAGGAGGTTCTGTTTTGGGAAGGATACGGGGTTGTTCACAATAGCCACAGAGAAGAGTAACTGGGGAGGAGAGGCAGCAGTGTAGCTGCAAGGACCCGGGCCAGGGGAAACAAAGGCACTCATCAGGCTGCCACGCTGGGAAGGAATAGGCTCTACTCTGCTCAAGAATCAAAGTCTAACAGGGCCCAGCCTGGATCTCATGCCCGCCTCGTGGCTAGGGGAGCCCACAGCACCTTGATGACGGTCCCACTAAGACCTCACACTCCTGGGAGAAGAAATTGCCCAAAACAAGATGGAGTCCTCATCCTCAAAGAAGGGGAAAGGGGCGCCGGGCTGCTAAAGATAACAAAGGTACACTGAATTTCTTAAAAGACCATATGACTATAGTAATTCCTCAGCAGTGATGATTAGAAAAACAACTAAATGGCTTACAGACACCAGGAAGTATGTGGACTACTCAGGGGCCGTTGCCTAGGACATTAGCCTTGGTGGTAACTAATTTTTAATACTCAGGGTGACATGGAGGGCCCACATAAGAAGGCATTTTGTAAGGGAAATGTCTCACGTTTGGCTGCCAGTATCACAGACCTGAACAACAGTGGCTTCAACCTCAGAGGGATTTCTGTTTCCTCCATGGGAAAGAAATCCGCAAAGAGTAAGGCCATTATGGCAGATCCACATCACCAGTGTTCATGGCTCCTTCAGTCTTTCTGCTCTGTCCTCCTTTTGGCATGGCTTCTGTCTTCAGACTTCCTTCATGGTCACAAGAGAACCACGGCCGCTCCTAAGAGGTCGCACACCTTACAGGTAAGGAGAAGGAAGAAAGGGAGGGAAGGCAGATGGGCCTGGTCCTTGCGTCACCTCTATCACCCTTGTAAGGAACTTCCCCAGAAGCCCTACCCAACAGTCTCTGCCTAGATTCCATTAGCACAATGTAGTCACTTCCTCACTTATCCTGTTGATAAAGGCAACAGGAATACTTTTCAGCCGGGTACATGGGTACATTGCTACTCCCAGCAAAATCAGGTTTCTGTGAGTGGGGGAGAAGAGGAGAGCGGGTATCAGGACGGCAGCCCGCGGTTTCCGGTGCACTGAAGTGAATGGTCTTCAGCCCTGCGAGCTCTTCTGCCTGTCCCGGCATGACCGAGGAGCAGCCAGGACAGTGATAATGACACATTTTCCAGGGCAGGGAGAGAAGTGAGCGGATTGAATGATGAAAACTTTAGGTCATTAAATAAAGTTCCAACATTTTCTTCTTGCCCAAAACATTCACAACAAACTCAGTGGAACAGGAATTGAAGGGAGATGTGCCATGCCATTTTTCTTTAGCCTTTTTGCAATGCAACAGGACAATCAATACAAATCTTTGCAGTAATCATATATTGATTTTCCTAGAATATAACTCCATTTAAAGCACTTTTATCCCCAAGAGTAGAAACATTGGAGGCTATCAAAGGAGGAAGTAGGTTTCCTTGACCCCATCTGCAGTGCACAATTGATTAACAGAGGATAGTTATGAGAGAGAGAGAGAGAGAGAGACAGAGGGAGGGAAGAGAGAAGTCACCGAAAGGTTAATACTAGCTAAAGAGAAACACGATTATAGGACATTAGGCTTTCGGTAAAATCATAAGGTCGGCAAAAGGTAATGATACTATCTAAAATTGCATGAGATTTTGAGTACTTAGCATCCTCTTATTGTGCACCCCCACGCCCCAACAACAACCACAGCTGAATTTGGGGGATTGACAAAGCTGTGAATGCTCGGGGACTGATGGCTGTGTTTAGGTTCAGGGCTGATAAGCTGGCTTGATAAGGGAATGAGTGATACTGTTTCAGTTTTTCCTGAGTCATGTAGTCATTAAGTACTAAACTCAAACTTTAACGTATATCAGATTGAACGTTCCTTTGCTTCAAAGCTAAAAGAAAAGGAAAAAAATATTTCGTTTATTTGCTTTTTTATTTTTTTAAGAAAAATATTTTAAAACTGTCCCTTTTATTCTGTTTTGTAAGAAAACAAAAGACAAGAGTACCACTCCCATCCCTCCTCCTCCTCCTCCTCACTTCAACCCCTAACGATAACCAAAACAATCCACCTTCCTTCCGCAAATCCCCAAGAGTTTAGGTCTGCTGCTGACTTATTTCTATGCGCAGATGTCTTCATCCCAGAGACAAGGAGAGTAATTGGATGGTAACGTTGAAAAAGACATGCAGGTTCTGCTCTGGGATGTCGCCAAAACTGAGGGTGACACCTCCGGAAGCAGTCCCGCGAGCTACCTTCTCTTCCACACTCCTCCTGGAAAAGGCGAGGGGGTGCCCTGGTGTTCACTTGTTTGCAGTGTATCGTCCTCCGCGTGTTCCCCTAAATCCCTCTTGTCTTTTGTATCAAGGCTGGGTTCGCAGAAACAAGCTCTTGATTAAATTAGAAGGTGCATGCAGCCTCATTATCCTTCTCAGTGGGTTGTACTTGATACTGTTTATTTTACTAGCAACTTCAGGAGTTTGTGTTTTGCTTTGTTTTTTTTTTTTTTCCTTTTTTTTTTGGCTTCAGGCAAAGCAACTAGTACACGTTGTCAGATAAAGTATCTTATCTGTCAGCAGCACCCTTGTGAATTAATCATAATTCAATAGGCTTACTAATCAAGATTTGAGATGAATGTTTTGATAGAGCAATCAGATTTGTCTAATCTATCATTATTTGACAGTCGCTGCAGGCAGAGTGTGAACTTGGCAATAGTAGACCTGTTTCTGATCCCTTTGGCTAGGCCCACCAGTTGGGTAGCATCACTGATCGTAGCTGTGGACCCAGGCCTTGCAACCAATTAAGTTCTGTGTCTTACTCCTCCCCACCCCGACCCCGCCAGTCCTTCCTCCCCTCCCACCAGTTTTCAGAATACGTTGCGCCGAGTTCCCTTGTGAACCTCCTGCCCAAGTGATCAACAGATTTGGGGACGCGCTGTTCCCATTGTCATTTTCGTCTGTAAACAAAGGTGTGCCAAGCCAAGCGATGAATCTCAAGTGTGGTTTATGGTGTCCCTTGCAAATAGTGGTCTGAGAAAAAAACAATAAACGTAACAGATTATTAAACGTTATTGATTATAACTCTTACTATGTCGCATGCCTCTAAAATCTATGCTCCATTTGACAGAGTTACACATTCCTGGGGGGATTTAAACCATAGTTTACGCATTTATTCAATTTGATTGTATAAACGGAAGCTCTTGTTGTAGATTATTATTTTGTTGTACATAATGTTTCAAGTTCTGGGATAAAATTCGGAAATAATAAGATACGCTGTGTATATTACATGGTAGTCACTAGTGCATTACTGTAAGAAAATTAAGGATGGGATTATTTTATGGAGGAGTCTTTTAACCAGTCTGTTCCTTCTCCTCCCCTTGGTTTATATTAGCGTAAAGATATTTCCTCATTATAGGAAGCTTGGAAAGTTCCAGAAAATCTAAGGGGAAAAGAAATCTAGATTTCCTATAATTCCATCAACTCAGAGCAAGTCAATATTAACAATATTTCACCCTATTAAAACTAAATGGATGACAGCACAAATACCTCAGTGGGTGATTGCCTGACACCGCCATCCACAAAATATAACTCTCCCTGGCATATGCTGTTGTGGCATCTGTGGACCCCACCAGGAGAAAGTCCAGAGGAATCCAGGACGATGCTACTTCTCTCAAGATTTCTGTTTCTGCGAGAAAAGTGTATGGGGAAATTCACTTAGGCTGTTAGTGCGTCTAACATGTTGGAAATGACAACTTTTCCATTTCAGAGGCATGTCACAATCCTTACTAAATGAATGCTAGCCACACTTTGAGAGATTTGTAGCCTGGGTGATTCCGACAAGGGACAGCCTCGGAGAGTTACCTAATTAGACTCTAGGTGTAATTATGTAAGGTGGTCCGGGCAGCAGTGGGCTGTGTGTTAATTAACTTTCATGCTGAGCATGCGCCAGTAGCACCTGAACAAAGAATGGTTCCCAGCTGACGAAAAGCTTTTTACTTTGCCCTAGCTTTAGTCTTCTCCTTCTAGAACTTCCTTCCCTGTCCTCTCTCTTTTTTTTTTTTTTTTTGAGTTGACACATGAGTCATAAGGGCAAGTTATTTTGCAAACAGTTCATCATCTGTCCCTATAACTCTCCTGCTACGCTCCTCTGTAATTCCAGCACATTCTCTGGGATGATCTTTTACATGGCAAAATGTGTCTGTATTTGTTTATGTCTTTATCCCTCCCTGGTTAGTAAAATCCGAAGGATTTCCCAGCCATGATTTTTTGGCTCTCCATGAAACTCCACAGGCCTCTTTTCGTGATGAAGAGAGGAATGACTTCCACTGAACCACAGGATGAGCTCTCATCCCGTCAGCAGCCTTGTGCCATAGTCCTCCTCCATTGCTCCCATCCATTCCTGTCTCTAAGGAGCAACAAGGGGAAAGGCACTGGTTAAAGAAGATTTCTTTCTTTAGCAAATTAATCCACGGCTTCCTTCGTGCTGGCTTCTGCTGTCAACTACTGCCCGAGTTCTTAACTAACGCATCAAAGTAAACTTTGCAAATCCATATAAATCAACTCTACATGCTTGCCAGAGGAGAGACTTGAGGTCATCACGTAAGCACTGGGTGTGGAGAGTGGCCAAGTGATTTTCCAGTCCTCTCGCTGTTCGTAAGTGGGGAGATCCCATTCTGAGGTTCTCTGTTCCTTCTAATCCTGCCTCCTTGACATCTCCCTCTGCCTTCATTCTGCTACTAATGAAGTCTAGGACGACACACGGGACCAATCCATTCATACAGGAGATGAATGTTCTAGAATTCTACTTCTAAAATTCTATCTACGGGAGCATGTAATTAACATAGATCAAGGAGTTGCCAGAAACATTAAGAATAGATTGGATTCAACACCCTTTTTTATTCTAGTACCTCTTTACCAGTTATGAGAAAGAAATGTTTCAATTTTATTTTATTTTTTATTTTTTTAAAGATTTTGTTTATTTATTTGACAGAGAGAGACAGCGAGAGAGGGAACACAAGCAGGGGGAGTGGAAGAGGGAGAAGCAGGCTTCCCGCTGAGCAGGGAGCCTGATGCGGGGCTCGATCCCAGGACCCTGGGATCAAGACCCGAGCTGAAGGCAAGACGCTTAATGACTGAGCCACCCAGGCGCCCCAGAAATGTTTCGATTTTAGTACCAGCCCTAATAAACAGGCTCACTTTTAATTGTCTTATTGGAAGAAAAGAATAATAAAAACCTTTGCTGTACAAAAAGCATTGTTTCAGAGCTCTGTGACCATACGGGAAAGGCCTTCGAGTGGTGCCACCCGAGTGAGGATAAGGGACATTTGAACAATTTCAGTGCTACCTTTGCAAAATTTTCACTGTCATCTCCCTTTCCCCGCCATCCAGTGTGGATCAGGTCAAGCCTATATAGTCAAAACCAGAGCAACCAATTTTGACCAATCACTTGCTCTTTGCAAGATTATGTTTGATGCATCAGGAATCCAGAGTAGTCTCAGGCATGATTCCTGTCCCCAGAGAGTTTACCATCTGTTTGTGAAGATAAAACACAAAAAACCTGAAAAGTAAAACTCCAATGAAGAATCTAAATAACAGTTTGAGACAACACCAGGAAAGATGGGTCACATGACTCTACATGCTTGTTAGATGCTTTTACAGATTTCTTGTAGAACAATGTTCTTGGACTCTTCTGATAGTAGGAGCTCATAGACACCAGTTGTGAATTCTGAACTGAAGTATTATTCTGTAAAAATGCTTTTCAACTTTGAAATAGCAGTGCAAAAGAAAATCTGGTCTGTGTAACTGGTAAAGAAACAATTTTAGATTATTACTGAAATAAAGACCTAAAATTGAAAAATTCCCATGAGTCGCATGGACTTCTGAGAAAATGCCAATGCACCTCACAGACCCAGGGTAGGTGGTCATTTCATTAGTCAGTTCCAACCTTAAATGGCAGGTTCATTTCAAGCTACATAGGTAAGATTTAAGGGAAAAGATACATTTCAAGTAGGGCAAGATATGAACAGTGGTATGGGAAGAGGTCCTTTCAATTAGGTAGACTTTATTATGAGGGGCAGTATAAGATAGTATAAACCAGGTTCCATGTGTTAGACTTTCTGACTGAAACAGAGTATTTGAGAAAATTAGACCAAATATGTGGGAAGTACTAAGAGATAGATGCCTGAGTTCTGGGAAGCCTTCAGCAGTTTCCAAAGCTGAGAAGTGACATGATGCCGGAGATATTTTAGGGAATATTAGTTTGGAGGCAGGGTGGGCATGGATTTGGGTTGTTCTCGTTTAAAGGGTTGTATTTAGAGAAAACCTGGGTTCCTAAAGTGAGGCGATATGGGCCTGCATTCAGGCAGAGCAGTGAATGTATAAACAGAAGACGAGTATGAATTTCAAAGGACCTCTAATGTAAGGACTTCATAACCAATTGGTTATGGAATGAAAAAGAGGAAAGAGTTAAGGCGGGGTATTCTGATCTCGAACTTGGAAGTAAATGGCTGTTTGCGGGGAGGGGGTCGTGTTCTCCACCCCTAGTGGAAGTATAGGGTGAAGTCTTAAGGATCCAGCCCCGTAAATAACTATGGGGGAGACCCGAAATGCAAAGAAGCACAGCCTTGACATCCTCCTGGTTGTGAAAATTAGAGTTACCCTGGGAGGGATTATTTGCTCTTTGTGTCGACTCCGTGGCCTCAGATATAATCATACCTAAAGTACCAAGCCAGTAATTGAAAGAGAAAAGATTTCCAAATATCTTAGGGATTCTGCTCTTGTATTGTGGGTTAGTAATCACCTTGACTTTCTTCTTACGGGGCTTGTAGTTAAGGGCGTGTTCGTGCCCTCACCAATTGACAGCCAGATTCCCCCTTGTTCTGTTTAGGTTAAAAGATTTTTACATCACCTTGGTTTTCAGAAACTGACAAACCGCCAGTGGCCTGTCAGTGGTGGACTGACTTTTTTTCACCTGCTTACAGAGATACTATTGTTTTCAGGGAACTCGTGCTTTTCTTCAGTGATGTGACTAAGCCTATGTAATCTTTGAAGAATTGGCCACTTTCTGTCTAACAGAGAAAAGAAGGTGAGGCTGTGGAGCTGGGAAATCTCGGGGCAACACCCTCAAGTTTGAAGCATGAGGGAAACAAGCCAAGCCCATTGCCCAGATCTCGAAATCTAGATGTGGGCAGAGGTTGAGTTGAGTGCATTCAGCTGTCATAGCATAAAACTGTCTTTATAACACGTGAACTCATCCCATTCCAGAGAATTGGGAAAGTCCCATGTGGGTTGGACATGACTGAGTCCTGTGAGCCCCAAGCAATGTGACTTTTCAATAGGTGAATTGCCTTTAAAGATTTATTTTTTTTTATTTGGGGGAGGGCGAGGCAGAGGGAGAGAGAAACCCAAGCAGACTCCGCACTGAGCGTGAAGCCCCTTGTGGGGCTTGATCTCACAAGCCCGAGACCACGACCTGAGCCAAAACCAAGAGTGGGACGCTCAACTGACTGTGCCACCCAAGAACCCCTAGGTGAATCTCCTTTAAAGTCCTCAACAGCTCTTGGACTGTCTGACTTGTGATGTGTGCAGTATGGTATTGCCTTGCCCACATCGTAGCTACCTCAGCACACTTCTGAGCCGCAAAGGTATAAAAGGGGTGCGGCCAGGGCCCACTGCCATGTCGTGAGGGCATAGCCATGCTTGCCATATCTCTAAACCAGTTACGAATCTGAAAATAAAAACTTAAAGGCGCTAATCATTTCCCCTATTACTGAATGGTATATGTGAAATCTTGCATTCACCTTTTTAAATAGGGTTTACGATAAACATTGACTTCCCTCTCTCTGGGAAGGCAGATGTTTGTCTAACAAGGAAATAAAGCTGCTCTCAACAGTACTTTCTTAATAAAAGATCTAGTTGCTTTTCCATCTTAAAACCCGAGTTTCAGAGCTTTTTATGATTTTTCAAATGAAAAGAATTCCCTTACTATATATATAAAAAAAAAAGTGATGGAAATTTTTTGCCAAAAAAAAAGGTACCTTACTTTGCCATCTCAACGTAGCCTGTTGGCCTGAGTGCAGTGGAAGGAGGAAGCTTTTATTAGGAAATAATCCTTTCCAGTTCTATAACAGTCCTTATCCAAAAACTTTTCCCCAAGGCTGTGGACAGCTTTGTGCCCTGGAACCCGTTTAGCCACAGGTGGGGGATGTACTGAGCTTTTGAAACCAGTAGGGTGGTGTGAACATAAGACTAGGCAAAAAGAGTTGTTCTAGTGGTTGTAAGATCTTAGAAAGGGTCATTAATGCTTTCAAGCCACTGAAGTTTCTTTAATTCTTCTGGTGCTATCCTTTATCATCATACAGTCATATTTCCCATTTGCACATGAATGAGCTTGAATGAATTTGTAATAATAAGCTGGTGTCTGCGCTGTGTATATTAGGGTCTCAGCCCTCATCATCAGGGTGTGATTTGGGAATGAAGTACCTTGAGGCACCAGCAACACAAAATCGGAAAAGTAAATCCCCTCCAAAATAATAGTATATGGTCCCCATGCCAAATGTGTAGAGTTTGGGATCATCTACTTCAATAATACCATTTTTTCTATTACCGTAACCACTGAGTTTAGAACATACAGAGTTGACTCCCAGATTTTTCCTTGCGGTTTGAAAGAATGCACACATCTCTCAAAGTGACTGATATTCAGCAGGAAGTGCCTTATATACTGAACAGGATCTGATTTTGTCAGTTTTGTTATTTTTGCTCTAAAACAAGACACACACTTTGGTGAAATCCTCTACTTTTATTTCAAGGTACTCCTTAAACAAACTTGGAAGGTAAGGAGCCACACCAGTATAAAAATTATAGGTATAAAAATTCAAGCATCCAAAAAACCCAGATGTTTCCAAGACCACATAGCCATTCACATCCAGAGATGAAATGAGACCCCTCCGAGGCTGCTTCTTCATTTCAGTGGTTCTGGCCCTTCAGTCGGGCTTATGGCAACCTGAGGGGAGGTCTCAGCTGAATGCAGAGTTTTCATTAGATGTCCTGTAACTATGTCTAAATGTGACTTCACAAAGACCTCTTAACTAGACACTGGGTACAACGACTCTTCCCCTGGGAGAAAAGGGCCTTTAAGATATTTTGAGGGGAGGAGCAGGGTTAGGAGGTCTAATCCATAGCTCTAAATTCCCGTGCTTGGGGGAGCTCATTGACATGGTAGGTTTTAAGGGCTTCTTTGGAGCCATTATGGTTTGTCATGCTGAGGCCCACTGGAGAACACTTAATTGTAGAGTATTATCCCAGTGTGTTGCAAGGCCTTTTTTGAGCTCTTTGACAAAGCAGCTCGCTACCACTTACGGGAAACCTTGGGAAAGTTTTTAGGCACGCAAACCCAAGAACATTCTTTAGGTTTGTGCTTTTAAATTAAATAACTGGAACTGTCAGGAGTTTTTAAATCTTCCCGCCATTTCCTTCCTCTCTAAATCAAACCTCAATTTTTGAACTGTACATGGATTCCTGGGTGCTGGATATATGTTGAATACAATTTCTTTCCTTTTCTAATTTTTTGTTTTTGAGGTTGGGATTTTTCTTGCAGTGGTGGTAAAGATGGTGTAATGAACAAACATATTATCACATCCAGGGGTTGCAAAGCCTTAATTTAGAAATGTAATCGAAATCACATTGTTTCATATGGAACCAATTCATTCTTGTCTCTTTCCCCCCAAGGAGTGAAGGAAATATCTCTGGTATATGGTTAAAAACCTGATAGATTAGACCTTCAGATAGGTAGGTGGATTAAGGCAAAGCAAAAGAAAAGGCTCATGTTTTCAGTTGTCTCTCCTATTTTAAGGTTCCTATTGCCCCTCAGTATTCTGAATTTACCAGATTAGTCCTAATCTAATATGTAGTTCTTTAATGTTTTAAACATTTTGGCTGGACTCAGTTCCTAGCCTCCATGTTGCCTATCTCTTTTAACATCTCTGCATGCATAAGAGGGCATTCATTAGAGCCGGATTGAGGGAAAAACACCAAAAGACCAGTCCCCATTTCTTGGGGCTTGGGAATGCAAGGCCGCAGCATTGAGAGCGCAATGAGTTGAGAGGATCCAGGGGTCAAAATTCAAAACCTTGAGCCTTTTTTTTTTTTTTTTTTTTGCCCAGAACTCAAGGTTCATTGAGAATTGAGTTCATTTCTGAAAACACTGAGGTTTGGGGGTCTCTAGTTCCTTCTCGTGGTTTCCCACACTGTAAAGCAAAGTGAAACTATAAGATCAGAAATAGTTAACAGAGTCTCTGTGCCAGAGTATGTGGATTACTCTGTGATTTGGGTTTTTACAAGCTCATTGCCCTGGTTCCTCTTCTATACATAGAGCTAATAATACTGCTTTGTTTCTTTCTTTTAAAATTACCAAGAGATCTAGATGTGTAGTAATGCAGAGGACACTTAATGAAGGCTGTTAACTATGAGTCCTCTTTGTTACAGGAGATATTCTACCAGCGAAATAAGGGACATGATTGTTTTGGTAGGACTCTGTTATGGATACAGGATATCTCAAACTTGATCTTAGGAATAGATTAGGAGGTCGTCTGTCTTTGATTTCTGCATCTCCCTGCATGTCTGCTTGCTTTCCTCTTTGCAGCACACCAACTTCTGTATCTTTGGTCCACACTGCTGAAAAATGGCTACCGCTTGTGGGGCCATCACCTCTGGCTAGGGGTTAGGCCCCACTGAACAAACATGGCTGCCAGGAACCTGCCACTGAAGCCATGCGTGTTGGAGAGGTCAGTTCCCAGAAAGGGGGAACAAGGGACACAACCCTGTATGTTTCTACTGTACCAGTCCTTTAAGGAGTAAGTTAAAGTACCTGCGGTTCTTCGTATTCCTCAGAATAAAGCTGCTTTAGGGAACGAACATAAAATTTTAGAGCAGGAAAGGATTTTAAAGTTCACCCAGCCCTACCCTCTGTGTCCCATTAAGGAAACTAAGGCAAAGGGAAAGTGATTAATTTTCCAGAGGCTCTAAAGCGAGTTAACAGTGTCCCGTGCTCGTGGTTTTAGGTCAGAGCTTCTAATGCATCGCTCCTTCGGCTTTCTTCTGCCATATCACAACTGTGCTTATTTCAGATGTTATTTTTTGCAGTTGCCTAGAAGTTTTTGAATAACAAGGAATTTATATTTATAGTCCCTCACTTAAATAGATGGTTTTATATTGTATAGACTCCCCTACTCTAGAAAAACACAGGTAATATTTATGAAGACAACCTAGAAATATGTGGGGAAGTGCTTCTGATGTACCATCACACGAGAACAGCAAAATTACGGTTAGGTAGCCCTGAGATTCAAAAATAGGTAAAAATTAGGTAGGTGTGTGGATGTCAAGTAGGTTTGTTAGGCCAGTGGTATTATGTATAACTAAGTTTTCCTTAATACTGCCATCAAATTATTTTTAGAGTTTTAGGGAGCACATTTAATAAGAATACATCCCACTCTCCTCATCTTAGAGCTACTTGAACCTGTATGCCCAGTGTTCTTGTTCATGGACGTGAACTCTCACCAATGTAAGGCACATATATTTGGGGCACACCTGGAACTTTGATTCCAGTAGTGAACACATTGAGAGTGAAATCCTCATAGTTATGGCTACAGCCGCATTCACATAGGGTCTGAGCGGAGGCTGGGCCCCAGAAAAATGACCCACAGAGGCAGTCAGAGGGTAAGATGTTCTCAATCACAAATAGAAGCAGGATCCAGGAGTTGGGAAGAAAGTCGCATCATGTAACTTGACACCAGTGGGCTTCAGAACGGGTGGTGGAAGCCGAGAACATTTCAGGTCTGTAGAGGCACAACTTATAGACGACAATCAGTGAAGTTCTTTCCGTGGCCATACCCAGATGCACCAACATGGCGCTCAACCTGGAAAGTGCCTCTCCCACCCAGGAGCCCCTCCCTGCCAAATTTCACTGTCTACCGTAGGTCGCAGAACCAGGGGAGAAAATCCAGTCTCTTCGAACCGTCGGATTTCCAACCTGCCCTCATGGGGAGACAGGGACAAGAGCAGCCAGCAGGGCTGTGAGAGCGGGGGTGGGGGGACTGGGACTTCTGGTTGCACTGCTCCTTCTACTTGAAAAGGGCAAGCTGGGTTTTCAAGGAGGATGAGAAGCAGAGGGAAGGGATCCCAGCTGAGCTGACACACTCCACGTGCTCCACCTGTCAGGTGGCTTTGAACTGTTTGCTCCCCGACCCCAGGAACCTGCTCTTCCCAGCTACCTGTACACTGTGTTGCTGAGCACAGTGCCACTGGGGTTTAATGAAAGCAACGTTTAGTGAATTTGGTGAGGAAGGACATGTTGTCAGGAGCAATCTCAGAGGTGCCTCTGCTTCTCCAAACGCAGGACTCTTTGTTTCCCAGCTGACAGAGAGGGGTGGGGGAGAAGGAAGAAAACCTAGGCCGAGATGGGGCCAGAGACACGGGGATGGAGGTAGGTAGCGTTTTCACCCCTGCAGGATTAGCCAGGGTTTATCCAATCGTAACCTCCCCAGAGATTTCCATCTTGTCTTTAGTCACCTAGTAGGCCTCTCTCTTCCTGGAGGACTTTGTTTTCGGTATTGAATTCCAGTCTGCCTGTTCTCACTTAAACTTCCTTTCTTCTCGCCCCGGGTCAGTCCCCGGTGTGCAGGATTGCCATGGGCACCGGCTGGCCAGTGCCAGAGTGATGGGAGCCAGTGATCCCTGCCTTGGCCTCAGTTGTACATAGGTGCTCCTCTCTGCAGCTGCATTTAATGGGGATTTGGTGGAGCTTGGGCAAACCTCAGTTCAAAGCAGAGTTCACAGCTAGTGAGCGAACCACTTACAATACTAACAGTGAAATAATTGACTTTAAAATAATCCCGTTAGGGACATGAGATGCGGTGCCTTGACCTTTTATTAATATTCTTTTCTTTCCAATAATAACAGCTGTGAATCAACAACAGTCAAATGTGGTTAATTTCCTTAGACTCACTCCAAAGGAGAGGTTCCACCAGCGGCTTTGAAATCCAAACGGGATGAAGAAAAATCATTTATGTGGTAAAAATCTCAGTTACACTACCCGGATTAAAGACATTCTACTGAATTAAAGAAAAAGGTGGCACGTCGATTATTTGAAACTAATTGTGGATCTCTTTAGGCATACAGAGAAATCTACCCTGAACTTGTAGTATTTCTACAAGTTCTCTTGGAGCTTACGTTCCAATGCAGGGGACCCCTGTTAAAAAAATACATAAAGAAGATCATGTCAGAAACTGAGTGAAGGCATGGGGTAGAAGCATGAGTGTAGTGGTTAGAGATTTGAGGGAAGGCATCTCTGAGCGGTGACATTGAAGCTGAGATCCGAAATCCAAGAGGGAGACAGCCCCGTGAAGACATGGAGTTAGTGTTCCTGACAGCGGGAACAGCAAGTGCACAGCAAGTGCAAAGTCCCTGAGGTGGGAATGGACTTGACCCCGTGGAGGAACCGGAAGCATGTGGGAGCGGCGTTCGAGGGGGAGTAGAGGAGGTAGGAATAGTCAGAAGGAAGGCGGGGCCATAGGAAGACCTCTAGATTGTATTTGAACTACAGAGACTACTTTAGAAAGCTGAACACTGTTCTAAGCCATCACAAAGGGAAAAAGTGCCTGAGGTGGGTGTTTTGTTTAGTTCCAAAGAAGAAAAGTGCTGCGATTACCCCCCTTTATATACCTCTCCATTGAGTTACACAAATATTAGTAAAATGAAGTAATATTTACAAAAGCACTTTAAAAATTTTAAAGCACTGTAATTTAAGGATATTGTCATCATTAAAGTGTTTAACATAATTGAGGGTATTATTACTTTATTGCAGAAAAATCCTGCTAAACTTGAAACGAATTCTCCCCCTTTTAGATACCCCTCCTGGCAATTCCCTGAGACCTGTGTTGCTATGTAAAGCTTCAGTTGCCTTTTTTCATATCTTGTGAGGGTCTAAGGGAGGGGGATTCCCGCTGCGTAGACCACAGACCCTCAGGAGAGAATCACTTTTTGGCGCCCTGGTCTCCTGTGAGTCCACGGGGTCAAAGGTAAGGCTGTCCTGAGACTGTGACTCCCAGGATGTCTCCACTTCTGGGGCCACGCCAGCTAAACGGAAATTATGAAAATATCCAGGGCCAGAAGCTAATAAATAGGAAGTGACAGGCATGGCATATTAGGGGATTATCACATGCACTGACTCTCCTGCAAGACGCAGGATGAAGGTGGAGGGCGTCTCATAATCCCCCTGAAATGTGCTGCCCGATGTGCTGGTGATACAAAAGGAAATCTGGTTTCTTGCAAGAAGGGAATCAGAAGATTCATGTCCCCTGGATGACCGTTCCCTTTGACGTTTATCTGCTTTTTTTGGTGACCTTTGCTTCTAAATGTAGTTCTTGGCTCTGACCTCGGGAAAAGATAAAGGAATAAGTTCCAGGTTTGTTCAGCGTTACCACGGATGACTAAGATCCGAGTTTCTCAGCTGATGTGGGTGCAGGATGGCTTGTCGTCTGGGCCTGGCGTCCTCCGTGAAGAGGGCCTGGCAGGGCTGCTGTAATCATGGGCTCAATGAAAGCAGAAGTCATTTTGAAACCTCTTTACTACATGACCCCACCCATGCTGCCCAAGCCATAGACGTGTGACACAAATTAATTGAGCAAAACAAGTGACTGGCATACAGTTGGCACATCTGTTCTTATTAGGATCAGAAAGAACAATTGGATAAAGATCATTTCAGGAAAAAGAAAAAGGCATATGTTACTTATTGTTTTGGGTGACTGTTTCTCTGAGAAAAGGAGATGCCGTGTCCTTAATAACTGTGGCACGCCATACCAATTCTAGTCGGCCTGATTAAACATTCGCCCTCTCTCATTACTCCAGCAGCATTGGCTTTGCCCCCAGCCTGATATGTATTCCATGCACAGTCGAGCCTCAGAGTTGACATCTTCTTCTAAAATTGTTTGGCTGTAATAAATATAAAACTTTCACCACTGATGTAAAGCATTGCTGGTTGGCATCATTTCCTACCCCCTTTTAATTATTCCTGACACTGTGGAGAAACATCTAATATAAATCTGTAATGTGCACTGATGACAAACTACACGGTTGGAGGACCATGTAATTTCTCCACAATTAATTAAAGTGCATGGAGATTTCCCCCCCTTCCTTCCTTCCTTCCTTCCTTCCTTCCTTCCTTCCTTCCTTTCTTTCTTTCTCTTTCTTTCTTTCTTTCTTTCTTTCTTTCTTTCTTTCTTTCTTTCTTTCTTTCTTTCTTTCTCTTTCTTTCTTTCTTTCTTTCTTTCTTTCTTTCTTTCTTTCTTTCTTTCTTTCTCTTTCTTTCTTTCTTTCTTTTCTTTTCTTTTCTTTCTTTCTTTTTCTTTCTTCCTTTCTTCCTTTCTTTCTTTCTTTTTTTTTTTCCCTCCAGCAGCCAGATGCCACTGACTGGCTCAAATAACACTGCTGTCAACTGTAAAAAATTAAGATCCAAACCGTAAGAAAGGTACTTAGATAAAGAAACCAGATGCCGGGATATTTGTGATCCCCGCGTCCATCTCGATGTAAGCCCCCATTGTTCGACATCTGTAACTCCACAGCCTTCATTACGCGCGGAACCCGGCGAGTCTGTCAGCGGCCTCTTTCCTCCCGCATCGTCACTTTGGTAAATCTTTTATTAAAAATCGAACGGTGCCAATCAGCAAGGGGAAGAGGGACACCGGCGGCCCTGGCTCAAGACGGTGCGGTGGCCTGTTTCCCCCCGTGGCGCCCACTGGTGTTTATGGGCACGTGCGTGTGGTCACTCGGAGAGAAAGAAAGAAAAAAGGCGCTGCTCCCATTTCGGGCGGATCTACCACCTGGAATTGATGAAAAGCAAATTAATTTTCATTTTCAATTAGGAATACAATTAAATCCAAAGTGTGCTGGGGGTGGGGGGGAGTGTAATGTTTATGGACAGCCCGTGCTGCGGGAGGGCTCAAGGTAAAGACCAGATGAAATGAAATACAATTCTTTGTGTCTTTGCATTTAATTTATTAAAGTGTTAAGGTGGTGGCTGGGGCTGCCTGCTTCTGCATTTTACCTCCCCAAGAGCCGCCCCTCCTTCCCCTCAGGCAGAATGTGAGGACGTGGGGAAGAGGGAGGGCCAATCAGGCCATAGAAGCTGCGAGATAGCCTGGCCTGTGGGGCCCTGCCCCTTGTGGGTCGGCCGGCGCTTTTTCCCAGGGTTCTGCTGTGCATCAAGGATGTGTGGGTGTTTTAACCGACAGCGTGAATGAGGAAACAGGAATTCGGCTTTGCCTTCTGCCTCCAGCTTGCTGGCTCTCCTTGTCGAAGCGATACCTGGCAAACGGATCCCCCTTCCAAGTCTGGCCATCATCAGAGATATTGAGTGATTGTGTGAAAACAATCTGGCTGGTGAATGCCCCATGTCACAGGATCCTCGCTCTTTTCACTTGACTTTTTCTCCACATTCAACTGCTGCCTTTTGTTGGAGCCACTGAGTGGGGGCCTGTGAGGCAGACAGGATTCCTCCTGGCTGCCTGGGGAACAGTTGGCCCAGTGTGTTCATCACCAAGGGTGGTAATTTGGGGAGCTTTGACCCTGATTTTAAGGAAAGTCAATTATTTGTCAATTATGAGACCTAGAAATTCAGATAGAGGACTCCGACGTTACATGCCCGGCTCTGTGGTTGGGGCCAGATAACAGCGTATTGGTGAAGATGAGTATGAACAGAAGTTTGCTCTCCCCGTCTACCTGTCTCCCTCCCAGGGCAGCCACGCTTCGCTTGCCATGGGCATGTTGCTCCACTGATGGGAATCTCCTGACGATCCATCTCAGAGATGAGCTTCTTGGAAAAAACAGTGGGCGATAAATATTTTGCCTTATGAGTAACAATGAAGATAGCCTCAGATAATAGCTTACATCTTTCTAAAATTCTTTAGGTGATGGATTAAGAGAAAGAGAAGGTTTTGGGTCATGGCAACAGCTGCTTTTGGTGGAAGATTATCCAGAGCAGCGTGGTCACCGCAAATCCCCTGTGTTCCAGTCCATATTTTACTTCATACCACCCCCACCTTCCTTGTCCCAAAGCAAGGGTTTACGTTTCCTCCCCGCATGGTATTTGTGCTTTAAAAGAAGATTTTATTACTTCTGCTACAGTGGAATTTCTCTTTTTACTAGACAGTTGGCATGACCACAGCCTGAAACCGCGATGGAGTTGTTAACACGCTTGGGATCAGTTTTTCCCCCTTTAAAGCGATTCTTTTCTTTTCTTTATTTTTTTAGAAGGGGGGAAAAAAAAGCTCCAACAAATCAACAGAACTATTAACTTTCTGATTTATTTGCTACAGAGAGCAAAAAAAGTCAATGTAAAGTGACAGAAACACTAGCACCGACAGTAGGAAAACATTCTCTGTGCAAGTTTCCAGCTGAAATCGTACCACAACCAGTTGGTTATCTGGAGATAGACATCTTCAATTTCCTGATTGCATAATAGAAATGGGATTTCTTTTTCCTCTCCAAAAAAGCATTATCCATAACGTCAACATAAAGTTGTCTGTGCTTTGCCTTCCAGAAAGCCCTCCTCTCGGGAACGGGCTTAACATTTTCTGCATTGCTCACAGTTTCTGCCATTTCTTCCCCCTCCAAGGGGAAAGGTAAGTGTTGCTAACATGATGAAGGCCAGGAGAGGTCTTCGGGAGCCTGCCAGATCAACCGTGGCCACCTGGCGGATACCGTGGCATTGAGTAAATAGACACATTCCCCCACCATAAAGCCAAGTAGCGCCGAGAACATTCATCTGGTTGCGGATTGTGTCTAATGGCAGCACAACCAGCATAAATGTAGTTTATGCTTTACTAGTAACTGTAAGGATTTGAGACTGGGGTTTGGGGCAGTTCAGGACAGTTCGGACACTTGTCCTGGGTGGAGACGGGCCAGGCTTTGCTGTGGACCTGCCCTCCTCACGAATGGCACCAGTGATGTGTGGTCTTCACACTTAACGAGTCTTCCCAGTGCAGTTGGTGAGAAGGCACGATGTTTTCCTCACCACCTCGCCCCCCTCCCCCCAAGTTTCTGATGACCCATTTCTGAGACGGAAAATTCTTGGCTTCAGCCGACAGCTTACATCACTTTTGCACTTAAAAACGCCCATGATCTCAAAAGCAGCCCTTGTTTTTAAATCACTTTGTATATCAATACTTCATTTTATTTAATACAGTGTTTTAAAATTATATTTAAAAGGCAGCCTCTTTTGTCTCATGTGCCCTTGGCTGGGAAACAAAGGAAGTCTCTTTTAAGAGGTGTTTTATACTTTATGACTACTGAGAGAGAACATAGTTCTTTAATAGGTGTATATGTAAGAGAGTTCCACGTTATAGGTTTTCAGAGATTAAAAGCTCTGGAACAGGGCTGTTGGATAACATCTTTGAAGGGCAGAGGAGCAAAATGGAAGCCTCAGAGATTTGGATGCCAAACAGAACACTCCCTAAACCTGTGGGCAACAGGAGCTTTTCTGAGATCATATTATTCTCACTGATAATAGCGTTCTGCCTTGACGGTGGGTGAGGACTGTGCAGGATGAATCATTCTTGTCTTCTACTTCATGGTTATGGGCATGTAATATGTTCTTCATTGAGCCAGGCAATTGACGGAGACGCCAGTGCATTTAAGACTTGAGTCTACTGGAAATGAGACTTGCATTCTTGCCAGAAATGGATGCTTTTCTGTGTCCACCACTATCACACATCTTGACTTTTTTTTTAATCCTGACTCTTAAAACAATAATATCAAACAACTCCAGGGGAAAAAAGTTAAATATTTCCATATGAAGAGCTGATTAAATTTGTATGGTTTTCTTTTCAGTAAAAATTGATATGTGATGAAACACAGTGCAGCTGGATGGCTGGTTTGGGCTGATACACCCGCGTCCTCTGATCTCTGGACCCAGCAGCTCTCAGAGCCAGTGCCCAGTGAGCCGCCGTGCCGTGGCCGGGGTTCCGAAATGCCCATTCCTGGGGCATCCGGACTGCAGGATGCAGGCGCTAAGCGCCATCAGCAGTCACCTGGCTCATGTGTCCTCTTAGGTCACATGGCTCTTCAGGGGCAGGCTGAGTCCCTGGGAAGCATCGCGGTCAATAGGGGACGTTTGGTGCTCCGTTATTAGGATTCCTTCAGTTCAAGGTGGGGGAAAGAGCCTGGCTGGGAGGTGGAGGAACATAGTGGGGAAGATGATTTATTGTCTCATATGTTTGAAAAGGACAAGAATATCTGGCTTTAGTACAGTTCGATCTTGGGTTCAAATGAGGTGTCTCTGACCTGTGTCCTCTTGCTCTGTATGCTGCTTCTACCTCCTTCGTGTTGGTCCCCCCGTCAGACTGTCCTGTCTGGGTCACAAGATGGTTGCCAGCAACTCTGGAGTTGCTTCTGTGTTCACATCTCATGGGGAGAAGCAAGGGCCCTGTCCTGGTGTTGCCAGCACAGGGGCTCCTTTGCCTTGACGGTAGTTTGGGGGGGTAGGGTACTGCCAGGGCTAGAGGGGACTGCACTAGAAGCTTCTGGGCTTAGTCTGGGAAGGTTTCCTGGCGGGAAACTATGACAAGATTAGAGCTTGAGTTGGTGACAAAACAAGAACGTCCCTCACCTATGCCAAAGGCCATTCCACGAAACCAGTTAAGACAGGGAAGTAGACCTCTTTGACCAGGAAACTTTAATCGCATTTAGTGCTTCTGTTTTCATTCCCTTTAAAATATGAATAATAAGAGGAAAGGGCTTCTCAATCATTTGTGTGGATGTACAGGCTTGACTTTTGCTTTGCCCAGTGTTTAGAGTCAGGGGGATGGGGGCCTCTTGCTGCCATCATCAGTGGTCAAAGGTAAGGCAGCATGTTTTTCTTCAGCAGACTTGAGGGAGATGAAACCCTCCTGACGCTTCTGTGCTTAAAAACTGTGCCCATCTTTCCTCTCTGCCGAGAGGAACTTGCCAGCGACTCAGGACTCCTCCAGGCTTGGCCTGCTTTGGCGCTTGCTTGTCACATCTTCTTGGGGTTCCCCTTAACTCTGCAACAGGATGGCATCTCCTGTCTTTCAACCTTTCTTCTGATACTTCTTATCTCTAGCCACCCTCCATTTCTCTCTCCCAGAAGTCTGGTGTCTCTCGTCACGACCAACTGTGATCAGGTTTCCCCTTCTCCTGGTTTCCCAAGATCATCTCCTGCTGGGTCTCGGTTCAGAGTTAACTTGGTTCTGCGGCCTTGCCAGCCGAAGCGGAACTGCCCTGAACCCCCTCTGTCAGTGGTGACTTCCTGAGTGAGGTCAGGCATGGGGAAGACGTGATAGGCGACATTCACTGTGGGGCTTCTCCTGTACGTTCCTCAGATGGGGATGGTAAAGGTGCCCCCCCACCCCCAACCCCCACCCCCCACATAGGGACTTCAATTCTGCGATAGAGAAAAAGACAAATTTGGCTCTCAACATTTGTCAGGCTCCAGGGAAGCCGTAGGTGTAACGGAGCTATTCTAGATCTCTATTTGTCAAACTGAGTGTTTACTGTGGGCTCCCTTACAGCACCCCGGCCCCCCCACCCGCCCCCCGAGAAAACTAGTCTACAAACAAAGCATTTACCCTCCTAGGATTCCTTCCTAATTAAAATTTTACATATACTAAATAAACCAGGGCACTTTTGAAACGTAAATCTGTCATTTAAGTAGGCAACTTAAATCAGGTCCACCTACCTTGAGACTGGTCTCTCCTTCCGCACAAAGACACACACGTTCCTGTCTCGCCTTGACTCTGGTGCAGCTCACATTCCCTGTGTACTTAGATCCTGGTGTGGGTTGTTGTTGTTGTTGTTGTTTTTCCCTTGAACACTTTCTGCAGTTTAGTTATTTGTTGTAATTATCAAGTTCATTTTTCTCTAATAGATGTGATTAAGTATATTTAGCACTGTGTAATGAGTTTTCTGCCTGGTTGCATCTTAGCTAATAAGGAATTCCTTAGCGGCATCTCTGACAGCTGCTGCGTATCCCAGGCCTGCGCGGCCACGAGAGACCTTTTCCATGAACTGCTAGCATTAGAGAAATTAGCTCCATTACACTCACCATAAAGTCGAGGCCGGGGATTTGCTTACTAATAGATCCTCAATTCAACTAGAAACTAAAGAAACGGGGTGGCCAGTGGGGAGGAAGGTAAATGCGTGCGAAATGCTGGTGTGCTCATTTTCATCCGTGCGTGTGTTCAGAAATTTCCAGCCGTCCCTCAGGTTTATTTTGTGAGCAGGACCCGAGAGCAGTGTGCCAAGCCAATGGGCTTATAATGGTACGATTCAGTAGGGATGGGGCCGGAAGTCTTTGTTACTGCGGTGATGGTGGCACCTGGTCATCAGGGCCTCTGTCCTCATAGAGCTAAGAAACCTCTGGGTGTGTTTTTGGCCACTGAAGGTCCTTGCCATTGTTGCAGGCTGTCCAGATTTGTAAGGCTAAAGTGCTGAGGACAATTAGTGATTGGTGAGTGGCTGCTCTGATGTATCGTTGCTTAGCAACAGTCTCTGAATTAAGTCTCTGGAAGGGGGATACAGGAAGAGACAAGACAGGAAGATGAACTAGGTACCATTTCAGTGTGTAGGTGAGTCGGCAGCGCAAAAAGTGTAAAAGATATTTGTAATCATAGAAATGGCTGAATGGGAAATGGGGGATAAAGGAAAGAGAAGACAGAATGTAGCTTCTGTCTTGCTAAATAAAATAAGAAGAAGTGGCAGTTGAACCAGCCCCATTGATGGAAGAGCTCATTCTCCTTCTTTGACACTTTGACTGTGATTCCCATGCAGGGAAGAACTCAGAGAACATTACCCCAAATGCAGCATGATGGTTCAGGGAAGGAAAAGATGGAGAATGGAGCTGTGCCTGATTCTTGAAATCCTATAGTACAAGCTTAACTTAGCATTCGTTGGTTCATACCAGCGAGCTAGGATTAACTGGGGGACAGGGCCCAGTTTTGATGAGGCCCGGCTTTCGGAACCCGCCGGACTTGGCGTTCTCGTATACCAATGCTCAGTCTTGCTCCATTTGAAGTACGGAAGTATCTTGAAGGAGCCAGGCACAGCAAGCATATCCATTTCAATAGATTCAGCTGAGTTTAGACTCTCAACTGACTAAGATATCACCCTGAACTCCATGATTTAGTGAGCTGGTTTAGCCTCTGGAAGGCCAGATGAGCAAAAGAAAGTGGAAAAGCAGTAAAAGACCTTGATCCAGATACTGAGCCTTGTTAAGGGGAGGCCTTATCTACATACTGAGCTCTGTCTGGAGGTCTGCAAAGGTCCAGGGACTCATTACTGTTAGTGAGGGCTGTTTTGCAATTAGTGTTGAAACACTGAGATAAAGAAAGGATATATAGGAATTAAAAACAGATAACGTAAACACTAACAAAGAGTCCTAATCCCCTTGACTGAGTGTTTTGCATGTTTACCTCTGATCAGAATTCTTAATAATATCGAGTGTGTTGCAATTCAATAAAGATCCCCTAGGAAGAAAGGGGTCGATTCTCAGGATTAAAAAACAGAACAAAATGAGAAAAACAGAAACAAAAAACTTATACTCCTATCTTCTATTACCTTAAAAACAACAAATTCGGAGAATACAGAATAGCCAGTAAACTATACAGGAAAGTTTTGTTTTGGTTTAGTTTGGTTCAGGTCAGGTCACCTGTGGGCATAATTCAGTCTCCCATTATCTAGCGATTGGAAGGGTATGTCCAGGGCTCAGAAAGCAGATTTTCTGTCTTCACCTATGTCTTGTTTTCTCTCTGAAGAATGGTGGTGGCAATCAAGAAAGTCTTTGCCCTCCTGGCCCAAAGTTCCTCATTGGAGAAAGGAAGCTTGATAACCAACTCTGATTCGTGCCTGGTACCTATAAAGGGCTCCCTGTCACAATAGAGCACTGTATTTTCAGGACAATGTATAATTATTTGGGGAAAAGCCAAAAATGATGGCCAGCACATGATAATAGCCTGTATAATAACATTCTGTCTAAGGGCCTATGGCTCTCATTTAAGTATCTTAAGCTCCGAGTGCTTTGTGCTTCTGTGTTCCCACCCCCAGCTCTCATGCTCTGGTTATTGAGCGCCGAGCTTCCCTGCTGGATTGTAAAGTCTGAGAATATGGGGGTGGGAGGAGGGCTTGTACCTTGCTTTCCACTGACCCTTTGTATCCCTGGCCCCCACTGTGGGGTCAGCTACCTAGAGGGAACTCAGTCAGTGTTGGCTGAATTTGTTACCTTAGAATCTAGCAGTGGTCACCAGCCCCCCATCCTGATAGTCACAGCCTTACGTAATCCCCACCCTTTCAGTATGGGCTAGACTTGGTGACTTGCTTCTGACGGAGAGAATAAGGGGGGCACTTAGTTCATAAAAGGCAATGCAGCTACTTGCAATCCCTTTCTGTCCGGACCACTTCCTCTGGGGGAAGCCAACTGCCATGCTGTGAGCCACCAAGGCCTCCAGCCAACAGCCACGCCAGTGACCTTGGAAGTGTATCTTCCAGCCCCAGTCAAGCCTCAGATGACTGTAGTACCAGCTGAGCGGTTCATTGCATCCTTGTGAGAGGCCCGGAACCAGAGCCACCCAACTCCCAAACTCCTGACCCCCAGAAACTACTAGATAATAATGCTCCTTGTTGTAAGTCCTTAAGTCGGGGGGGGGGGGAGGGGTAATTTATTACACAGCAATAAATAACAAATACAGGAGCTGATTACCACAAGCATCACTTCATCCACTTCTCCCATTAGAGAAGAGGGAAGATTATCCTCAATTCTTGGCCCGGGGCTCTGGGCATCCCATGCTGAATTGGCCTCTGTTGGGGTGGCTCATCCCAATCTGTCACTGTGCTTTATTTCTCCCTGACCTCTCTGTCACTCACAACCCTGTTAACTAGGGGTCTTTTGATTCAAAACAAATTGTTTGATTGTCTCTAAAAGAAGAAAAACCCCACGAGATTATGTTAATGCTTTGTACATTTGCCGGCTGTATAAATGCACGTTTCACTGTGGCTTGAGGCTGAACATGGCAAGAGGATGAGTCATGTCATAGGCCTAGCAATGGAATACTTCTAGGAATGCCGAGAGGATAAAGACACCAGGCAATAAAGCGCTAATACACCAATGATCAGTCACATATCACAGTGGAAGGAACACATCTTCAGAGGGACCCTGCTGTAACGGCCCTTATAATGGCTGATTCGTTAAAGAGACCCATTTCCAGGACCTCATCCTCGAGCCTACGGGAGAGCTTGCCATGTACACGGATGGCCTTGTGTGGCTGCCTAGGCCCCGCGGCGGAGAAGCAGAAGTCATGGAGGGGGAAAATTCACTTTGTAAAAAAGAAGCCACTCTGCTGGGCCTGGGTCCTCTGCCCTTTAGGGGAATGGGGCTCAGGAAAAAGAAGGAACGGGACCGGGCAGTAGAGAGCCGCAGTCACACTGTCAAGATGCTCCCAGGTTAGGGCGGACTCCGAGGAGGAAGGAAGCCAACGCGTTCTTTTTCCATTTGCCGCAGGCCGCAGCAGAAAAGCAATAAAATGCTGATAGCGTCCCCTTGCCGGTATAACTGATTTAAGTGGGAAAAGGGAGACGATCTAGCAGGGACACCGGAGGTTATTTGGCTTTTCTCCAGCTTCTGTGTACCAACAGGAAAATGACGGGACAGTCGGTCGTGTTTAGCGCCTTTATTCGCCTCGTCCTCCCTTGGGGGGGAAAAGAAAAATTCTTCCTTTGTATGCTGCCACTGTGTCGCTTTTTGTGGTGGTGGTGGTTGTTTTAAATAGGAGAACTTGTGAAATGAGACTGCATAAAAGATGGACTTGTTTTATATATGGGGGATATTGCCTGTCCTTCAGATCTATGTGTCTCGCTTATGGAATGAACCAAAGTAGGACAGATAAACTAATATTTTGTATAAGCTCAGCCAGACAATAGATGATAAAGATGTTTCATCTTCTTATGCATGCAGAAAATATGAAAAATCGTAGTTTACACATATTTGCTCAATTCAAGTGTAAAATTGGGCCCCTCGATTGCCCTGGGCCACAGTGGCTCAGTTAAGGAAGCTCGATTTACCTTGCAGCCGAGTGAAAAATGATCAGAATATTAGACTCATCTAGCCCACATTAAGGAGCCATTGCATTTCCCGACAATTTTATGCTATCTCAATATGAAAACAGAGCAATTTCAACTCATATCAGGTTATGATCGGCAATTACAGTTGCATAATTCACCTAGGCGCCTCTACGCAGGGCCTTTATTTTTCCTCTTGGTGACATTCCTGAGAAAGTGCCTGATAAAAATGTCATATATCATCCCAGCTTTAGAACTCGTGAGGGGGTAATCTGCCATGCCTTGCTGAGCCCATATTCATCACTGGATTTTTGACTTGGAGGGGTCATGGCACTTATAATTTCCTGTTTGTTATTGTCCTCGGCAGCCCTGACAAGGGCTGTAAACGCGGGGTTGTAGGCGGTGGTTAAGCGCCGTTCCGGTGGGGCTCATCACCGGCAATAGCCGTGCATGACTGTGGCTTGTGCTGTAGTTGGCCGTTTCGAAGATAATTAGATTTGATGTCAACATTTCTTTATCACCTGCATCCTTTTGTGCATCTGTGTGTCAAGTTGTTATTTCCGGATTTATTAGCACCCTCAGAGCTCCTCTCTATCTGTCAGCCTGTGTGCTGTTTGTGTTGACAGTTGTAAAGTTAATTACTAGTACTAATGAGCATCGGGCTTTTGGTGGACATGGCGTTTTGGACATTTAAAACTATAATTAGGTTTTTTTTTCTTTGTGTAGCGCTTCAGTACAGAAAAAAGTGTTCGGGGCGGGGGGGAATACCTTCCTTCCACTCCATTTTTGACATTCTGTGTGCAGTCAACTTATCTTTTATTCAGAGGCTCCAAAAATTCAGTTCTGTTTATTTTTAAAATAGACTTCTTTGCATTGTAACTCCATGAATAATTTCTTTTGTTCCTTATTTCTCTTCCAGCTTGATAATGTGACTGTTCCGTGTACCTTGAGAATTAAGGATAGTGATGGTGGAATGATGAAAAAATGTGCGGGGTGAATGCTGACCTCCACCCAACCAGGCTGCAAAATCTCCACTCAGGCCTCTTCCTCTTTTTCGAACCTTAACTCTGGGCTTACCCAAAAGATTCTGTGAATGAAGAAGCATGGAGAAAATTAAAAGAGTAATCAGTAGTTCCCTGGGTGGCTGGTCCCCGGCTGATAGAAATAGCGAGTATTTACGTAGTGTTCGTTCCGTGCCAAGAATCGTGCTAAGCTCTTTATACCAGGGTAGGGTCCCTTGCTCAATCCTTACCACCAGCCTAAGAGGTCATTTACTGCCATCTTCCTGGTACAGATGGGGAAACTGAGGCTTGGGACAGGGAAGGAACCTACCCAGGGCCTAACAACTAGGCAGTTGTGTTGGGATTTGAACCCATCAAGGCAGCTCAAAGCCTGGGCTCGTGACTACTACTCTGTAGACACCGAGTATGCTTTCAAGAAAAATTAGCAGACCCCTGGGGCATGTATTCTAGAACAACAAAGAGCAATCACTTACTAAATCAGATGGGCTCATTTGTATTTCACTTCCAGTCATAGAGGGATGCTAGCTTCAGTGTAATGGCAATTATCTGTGGCATGTACTTTATGGAGGGATTTTGTTTGGTCTGTTGCGGCAGCAAAGCACCACTCCCTTGCTGCTATTCATATTTACTTTCTATTCATCATTATCTGCCATTTTGCTAAATAACTATCCTTCCCGGACATAAATCATCCATAAAAATACTCTGGCTCAGAGAAAATTTTGCCCTGGCACTGCAATGATGAGATAACCATTTTCATCTCTTGTTGAAGCATTGAGATTTATTGGCTTTCGATGGGCAACAGACCAGGCATCACTCTCTGCTAAACAGACTCCCACTTGCATTTATTCTTATTGCATTTAGCGATTCAAAATGGAGCTCTCGGAATCCCTCGAGGGTCCATTCCCAGCCTGGGTGGGGTGTTATTACTTTATATTAGATAAGGGAAGGACACACAAAGAAACATGTGGTGATTCGGATGATTTTTTATTTCCGTTTAGCAGTGATGACAGAATGTCATAGTGAAATGACTTCAAAAGTCATTTTTCCCCACTGCCCTGGTTCTGCAGCCTTGTCCCTTGAGGGCTCTTCCATTGTACAGTGTTATTAATTCTGCTAACTTTCAGACTTCATTGCTGACAACAGGCCTCTTGGCTTTCGCAGCCTATTACATTAAATTTCCCATCAAACCATGTCAGCCTCTGAGGTCACAGATTTCGAGAGAAGCTTTAGATATTTTGCCATCTGACTTCACGGGCAGGTGTTTTCTAAATTGCTTTTAGGTTTGTTTTTCCAGTGTCAGAAATCAGATTGAACCTATTTAAAAAAACTCAGACGGTGAGCGCTCATCAGGATAAGAACAAAGCGGAGTTTGAGGCACGCTTGAACTGGCGCGTGTGCATGCGCGTGTGTGTGTGTGCGTGTGCGCCCGCGCGCCCGCACGTGTGCACTTGTATTTCGGTTGACCTTTCAAAGGGAAAGCAAAGCCTTCCAACCAGACTTCATCCCCGGCCCCACCCGGTGAGTAGAGTGTCTTGTTGACAATCTGTTTTTCTAACACTTACTGAAGCCCCCAAAGACGGTGTGGCTGCCCTGGTGAACAGAGCTATGCGCCACTGACCTTGATTTTGGAGGGATCTGTGAACCCGTGGAGTGGCATTAGAAGGTGGCCCTGGTTGAGGACTAGCATGTCTTCATGCAGGGTCCTCAAGTGAGTTTCAGGTGGCCATAAAAATGCAGTGTTTGTTTTGATGGGTTAGTTTGGGCCTGTTGTTGTGGGATGCCAATCAAGGAAACGCAGAAACCTTCCTCCCCAGCAACATGGCCACGGGCACCACGTTGCTGTCGGAATTACATTCGGAAGGAGGCCTGTGGAGGAAAATGGAACTGGGGGCTCCCTTTAAAAACAGAAGAGAAATAAATGAGCTGCTGTGTTTTTGAAGCCGTCAGCTCGTGAAAACGATTACAAATCATTTGGCACACCCACTGTACCCTCGCCATCATTATTGACGATCAGTTCCAGCTAATATTTCTGCTCTAAAAAGAGTGACAGTGTTAAAATCTCCCCCATTGCTGTTGGGATTTCCAGGGCTGGCACTTAGCAGCCTTGAGGTCCCTTCACTGAGTACCGGATGTGTGCTCGGGAGTCGAGGAGGAGGGAGGACCTCCTCTCTGGCTTCCTCGGTGACAGGTGTTAAACACTTGGGCGCCTCACCTGGGAGCAGGAGACGGCGAGAGCTTGGGCGCCTTGCCGGAGACACTGCGGTTCACGCTGGCCTTGCCCCCTTTTTTCCTTTATCATTTTTGGAGCCCCTGCAGGCTGCCCTGCCCCGAGCCCCCCATGAGCTGGGCCTCCGTGGGGGAGGAGGTGCTGAACCAGGCTGGGGCCGGAGAAGGATGAGGAAGGCGAGGCCGTGTCACTGTTCTGTTTCCCCTGCTAGCAGCCAGAAGGAGAGAGAATCATTTGTGGCACTCTGGGGACAGTTTTGTCACCCTGACAGTAATGCTGTTATGCGGCGGCTTGACACACAGGATGAATCCATAAAGACAGATAAGTAACTGCGAAAGTGGCTGGGGATCAGGCTGAGTGCCACCACTCACCTGCAGTGACAAATAGATAGTCATGAAGGATTGGAAATCCTGCCCAACACGGAGATCTGTCAGCAGAGAGATGGAGTGCAGCCCCGGTGACACAGGCAGCTGGAGGAAAGCGTGCGCGTGCATGTGCGCGCTCCTGCAGGGGGTGCGAGGGGGTGAACTTCAGAGCCTGGTTTGGGGGTGAGGGCGGGCGGTCAGGCTTTCCTGGGACCGGGGAGGGATGCTGGTGCAGGTCGGAGCAAAGGATTTCAACTCTGTTTTTCTTGGTGAACTGGAATTGCGGGTCTTGGGTCTTTTTATTGGTAGGTTCAGGCATATTTGGTTAAGAAGACTGTGCTTCGTTTCCATTTTCCCTGGGATTTTTTTCATACCAATAGGGGTCCCCATCTGCAAATGAAATGAATCCAAGTTTTGCTAGTTAGCAAAATATTACTGCTAAGCTGCTGGTGTCAGAGGTACCAGGCGAAGGGCAGGCGGAAGCAGGGGGCCGCGTATTTATCTTTTATGTTGGAAAGGTTTGTTATTTCTGGTTGGGAATCTGCTTTTCTTCAATGGGAGAAATTCTGAGGGACATCGCTGGAAAAAACAAGCCGTGGGCTGGATCCGCTGTCTCCCACTTGGGCTTGAGATCCAAACAGCACTGCGTCCCGCAGTCTTGAATCTCACTGTTGATACGATGCAGAATACGCTTTGTTTTCATTATTCTCGAGGTCGTGAATGCCTGGCTGTGCCCTCTGAGATTGCTGGGAAGTTATGGAATAGATTTGAGGTGAAAATAAGCATAAATGGTAAGAGTAAAAGCTCCTCGGGTCACTGTCAGGGGTTGGGACAGAAGCCTCGAGATGTAGCGCAGCCATTTAGAAACTCTTTTCTTTCTTTAACCTACGGAGAATATTTTGGCCCCCGGGAATGAATATAAATGTATTGAGGACCCAAAGGTTTCAGACAGGATGGGTCCTGTGTCTTACGTGCATTTTAGCAGGAGGTGGGAATGGAAGCAAACCAATATCCAAGCATCTGTTTTCTATAACAGTGACCAGGATTGTTAGCATTAATAAGCTGGCTGCATGCGGGGTACAGAGAATTGTCTATCAAGTCCTTGTTCTGACTGTTTTTAATGTAATAAGTAAAATAAAAAAAAAGACTTACAGTAGCCAGCTTCTTCTCCCTCTCCCTTCAGATGAGTCCTCTTGTCATATTCCTGTGCTGTCATCTATGGCCACCTGCCTTTGTCCAAGGTGGAAATGTACTTGATCTAGCTCAATTGTACTTACTTTTTACTTCTGGGAACTTAACGTAGGGTACTCGTGTATCTGAAACTCTGTTTCCTCCAGAATGGTTTTGTGTAGCTCCAACTATTACAGCTACTGTAACTATTACTACTTCTGTTTGAGGGCTGTGTACTTCAGCATTTACTCTCCTGTCTAGGCAGGCCCTCGCCATTTTGTATTTCTTTAGAAAATCCTGGGCCCTGCTTGTTGGTTTTAAGATACTTTGTTTTAGCTTATAATTTTTGGAGGCTAAGACTGTTTTAGGGCAACTCAGCTATAATGAAAACATTTTTTGTTTTGACCCTAGGTTCTCAGTGTGACATGTTTTGACCCTATCATTCTAACCGTGATTTAAATTCTGAATTTCCAGAAGCCTTATTAAATATGTCAATTTGTGCACCAGAATGGTAAATGTTCCTGTGAACTTTGACTCCTAAAGGAAACTCTATTTCAAAAGAATAAAAGATTTTCCTGATAAATATGTTCCTCATTTTGGACTAATACTTTCAGTCTGAGTGCTGGAATGGGGAAGGGCCAACCCAATGCCTGTCCCCACTTGCTACCTCATTCGGGGATGAGATTTTACAACCCCCGGCATTAGATTTTTATTTTGCCAAGATCCCTTTCATAATGGGATATAAATCTCCCGAGTGCACACCTGATTACGTAGGCCTGCACGTGAATAAGAAAGAGAGTGAACCACTTGCCATCATGGGATTGCCCAAAACCATGCCAGATAGCCAGCACACAGTAGGCTGACAGGAGCTCTGTGACTGTTTTTCTTAACTTGGGAGCTAAGGTCACCCTCCCTCCCAGGGCCTTTGCGATGAAATGCAAGCCAGGGGTCTTGCCCCAGCAACATATCTCCTCACTTTGATTTGCGCAGACACTCTTAGAAGTTGTCTGCCTCCCGCCCACCTGTCTCACCGGATGGCCATTTTGGGGGTGGGGAACGGCAGCAGGGAGCACCCCAGCCACTGAGAGCTTGGTGCTAACACTTGTCACAGTTACTCTTTCTGTTGTCCTTGGCTGCTTTTGCTGCTGCTCAGTGTGTGTGCCAACTCTGGTCAGGGCCCTGGGTACTAGCATTTGTCAGTACAAAAGTGCCCCGTGATGCTAATACCCTCCCTCAGTTTTAGCTCCAAACCTACCATCTCCAGGAAAGCACTTTGGGAGAGAAATTTCTCCTGTAGGGTTTAACTTATCTGGTTATTGGCTCTCCCTTGTTCCCCAGGTCGAACTCTTCAGAGAAAACTGAGCCACCTTTCATACTTTCCCAGGAATGGAAAAATTGTTTTGGTAATAAGATACACTTTTAAAAGATGGATGTGCCCAGCCCATTTCGCATCGGGCCCATCATCATGTGGCATTACCTCCGCCTCCTCGAAGTCCTCCCCGCCGTCCACCCCTGGTCTGAGTGGTCGTGAGGACCTTTGGTGTGTTTGGAGCCCGTGGGCCAGCAGCAAGCACCTTTAGAAACGATCAGGAGGAGACCCGGTTCAAAGAACTTACCCAGCCGTGCTCTTTAGAGCTGACTAACCACTTTTGCACATGTTCTTTCTCTTGATCCTCTTCACGTGGTGAAGCGAACATGGCAGATAGCAGTGGTACAGTTTTACCGTGGGGCACCTCGGAGGTGGAGAGACCCCACTGCCAAGTGGCTGGGCTGCCACTCACCATAGCATTTTTGCGGTCCTGGGAGATACTGGGCATTGTTTTCCTGAGTGCTTACAGCAGTCCGTGTGCACTAACGAGGTGGGACAGGTGATGATGTCCCACTTTGTAAGTGGGGAGGCTGACGCTTAGGGAGGCTGACTGGCCCTCTTGGGGACACAGATAAAGAGTGACATGGTTGGGAAACGTACCCCAGACCTTCCTCCTCTTAGACCCACACCCCTTCCATTACACCAGGACTAACTCCACGGTCCAGAAAAATCTCAAGAACAAAGCTACTCTGAAGTCGCCGTAGAGCCTCACCCTTCCTAGGATTCCAAATTCCTATGACAGCCAAGCTGTAGTGCCCTGGGGGAAAGCTCCAGAAGGGAAGGTCTCCTGTGGCCGGCTCTTCAGGACCAGGCCAGGGAGGGCATAGCAGAGGGCCCCACACCTAGGGCATGCTCACCCACCCAGTTGGCAACACGGAGATGCTGCTGGTCTAGACCCACATCTGGGCACTGCTCACCTTTTGCTGACTCATGCCCGGAGTGTTTGTAAAGTGCACAGGCTGTAACCCAGAGATGGAGCAGATGTATGGAAGAAGAGTGTCAGGCGTTGCTAGGGACCGACAGGCAAGGTGTCCCTGTCAGTGGGGACAGAGAGCAGACACTGAAGGCAAGAGCCTGCACCATGGAAACCTCCCATCCCCGAAGCGTGTGCTTGGATGGCAGGGGAAGCTGCCACCCATCAGACTGGGCTGCATTTGCAAAGGTCAGGCTTTAATTACATGCACAGTTAAATGGAGATACTGTAGAGAGGTCAGACTCATATTTCTTTGGCCTTCATTAATGTTATTGCTCTGTCACTCTCTCTCTCCTCGGGTTTGTAAATGAAAGTTCCTTTAATACCTTTAAAAGGATTATTTATTTTTAATTGTTTTACCTCTGGAGGGAGAGGTTACTTTTTTTTTTTTTTTGAGTAGTTAAAAAAAAAAAGAAAACTTTGCCTATGCATTTCTTGCTAATTTATTTCAAACCCTGTGCTTTTTATAGTCTTATCTACTAATGCTTTTGATGAAAACACAAGCAAAAACCAGCCAACATGAACAGGTTGAATGCCACATCTGTGCAGAAGATAGCAGCCCTCTTATTTATGGCTCCAAGAAATGGAGCCTAAATTAAGCTAGCTATTGCTGGAGAGTGGATAAGCGGCCATTATGAATTATCCTTAATTATAGCGATTTCCTAAACTAATAAACCTGCTAAATCTTTATTGCAAAGGTTAGTTTACGCAGTGCATATAAAATCCGCATGTGCTCCGCATCAGCCACCAGCTGTCTGACAGTGGGTTGCGATTTTAGTGAGTGTTCACATAAATTTTATGTTGGTTATATTAACAGTCAGTCCATATCACTACCCACAGATGCCAGTAGACATAAAAATTGCTCTCTAGTGAGCCTAAATATCCCTAGAAGCTAGTTGTGTCTAATGTCCCATGTAGTATTTGTACGTGAAAGCACCAGATTGGAGGGTTATTTACAGATGAGTATTTCAATCCAGTTAGTTCATATAGGCCTACTTAGCCTTCTTTGCTGGTTTATTTGTATGCTAAATAATTCACCAAAGGTTCTTGTTTACTTTCTATAGTAGTTTCTATGAAATGCAAACAAGGACGCCAACTTTAGGTGTTCAAAAGGCTAAGCAGCTCTGTGTTTAGATGCAGGTCAGAGCAGCAAAGGGGGCCTTGCCCATGGGCTGTCACTCAGCTTTACACATCCTTCTTTCTTCCTTTCTTCCCCCCCTTCCTCCTCCAGATATAACTGGAGCTTGCTGCTTTCATAGGAATTTTTGGCTGGGCTATCTTTAGTCTAAATTTATCTTTTTCAATACCTGCTATATGCTACCTTCGGGCTTGCACAATTAACCACCCAACGCCAGCAGCAAAGAACACATTCTTGGCTTGGAGAAGCTTCCCCACAGTCCTCTGGGCTGACAAGAATAGGTCAATTCTCTTCTATTCAAATGCCCTTGTTTTCTTCCCTTTTTTTTTTTTTTTTTTGCCTTTTCCTTTTCTTTTTCTTTCTTTTCTCTCCCATGATTTTTTTTTTTTCCTGGTGCATTTCCAAATCTCAAGATTTGAAAGGACAGCAAATAGGACCTTTCTCTTTTCCTGGAAAGCCCCGAGCCAGCCTGACCCCTGTCACTCTGAAGGACAGAAGAGCCAAGTCCAGCTCTAAACGATGCAGCCTTTAGCAGCCCTCAGAATATCTGTTCACCTGGGTGGGAAGGATCATTGTTTTCTGGCGAGGTGACAGTTACCTGACCCTATTGTTTCACATGTCCCCATGGCTCCGTTTAATGTGAGAAATATCTATCTGCCCCTACATTTTGCAAATGTTTATGATCCTAAACATTTGCCCCTAAAGAGATTGGAAAATAGCCTCCTTCATTTTCAGCCCGGTGCTGCCAAGATCATGAGAGAGTTCAATAGCTGTGCTAACTTTTTATTTAATAATATTGATTTTATCATTTTTACTACTTACAATGGGGATTGGTCGGCTGATAGTTATTTGACCTCCCTTTGTGCATGGCTGTGGAGTGCTTCGTGAAAGCTATTGACATATATCTCTCTTCCCCCACTCCTCTTCCAGTGGCCCATCTCTGCAAATAACATTGAGATGCAGTAACTGTTCCCTGATATTGATTTCAGATTGTGTTCATCACACCCTTCCCGGGGCCAGGCCAAGAGCAGCAATCCTGGTTCTGTAAACCCTTGACTACTTCAGTCTGAAGTATCATTCCCACCTTCCAAGCAAGAATATCAACCATATGTGTTTCAAAAAAGAAAAAATTACCCAGGAAAATGAAAGCGTGTTTTGATCTTGATTATTTTTTACACATATATCATTAAACTGATCTCTTCAGTTTTATGTTGGGCTTTTTCTGTAATTTTTTTTTTCCCTTAAGGAATACTAGGAGATCCGTGGTTCCCGGAGCTGGTAGGAGGAACTCTGATTACATTTTAAGCTTCTGGGATTCAGAGTTTGGCACACTCAGCCAGACCCGGGGCCTCTTTGACCTTCGGTTCTCAGCCAGCTGGGGCCGTTCTCACCACCTGGGCCTAAAAAAAAAAAAAAATTCCATGTTTTGCCTCCATGGAATCAGTTGAGATGGCAGCACATTTAAAAGAACCCGAGGTTTAACGTTCAGGGGGCAGCCAGCCTAATCCAGTGATTATAATCACTTTTATCCATAGGAACGACATGACATGTAGTCTGGGTGGATTTGCATACTCATTGAGAAAAACACCAAGCACAGAGCAAATAATACTGGAATCCTAAGTTTTATAGCCCCCCTCCCAAAAAAGCAATAGAGAATCTGCACCAAGAGTGATTATATCTGGGTGATGGGGCTGCGGGTTATTTATTTTGTCTTCGGGCATTTCTACATTTTCTAAATTTTCTTTTGTAGTTAGAAAAAAAAAAATCCCACTCAGAAGTGTTATTTTTGAAAATGGAGAGGTTAGTAGAAGGATTGGAACTCTCCAGAAGATCCCCGACCACCAGAGTGAATGCATTAGCCGAGGTGGAGATTGACTGACTCAGTGCCGGGCTAATCTCGAATCCGAGAGAAGCAGGACAGACATTGCTCCCGTCACAGTGCACCTGCTAGTTCTTATTTGGTGAAGCCACTTGGGGACTGTGCTAGGCTTTACCACTGAAGTGTAAGCTCAAACCAGTTAGGAAGGAGGGCTTTGGAGTCAGACAGGCCTGGGTCTGATTCTTGGTCCTTTCTTTCACCAGCCATGACTTCGAGCGAGTGACTTAACATTCTCTGTACCTCAGTCTGCTCATCTGGAAAATGGATTATTTGAGAGGCTTCACTGCCACAGTATATGTAAGCTTATAACATACTGCCTGGCGTCTAGTAAGCGGTCGGTAAATGGTAATTTGCATCACTGGCATCTGTATAGCAATTTCCTCATCAAAGCAGAGCCATAATGGGAATTAGCATAGTCACAGTCCACAGAATGGTGATTTTTTTTTTTTTCCTCCAAAAGCCCAACTGGGACTCAATTAAGATCTATGCAGTGTCTAATACATGTCAGATTTCCAGGACAAACCTGATTTCGTATAGCACTCTTTGATTAGAGGCAATTTATTTTTAAGTGCATAGCTAAACAAAATTTTGGCTGAATGTTTTGGGGAGGGTTTTTAGAGAAATAAATGCTTCTATCAGGAAAAGAAGTTACAGGTCTTTAATTAGGGTTCTGAAACCCCCAAACACAGCCATACGCGCGCACGCGCGCGCACACACACACACACACACACACACACACACACACACACACTGCCTTTCTCCAGCAAGAATTCTTCCAGAATAATGCTAGAAAACATTAACAGGAGCCTTTAGAATATTACCTTAGTTTTGTTGCAGGGCCAGTTGTGCTCTTCTCGAGCATTTTCCATTTCTGTGGTCAGAAACACTTCCTGAGACCTCGGGTGGCTTCGGATCCTTCCCTGCAGGCAGCCATCTTCAGGGCTGAAAGCAGAGCATAAAAAGCAGCTAAATTAGAGCCTTTACACAGTTGCTGGAACTGGCTTAATGAGAGACAGCGAACATTTTGCAGGCTACTGAACTTCTGAAATGTGACAATCCAAGCAAATGAAATCATGGTACCTTTCATTGTAGTTTAATTGGACTCAAACTTGGCACGAGGGGCCGCTGAAAGCTGTTTTCGATGAGATAGACAGGAATTGTACAACAACTAATTCAGCCCACACAACACATCTTACAACTGTCCAAGCTCCACACTGCGCTCAGGACTGACTCTCGCGGTCAAGAGAGGGAGAACGGCCACGCGTAAAAGCCGAGATCAGAAGGCAGACCCAATCCTGGCATGGTGAATGGCATACCTGTCACCGTGAGTTATGCACTTGAAATAACTCAGCCTCGTGGCAGCCGGTCCAGGCCAATTTATTTTAAAGAGGCAAAAAGGAGCGAAACAAACTTGGGCCCTCTCTTCTGCCTGTTACGGTGTCAAGATATCAGTGTCAAGGAGTCCTCTTACCAGAAGGGTGAGGGTGAGTTGAGCATAAACACCAACAAGGGGGAAGTAGACATGGACCTCCCATTGAGTGGAGCGAAATGGGAATCCCGGTCGAGTAACCCAAAAAGCAGGAAATTACCCGAGCTGTCAGGAAGGGGACCAAAATCCTGTCAAGCAACAGTAAAGGGAATGGGAACCATGGGAGGGAAAGGTACATCGGGAGGGGGGATGATGGGAAGACGCAGATCGTTTTAGGATAGACATGTCCCGAGCCCGGAGGCCCTGGAAAGTTCAGAAGGGGATCTTGGCTTCCTTGTTGTGTCTGCGCATTGCATGAGTGTCCCCCACCGCCCCCCTCCCCCGGGGTGAAACAGACTGTGTAATCCCAGCCTCTTCTGGTCTGACCATCCCACCTACCACTCGAGTCCACGTCCGCTGTGGTTATGGGTCCAGGTTTAGCCAGTAAGGCTGGGAGAGTGGACAAATTGGGTGCCTGCATGTAACGGGCCATCCTGGACATTGATTTTTGAAGGTTCATTAGATAAATGCTGACATCACAGATTGATGTCTCTTTAAACCAGTACCTAGCGCAGGACCATCGAGGGAATCAAAAATATTGATGTAACATGTTTGAGTAGAAGGCTCACTGGAGAATTCCCCTGCCTAAATGGGATCCATCAATTTAGGCTTTCTTTAATTATTCTAATTTCTGTGCGCCGCATCAGGCGGGGAGTTTGTCTGCAGGAACTGGTTTTTATGGGGAATGCTGCTCCCACTTTAGGGGCCAAGGAAGGCCAGACAGGGGGCGCATGTCTATTTTTCATTGTTCGAGCTGCTGTTTAGTAATTAAAATTTTTGATCATAGCCTAATTTTCCCATACAGTGTGGCCATGGAATTGACAAGGGACTGATTAATGGGCCGACCCTGGGGCCAGGAGGCTGCTAGGTTGTTCTCTTGTGGAAGGCATGCTGGCAAAATAAAGTTGATGGTTTTGTTTGTGTTTAACCCCTCACCTTGGCACTATCAATACATTGAAGACATCATTTGTATCTGCAAGTGTTTCTTTAATTAAGACCTTCTAAAAATCTTTCCTATTGATTCATTCCATTATCCTATTGATTAACTGCAGTGGATCATGTACTTGGTCTTCAGCGGAAGGCAACAGTCTCGGCCGTCTGTCACGACTATAGATGCAGACCACAGGCAGCTAGCATCCAGCGCCCAGGGCTGGCAGGAGTGCCTTGCGTTCTAATGAGGCGTCGGGGGTGGCTCGGTGGGGCTTGCTGAACACCACCAAGAAAGCCAGTTGTCTCCTGCTGGAGGGGTGGCCAAGCATAAAGCGTTCCTTCCAGTTATTTATACTGCAGCCGCTTAGCAAGCAGTATGCGGAGATGGGGTGGGGGGTCCTTGCAGGCTTGCGTGGGGGATGGGGACAGAGGATTCTGCTCTGCATCTGAATTGGGAAATCTGGAGCTTTGAAACAAAAAGCAAACTCAGAAATCAGGATGCCAGGCTTGGTTCCGAGACAGGCTGTCCATCTTCCTTCACCCGTGCCCTAGCTTTGCCCCGGCTCTAGCTTTGCCCCCGCCCTTATGTTAATCAGCCAGCTCCCAGACTGGCTGCAGGTGCCACAATGGACTTCCTGTTTGAGAGGAGCTCCCCTCTGCCTGGCTCAGAAGAAAGAGCTGGCCGCTGTTATACCTCCTGCCGTTGGCCTCGGATCTAAATCATCCCCTGGTTTTAAAAATTAAGAAACCTGTGGCTGAATTAGCTCTTTAAACTTGGTGTTTTGAAATATTCTTGAATGTTGACAGTCCCAAAGAATGCTCCTGGCTGGGGTTTGAGGACAGAAGGACTTTGGTATTGTGGGATATGCAAAATCACATGAGATCATGCACTCAAAAAAGAATGGAAAGCACCCAGCACATAGTAGGTGCTCGCTCAATACATCAATAATTGTTGACCTGCCAACAGTTCGCTTTCTCCTCCCATACATCCTGTTGCATCCCCCATGCCTTCATCCTGCAAACAGACCAGAGCAAATGGCTTTCTCAAGAGTCAGGATGCCTCTTTACCCAAATGGAAACCAGTAGAAAAGAAACAGTGTAGAAGCAGGGCTGATGGACAGGAGACAGATTAAGTTAGAGAGTAAGATGGCTCTCTGCTCTCTTTAGTAAGTGGATGAATTAATTTTTACTCTCAGAGTGAGAGGTCCTAAGACTTTGAAGCATCTCACCTCAGCAAGGTCATAATGGTCTTCACGGTCAAGCTCGGCCTGGGTTTTCAGTAATGCATGTGGTCCCCGAGTTCAAGCCAGTGGCTTCTTTGTCCCTGAGAAAGGAAGCAGAAAGTGCCCCCACATGTGGTTGGGGGTTGAGAAGGTGGGAATGGGAAAGCTGGTGGTTGCCAGAACTCTTTTTTTTTTTTTTTTAAATATGAGTATTTAAAATAAGAATTTCCACCCTTATAGAACTTTAAAATCAAAATCGAGTGCAAATTCATGGCCGATTTGTGTTTCTCCTATCGGCTGTTATTAATAGCCAGTTGTTTGTGCCAAACCAAATACTCAGTTTCCCTTGGCACCAAATTTCATGTTTTGGGTGTCCTGCATTCTGTCCGGTGGGTTAACATTGTATAATGGACAAACTGTTTTTTCAGGCCAGGGACCTGACCATCCCAACTGCCAGTTCTACCCTTGTAAACTTTTGTAAATGCCTCATTTCCACATTTCTGTAAACTATGTCATTGCGTAGATACTCCAGACTCTTCTCCCAAAAAAGGAAGAAACTTATTTAGATCTACATGGACTTTTCATAAGGTAACGTCTACCTGAATGGACGTTATTTATTATTTATTATTTAGAAAATAATAGTAACATTTTTAAGGCTCAGTACTTCTGAGTTTGCTTTTTCAATGAGCATGTTTTAAGTTATTTTATCTGTGCTAATTAAAATTATTTTTCGAAAATCCAGAGAAGTATAAGACAGAAAAGAAAAGCCTCCTATAGTCCCCACTGCCTTATGATAACCACTAAGAATGTTTTAGTGTACTGTCTTCCAATCTTTTTTCAGTGCATTCATATGTACATATATATATTTTTATATATATTTTTAAAGCAAAATTTGGGCCATAGTATTTTATAATATACTATGTATATATACTAAGTATATATAATATAATGTTTAAAGAACTGAAAAACCGCCTGTGATATAGGAAGTGAAAACCTGTTTTCACTTCCTATATCACAGGTGGTTTTTCAGTTCTTTAAACATTCCCTGGGAACATGATTGTTAATAGAAACTGGTATAAATATGCCGTCTTTATTTAATTTTTCTCCTACTCTTGGACATTTAGGTTGTTTTCCTCTTTTTCCCTTATCATATGAAATGCTGGGATGAATATCCTTGTCTGAGCATTTTGTGTGAATATTTATCACCTTCGGATAAATTCCTAGAAATTGAATTGCTGGGTCAAAGGATACACACATTTTTAAGGCTTCTGACACATATTACCAGAATGTTCTTCCAAAAGGTTGAACCAATTATATAGTCTCCCCCAGCAGTCTGTGAGCATGCCTGTTTTCCTGCACCTTCCCCGGTACTGGAAACAGTGTGTGTGTGTGTGTGTGTGTGTGTGTGTGTGTGTGTGTGTGTGTGTGTGTGTGTGTGTGTGTGTGTGTGTGTGTGTGTGTGTGTGTGTGTGTGTGTGTGCGCGCGCGTGTGTGTGTGTGTGTGTGTGTGCGCGTGCGTGTGTGCGTGTGTGTGTGTGCGTGCGTGCGTGCGCGCGCGCGCGCGCGTGCGCACGTGAACTGTTTCAGTTTCATAGATTAGGAAAACAGTACATCATTTTGATTACTAATGAGGTAGAGGCTTTTTCTCATATTTAAATAGCTGTTTCTGTTTCTTCTCTTGTGAAATAATTTATCCGTGGCTTTGCCCATTTTTATTGGAATGTTTGGCTTTTCCTAATTGACTTGAAGAATATTTTTCTTTTTTTTATTATTATGTTATGTTCATCACCATATATTACATCATTAGTTTTTGATGTAGTGTTCCATGATTCATTGTTTGCGTGTAACACCCAGTGCTCCATGCAGAACGCGCCCTCTTTAATTATAGGCCCATTTCATAGATAATCAGATTAGGTTCTTATAATCAGTTTGGATTTTTCAGGTAGACGTTAAGCAATATTTGGAATATCTGTTGATAATGGCAATGTCATTAATGTACTTTTTACTTTTTAAGAAATAGGGAGTTTCACTCTGATAAAAAAGATATATGAAAAAGAATCTGACAGTGTCAGTCCAGCTTGAGTTAACTATCCCAGGACACTACCAGCATTTTATTACAGTTGTCAAAAAAAAAAAAAAAAGAAACCAACAATTTTATTGTTTTGATTATTGAGATCCAGCCACAGATCAACTGAGCAATTAAAATCTCTAAATAACGTTCTCTGAATTGTCCAACAAAGGATTAGTTCCCAGTGGAAAGGACTTTTTTAAAGAAGATAGTTTTCTCTATAATGTCTGTGCCAGTAGATGGTCGCACTAATTGGAATATACAGAAATATTTTACCAGTTTAACAATGCATGACATCCTAATAAGATTGTGATGACAAGCTTTTCTTTTTATGAAAGGTGATGTTACTGCAAGCTTCTAATATACATGGCCTCATGTGTCTTTTTATGACATGTTATAAATGAAATTTTTAGGAGAAATTAATCTGTTTTACTAAATCTTTCCTGGATGTGAAATGATTTTTTAAAAGCAGGACAACAGAACCTCAATTTCTGTTGTTTTTATTTAAGTACTTGGAATAATATATTTTAAGGAATCTTGGGGTTGAATAGAAAGGGATCACAATTAAATGCATATTAAACGGCTCATTCCAAATCCCACTAATCTACCACGAGAATGTGTGAAGCCAGGTCCTCCTGTCTTCCCCTAGCTCAGGTGGCTGGCTGAGTGCAGGCTTGGGACAGTTAATGACAATCTTCCAAGACAAGCAGGACTTAACATCAATATCCCTCTCCCTGATAATCTATATACTCTGGAGGTGGTGAGCTCTGGCAGGGTTTTGATGATTTTATGATGGCTTGTGTATATTTACAGTGTGTTTAAAATACTCTTTTTAATTATCATTTGAGTGACAAAGCTTAATCTTTCGATCTTTATCTGCACCTCCTGCTGATGTATGTTTGTTAGGTAACTAAAAAGTGGATATTTAGCAAAGCCAGAGCTTTATGCCAGTAATAAGGCTGAGGAGTCAATAGATGATTAACCTGCCTTTCTCCTCTTCTTGAGAATAAAGGAGTCACTTTATAAAATCTTTGAAGGTGGCCCAGATTTTTCAAAGCAGCATCCTAGAAACATATAATAGCTATACAGAAATGAGCAACATTTGAACAGCACAAAGCAAGCATGTATGGAAAAGAGTATCAGAACATCATTTGAATACCGTTTTCAAACACACTGATATAACTGTTGATAGCCTATGACACAGACCTTGAAACTGTCCATGTCCTATGTATTTTATATACACATATCTGTTTGTTTCTGCATGTTTACACACATCTGTGTATTACATATATACACGCCCTGTAATGCTGTGTATATATTATATACATATAAATTATCATATGGAGTTAAGCAACCTGCATGATTGCATGCTGATATTTTGTCAGATTTGGGGGACTAAGTAAATAGGATGCAATCATTATTTAGCTTGTCAGAGCCATTCCTTAAAATGAAAAATTGGTATTATTTCATTTGAAACAGGATGAAAGGCTAGGATTAATATTCCTTTTGCTGCAAATAAGTAAAGGCATGTGTGCTAGTAATGGATGCTTAGGATTTAGAATTAAATATTGAAACTCTGTCTTAATTTTCCAGAATGATGAGGCACAACCACTGCCTTTTCCGAAAGCCCTTGTTTCTTATAACAGTCGGTCAAAATTTTAAGCAAAAGCAGAGGAAAACAATTTCAGTTAGCCAGCCTGTGTGGTTATTGACATGTGTGATTCACTGATAAAGTTATGAGCATCATCATCGTTACGTATAAAGGAACTCCAGGCTGCCTAAGGTTCCTCTCAAAGAAGTCTTAAAAATCAGGGATTGATTGGCAGATTCAGTAGGATATTAAAAGCTGATGTTGTGCCTGAATAAGATAAGCTTCTGTATTAGACTGTACTGGAGATGGCCCTCACATGGCCAGGTGATTTTATTGACATCTCAGAACTAAGGACCATAAATGCTGCTTTCAGGCAACATACTGTCCTGAGAAATGGACATCATAAATGCTGGAGCTGCCTTTGGCAGCCCAATAGACACAGCATGGAGTTAAATAAAGAATTAAACCCCAGACCAAGCCCAGCACCTACGGAACTGTCACCTGTTTTAGCCTTGATATTGGTCAGCTTGGCTGCCATTGGTAAATCGTCCATTCTCTTGAGCAGTTTTTCTCTAGCATCACGTATGACCAAGTATGCATCCCCAGCCACCTTGCCCACCAAGCTGCTAACATCAAGGTGATGCTTTTCATAGGATTGCCACTTTGAAATTTAGGCAACAGTAGGACAATGTGGAGTTTGTGCCAAGAGGCCAGCTAGACAGGAAAGAAAGCTTGCTGAGTCCCCTTCAGTCAGGCAGGCAAGTGTCCGTGTTCAGAGAAATCATCAAAGGCAGAGGATGGTATCTGAGAAAAGCAGATAGCAAGGGCACAGGTAGGTATGGGGTTTGGTGTGGGGAGCTGAGTCCGCAGGAAGAGGCAAGCAAGGCCTGGAGACCAGAATGGCAGGCAGGTGGATCAAGAGTCCAGATTAGTGGATTTGGGAGGAGAAGATCAAAGACTCAGACCAAAGTTCTGGGCCAAAAGGGGTCAGGAAACCAGACCAAAATGTCTTAACACTAAAAAGCAGAAATCAAATTAAGAGATGGGCAGGGATGTACCAAGGGTGAGTAGTGGGAACAGTCCGCCCAGCTCTCCCTCTCCCCACTCCTTGCTGGCAATAAAGCCTGCATTGTCTGTGGAAGATCTAAAAACAATAATAAAACTGACAAGAGCCAATCTGCTTCTCACTATCACCATTTTCTGTCAGTTCTAAACAACACCAGTGATAGAGGACTCCTCTCTACAAAACTCTTTTGTTGATCTCATTTCTATACAATTTCTGAATTACTTGTGAAGCTTTCTAATATGTATGTTTATTATTTTATATATTTTTGTATTATATAAATTTCTAATATGTGTTATACTATATATATATGTAGGCTTCAAATGAGCACATTTTTAAAAAACATTTGTTTATTTAATTTAGAGAGACTGTGTGAGCCAGGGTGGGGAGCAGTGCGAGGGAGAGAAAGAATCTCAAGCAGACTTCCTACTGAGCCCAGAGCCCGACGCGGGGCTCGATCTCATGACCATGAGATCATGATTTGAGTTGAAACCAAGAGTCGGATGCTCAGCTGACTGAGCCACCCAGGTGCCCCAAATTAGCACATTTTAGTAACATATCCTTCAATAAACATAGTATTCTACATAGACATTAATTCAGAGGATTCTTAGTTATAGCATCAGCAACTGACGCACAGAGACTCAGCTATGCCTGTCCATTTCAGAGTAAGTTCATTGCCATTTGGAATTGTTTGAGCTCGCCTCATGTGTAGTTTATGTCTCCAACCACTATGGTGCCACATATTTCCTGCATCTACACAGTGGATTGAAAATGACCGATGATAGGCAACGATTAAGTCAAAGAAACCACAGTTGGGGATCCTTCGACTCTGTCGTACCACGTGACCACTGAAGTTGGTATTTTGGTTTAAAACAGTGAACCAGTTTACAGACTACTCTGGGTAGTAATGTTAATTTGGTAAATGAAAATTTAATTCTCCGCACAGACTCTTTGACTGAATTTGAATAATATTTTTCAGTTGAAATTTATTCTTTCATTGTTAATTACTTATTTGAAACTAAAGAATAAATCAAGACCATAATTATCAGTGAGTATTATATGGTTGTTACTGAGAATAATTTTGTTATATAGAGGAGAGGGGTGTAATAAATGATGTTCTTCGGCTGTCAGGTATGCTAAGTATGTCCCTGGAAATGGCGGGGGCAGGGGGGAAGGGGGTGTTCACAAGTGAATTCAGTGGCTGCTAACATAACCCATGATAATAAGGAGATATAGGCACAAGATGGGCCAAACCAAGAATGAAGCTTGATTCCGAGCTTTATGATCTGATATCTCCCCACATTCTCTGGGTCTGAACTGGCCTCAAAGTGAAGCCAGGGCTAGCCCCACAAAAGGAAATATATAAGTAAGTGTGCTGAGAGTCAGCAGAGCAAACAGATGATGGACAGACCAGTTGTTGATGGTCACCCTGGGGAGAGCATGTAGATGCCACCCACGTAACTACTGTGGAGTGGGGTGACGCATGAGACAATACTGAAGCAACTCCAAGGCCCTTTTGAACTAAAACTTCGGAAAGCAACATGGCAGAATTGTGGAGGAAGCCAGATAGCCAACCAGCGGATGGCTAATGATGACGGCAGCGGGCTGGCTCTTCTACAGCCCATGGACTGGAGCAGGACCTGGTAATACAGAGGATGAAGCAGGCCAAGCATGGGGAGGTGGGATTTGTTTCAGACTGGAGTGTGTGCGTCCCATCTAAAAGGTGTAGCCATCACTCAGCTCTGGCCAGTTATCATTATGGGGGAATACTGGCCCAGATAAGCAGATCTTCCCCATTTCTCAAGCCAAGACAGAAATCTGCATCTTTGATCAAAATCTAAACCACCATTCTGCACCTCCTGTGCCAGAACCTTACACTGTTGCAGGTGGCTGTCACTACCAACCATAGGATGGTATTCACGCTTTGAAATGCTAGAGAAAGCTAATCTTCATGCTTATAAAAATAGAAGCACCCCTGACTGTTAAAGACAGTAATGGAATGACTGTCCCAAAACAGTCACGGCTTATAGTCGCCAAGTGCCACGGAAGATATCACCCTAATAAGAAAGGCTGCCGTTGATCCAGCTAGTTGCTGTGTGCCAGGCTTTGTGTCATGCACTGTATATCCGTGATCCCATGGGGGCCTCACAGCGTCTCTGAAATAGATATGTGTAGCCCCATGTAGAGATAAGGAAACTTAGCATGGTTTTGTACTTTTCCCATGGTCAATCACATAGTCAAGACGCCAATCCAAGCCTCTATTAGATTTCAAAGCTCAGGATCTCAGCTACTGCGGCTCAGCTGCCGATGGTGAGGGCTTGTTAGGCACACCAAGAAGCCAGAGCTGGGTTGCCTTGACTATCAGTCTGCAGGGCCCACCGCCCAAGAGCCTTGGTGACTTCCCCAGAAGCACAGATAGACTCCTTAGGTGGTTTGGGGGACCTGCTGGCTAATTGTTGTTTGAACACCAAAGTTTGCCATTATCCTGGTCCTGTTAGGGAGCATTCTCTTGAGCAAACCCAGGAAGGGGACTGACTTATGTACAGTTTGGCCTAAAGCACTTGTGCCTGTGTTCTCCTGGAAGAGTATACTTTGACTTATGCATTGCTTGCTTAATAGACCACAAAAGTCAACATCCCGCTGGAAGAACAGGTCGTGCTTGGAGGCGTCCTGGGCTCCAAAAGATCCTGTTGAGGCAGGATGTTGTGTGAAACCCACAAGTGGAGCAAAAACCTCATGTCTCCTCATTATAATGTTAATATTTTAAAAAGCTGCAGAGACTGCCTCTGTGATTTCTACCAAAAAAGGGATTGGGGTTTTTTTTCCCCTTTTTGGCTTTTTGGACCTAGAAGCACATCAGCTTGTGAATATGTGTATGTGTGTGTGTGTGTGTGTGTGTGTGTGTGTGTGTGTGTGTGTGTGTGTGTAACAGAAGAATGTGTCTCTTGTCTCTGGGAACAGCAAGGCTACCGAGCAGGTGAAGCCAACTTGTAGAGGGGAGAGGAGGAGGTGACTGACAAGTCCGTGCACACTGGGAAGAAACCCAAGGGCTTGTGTGTGACCCCACCCCCTTCCCCCCCCCCACTTCCCAAAGGGGGCAATTAGATATTATTTCAGATAGTTTTCTTACTACATCCTCATTCCATTTTCCAGGAACCCTGTGGGATGTCCCCAGTTGCTCTTATCCTCCAGCCCAATCTGGGGTTGGACTTGTGTGAGTGGTGAAGCCAGCCATGCGGATTTTGGCATGGCAGACACAGAAATGAAATCCAATCTGACACCCAATCAGGACACATTCTTGAGCGGCGGTGTGGCCCCAGAGTGGCCAGTAGACCCCACTGGCCGCCTGGACAGTGTATCTCAGCAAACACTGGCCATGTTCAGTCCATGCCAAGCCCTCGTGTCAGTGGCCAAAGAGGAATTCGATTTGAACCAAAAATAACAAGCACTATCAATCATTAAATGTCCCCCAAACACCATGGCGTTGTTTAGAGATTGTGGCATGCATAGGATAGTAGGAGGCATCTAATCAGAAACTCAAAATGAACAGCCTCTCGGAACAGATGGGCAAACTCTGTGGACTTCCTTCCTTCTGAGAGGAGGGGCCATTATTTAAATTTATATACAGTGGAAGCCACTGGAACCCCATCCTGATAATTAAATCTGGATGATCACAACACCCAGAAGCATTAAACAGTGACCTTCTCAAGTCCGACCTGAGCAGAGATGCCACATGGCCCAGGCCAAGGACACAGAGTTCATTCAATAGGCATTTCAGTTTTGGTGCTAGTCGGTAGAGACACGGCAGAAAAACAGACTGATTTCCACCAGCTTCCACATGCCCCTTCAGACTGGGGATGTTAACTCTTCCACCTTGGCTAAATCCCACCCCGCCCCTTTGTTTATCTGAGAAATTAATTCAGTCAGATTCTTCTACCTAAAGAATCGTGGAAGAGCATAAGAAATGTGGAATATTGAGGAAAGGGCCATGGCCAGTAGGTAATACATTCTGAACCGCTGAGTCAAGGGCGGTGTCCCTCGCTCCATGCTGTTCACCTCCTTTCAGTAAACCTGTAAAAAAGCAGACCACCCACTGCATCGTGCAGTTTGGATCTCCATTCCAAATTCTCTCACATCTCAGTTCTCTCCAGATCTCAGTTCTTAATTCTCGAGCCAGAGGCTGGGAACTTAGGAGCAACACCGTATGTTGGGAAACCAACATTCCCACCAATTCCCAAGTTTTGTGTGTAGGAAACATGACCTCTAAGATTTGGCCATATTGAGTGAAACCTGGAGCTCAGAATGTTCAGTCTAGAATTCTGCCTAGACTGGTCAAGGTATTAGAGATTCAGGGTATATGCTTAAAATGTCCTTAACATCACCTTCAGATGGGCTTCGAGGTCCCTCATGCTCTCTTAATTTATTATACTCTTGGACTTAGGCAGGAGAGAGCCTTATCATCACTTCAGAGTTTGCTGATAGTCTGGAACAGAAAAATTATGATTAGATTCAACAAAGGTAGGGGACCATCCTGTTTCTCATACAATTTCAAGAATCTTTAAGAGTCAATTTCTCATGATAAGCAAATTTTAGTTTAAAAATCTTTATGAGGTGAGGGGGATCATTCTTCAATGCCCTCGTTCAGGTTCGAGGGGCTCTTTTGATTGCAACGAACAAAAGAAAACCTGTAAATACAAACTTTATGAGAAAGGAGAAAGGGTTGCAGTTTGGGGTTTGTTTGTTTGCTTTTTATTGGGTTTGCCTTCTTAGCCCTTGAGCGGAAAACAGAACATGTCACATATATATTTTTTTTTTCTTAATTGTAAGAGGTAAATACTCTGAAATGTATTTTTTTAATTGTGATTATATTACAGCGGTTTCTGTGTACCATAGATTCGATTTTTATTAAGGGTTTTATTAAATATCTGGTGTTTCACCAACATCTAATTAAATCTATCTAAATTGAACAGAAAATTATGGGCAAAAAGAAAGCATTTGTAGCAGACTTTATTACAGATAAGACTATTATTTGTTCATCTTAAGAATTTGAGATCAAATTTACAAGCAGCATCCTCATCAAATTTCTTTTCTGGGCTGCTGAGCCTGGCCCCTTGAAAGCAGCCCATTATCTCCACCACCCCTCCTTTTTATTATAGTGTCCTGGTTGTTGGCAACATGCCCGCTGTTTAAGGTTACTTTCATTAATTAACCGAAAGTTAATTTCTTTGCAAGCAAAATCTCTGATCTCATTATGTTGTCTTTAAAGCTGAAGGATTCAGGTTTTCTGGTCTCCTTTGATGGCACAATAAAAAGCATACCCTTTATCTTAAGGGAAACTGTCTCCAGGGTTTAATTTAATAGTCCTTGAAATAGTTACAGCACAGCCAGACGGACTACAATAATATGCCAGTTCTAGAAAACCTTGGCTTTGTCATGGTTAGAGAGCCCAATGCCTGGTACAGATGTGGACCATGAGGCATCCGTGTCCACATAAGTTCTGCATTTTACCTCTTTAGATCTCCTGTTTGCACTCCCCATTATATATCCTATCTGAGAATAGATCAAATACCAACTCCAGGGTTCCTTCCAAAGTGTGCCACTGTCCAGCCATCTACTTCTCTGGGATTTCGGAGGTTTGGTGGCATTGACATTTCAACTGTTTGCCTTTACTGCATTTGGTAAGCTGCCTTTTGTTTCTCTGCTGGGAACAAGGCAACAGAGGTGCCACAAAGAGTTTGGGGGTAGCGGTTTAGAGCCTGGCAGGCCTGGATTTGAATCCCAGTCTTTCCTTGGACTCTCTCTGTCCTTGGACAAGTTATTTAACCTCTCTTTCTAAACCTCCAGTTTTCTTATCACTAAAGTTAGAATAATTATGTAGAGGAAGAAAATTAAATAAATTAACTGGTCCATACCAGGTACCGAGCCAATGTGAGTCCCCTTCCCTTGACAGCCTTGTTCTTGTCTCTGCCAGCTACAGATGTGTTTCTAGATTGGGGGTTCATTTCTGGTATCTGGAGGCCAGCCTCCAGATTGCTACACCAAAAGGAGCCATTTGGGGAGATGGCTAGACTCCACAGAGCATGTGTGGTGTGGGTTCGATCAGTGGGTTCTGTATTGCCCCCAAATGCTCTTTTATAGACTTGGGGACACAGAGAGTGTGTTCTCTTTGTCTCTCTGAGTTAGCTTCATCTCACTGATGACATCTAGTTGCTTTCTGGAGCATTAAATTCAGTGAGTTGAGAGGGGCCCAAATGTCTTTTCAGAGCCACCAGGTACAGGTCACACAGAGGGGACACAACTCTTCAGGTAGCTCGGGTCTCCAGAGCCATCCAGATACATGGAGAAGCTATTTGTATCCCACTGAGTCCGGCGCCATTGCACACACAGCTGAGATTTACGGAGTCTGGTGGGGAGGGCCACTGGAAGCGGGTAATGGCATGACCCGACATGCTGCTTCAGATGCCTGGGAGACTGGGCCTGGGCCATTTGCATACGTCACCTGTACCAGTTCCTAATGAAGGATGCAATTGACTCAACCCAAGCGGGTCAAAGTTACTTAGGCAGAAAATCCCAGGTCTTGGGAAGAAAAGTCATGTGCCTCTTGGGCCCGTGGCAGGAGTCAAAGGTCCAAGGTAATGTATTGGCAAAGATCCCGTACGCCCTGGTGCCTTACTTTACTGCTCCCTCATGCTTTTAGGCAGAAATATTGTCAATGGTATTGATTGGTTGATCTGATAATCCAGCAGGCTCCCTGATGTGTTAAATTTCCTACTTTGGGATGACGGTGAGTGTGGGGAGCGTGTTTGCTTCAGTTCGGGGGACTCTCAGTGGACCTTGCTTAGACACTGCTTCCACAGTGAAATTGCTCCAGGCATGACAATTCCAATTACTCTTTTGGCTGTCACATTTAACCCTTCCCAAGATAGTTTTTCCCTCGTTCTCCATATTTTCTAGCCTTACTTTAGATTTGGAAAAAAACACTGTCCTCTGCATGGGACCTCTAGGGTCTCTTGATTTATTAGTATGTGTCCCATTAATGTGTTTAGATGTTTATTTCTTCATTTCCTTTTTCTCTTGCGAGCACGCTCCATCCTCGGCATCTGCCACTCCATCGCGAGCCCTCCGTTGGCACGAGTCCTAGTTGCCTTTCCCTCTGTCCTCTGTGGATCTTCACACATTCCTTCAGCCCTATCCCTCATTTGAAAAACACATAGCAACTCTATGAAAGGTATGAAATTCAAAGCATCCAAAGAAAGGATGACCTCAGGTGAGGGTGGTGGAGTTTTCCAGAAGAAGCATAGCAAAGCTAAGTGAGCTGGCGCCACGTTGTCCAAGTTTGTTTCTACTTATGTAGGGCCTGGTCTGGGATGGCTGGAGACTTACGTGCCATCTGGTGTGTCTCTCTGTAGTGGGTGGTTATTCATCCCACCCTCCGTCCGCCTTCCATCTTCAAGTTCTTCAGCTTTGTCGAAGGAGCACGAAGGTACCCTGGGAAATCTGGACTGCCACTTGGAGAAATCATGCCTCTAGCCATTTGTTCTACATCCGGGCTTACCGGGCTTGACATCAATTACACTCTCTGCCTTGGTACAAAGAATGTGGGAGGACTCCCTTAATCCCCTTTGCAAAATAATAATAATAACAGCAACAACAGTGAGGCCTCTAAGCAGAGAATGTTAAGCCTAATTCAGAATTTTTAAGAGTGGAAAACGAATCATAAATACCTGAAAAATGAGGTTCATAATGGAAGCCCCAAGAAGCCCTTAAACCTGGGCAAAATCCTATAACACAATTATAAACAGTTTCACGCCCGACCGGAGCTGTTATTTGAGCAAAACTAACCATTTTTCTGCATGCACTAAACGAACCACGAGATCTGTGTATCCAGCGGCAGAAAAACGTAGGATCCCCCGTTCGGTCTGCATGTAATCAGCATGCTTGATGGCAAGGGCATCGTAGGATCAAAAGAGTTAATAATTGGATCCTGCCCACAGCAACCACACAATTAAGGGCAAGATTAGTAGAGATGAAGAATTTATTGTAAAAATGCAGTGCGAGTCTGAAACACAGAATGATTTCACTGAACATTTGTTCTATTGCCGTAATCCTAATGATCAACTCTGTTACACTAATAATAGGAGAAAACTAATTGCAGTGAGGACAGGACAAATCTTTTTTAATCTGCGTTGTCATCCCAACTAAGTCCCAACCCATTTGTATTAACCTTTGCTGACAGAGTCACATGATGGACATAATTTCTTATAATTTACCAGCTATGGATCTAACCTTTCTTCATCAAATATTCATAAAGGCAGGATTCTCAATGATTTTCTGTCTCTCCTCATATTTACAGCTTGTTGTCTTCTTCCTTTTTACAGTAATTTGGACACAATTGAAGTCAAATGGAATTAAAGTTAAATGCCTTTAGCAACTAAGGTGCCTAAAAGCAAAGCCTTAGGGGAGGGGCGTCGTGAACTGAAGAGCGGGGCGGGGGGGGGGAGCTTGCGCTCCCAAGACCCTTCCCATCTCAGAGGAGTTCCAGCGGGCTGCCCTTCCCCAGAAGGGAAAAATGAACTCAGCCAGAGAATAAAATGCCCTTGCCCTCTCTTGCCTTCCTGAGAGTGGCTCTCAGGAAGGCCTGTTTTTTGGGGTGGGGGGAGGGCGGGCAGGGGCCAGTGGCTCTGAAGCTGGGCTGAGACTGAGAGCCTCAGGCCTTCCTCTGTCTTCGGGGCTTGCTGGAAACCTCAGCTGCCACGGCCGGGCTCTGTTTGAGCAAGTGTACCTGCAGGGGCCCAAGAAACAGGCCAGGGGCTGTCATGGCGGACAAGAAAGTCAGTTGGTACAGTTACTCAGAAAACAAACAGGAGGGGCGCCTGGGTGGCTCAGTCGTTAAGCGTCTGCCTTCGGCTCAGGTCATGATGGGATCGAGCCCCGCATCGGGCTCCCTGCTCCGCGGGAAGCCTGCTTCTCCCTCTCCCACTCCCCTTGCTTGTGTTCCCTCTCTCGCTGTGTCTCTCTCTGTCAAATAAATAAAATCTTTAAAAAAAAAAAAAAAGAAAACAAACAGGACTATCTGAAGCCATTCCTGAGAGCCCTTTTGGTAGAACAACATCTGTTTCCACTTTGCATCTTTGTTGCTTTGACAGTTGTTCCTTAAGAGGCATGTAGTTGAAAGAAGTTTCATAAAGCTTAGGTGTTTAAAGTGAGTGTAGTCACGGGCCCTTTATTTTTACACTCCCCCTCGGAAGACTTCCGATTCAGTGGGATGGCAGAAGTTTGGGGGAGGTGAGAGAGACAGTTCAAAAGAACTCCCTTTTTCGACGCCAGTCCTCAGATGACCCTACCTTTACTAAAGCAGTTCAGAGTGTTGTAGGCAAATTCTCCCTTAAGATGCAAAGGAACTGGGGCACCTGGGTGGCATCTGACTCTTGATTTCCACTCAGGTCTTGATCTCAGGATTGTGAGATGGAGCCCCAAGTCCGACTCTGTGCTGGGTGTGGAGCCTACTTTAGATGCTTTCTCTCCCTCTACCCCTCCCTCACTGCCCCCAGCCCACCCCCCTCCCCCCGCCCGTGTGCTCTCTCTCTCTCTCTCTCTCTCTCTCTCTCAAAAACAAACAAAGATGCAAAGCAACTGTTTTACCTGGTTGACTTCAAAGCCCCATATTGACCAAGCCAAGAATTTCCTTCTTGCTGAGTTCCCAGAATTCTGACTGGTAGAAAGGAAATTAGAACTGAAGGCGCTTGTATGCTTTAACAACTGATTCACATCCCCATCCCCAGCTCTGAGGTATTTTGTTTTCTTCGCCATCAGTTAGCATCTTTATCCATGTTTAATCACATGGGTAATACACAGATACAGTCACTTGATTCAAAATTGAAAACTGATTCAAAATTGAAAACTTCATAAAGTGCTCTTAGACCCCTAGCCCTAGTCTCTGACCTTCTTGCCCATCTAGGTATTTTTCTGTGCATTTACAGATACATAGATGTACTGGGGATAAATACGTGTTTTCTTTTTTCATTTCCGTAAATGGCTATTATGCTAGTACAAATCAATACCCAACTTGGTTGTGTTACTCAATACATCTCATGTTTGGAAATCTTCCCATGTGAGAACATATAATATAAATCTGTTGTATTCTACTTAATTGTTGCAGAGAAGTCCATATTATGGATATACCATAGTTTAGTATCATTCCCACAATGGCGGACATTTAGGTTGTTTCCAGTTTTAATTTATAAGCAATTCTGCAAAACGTCATTATCTGTTTGGAACCAAGATAGTTCAAACAGTTATTTCAACAACATGCTAGCTTTTGCAAATACAGTTTTGAGAATGCTTGTATTGACCTGAGAGCTCAAAAACACTTTTCAATTTTCTCCGCCAAGCCACATTTCCTTTCTGATGGTAAGGACAAAAACGGTTATGAGGTATTGGGTGTCCTAAGTGCCCCACAAATAAATAGACATTCCAAACAGCAGTGAATTAAATGTTTTTGATAGGGGGAAAAGTGATAATCAGCTGTCAGAAAGACCCAAGTAAAGCTTGTTGTACAAGGAGAGCATCATTGTGGTTAAGTTTTCTGACCAGGATTCAGAGGTACAGAAGGTCAGACTGTATCCCGTGAGCTGCCCTGTGTATGGGAGGAAAGCCCTTATTATGATAGCATTCTCCTGCATGGTACTGTGTTCTTTATTTGCCTTATTGTCTAATGCTCATGTTGTAAAGAGGGGTCACGGGTTTTTAATTACACTGATTATGTAAAGGATGGTTTGCCGAGTAGGGTGTGCATACATGCATGGTCTTTTTTTTTTTTTTTTAAAGATTTTATTTATTTATTAGAGAGAGAGAACGAGTCAGGGGGAGGGGCAGAGGGAGAGGGAGAAACAGACTCCCCGCTGAGCAGGGACCGTGACATGGGGTGCAATCCCAGGACCCTGAGATCATGACCTGAGCCAAAGGCAGACGCTTAACCAACTGAGCCACCCAGGCGCCCCTACGTGCATTGTCTTAATCACCATTCCTTAGTCTCTTACAAATGCCACAGAAGGTATCAGGAAATTCTTTTAACAGATCAGATCATTTTGCCAGAAGGTTGGAGGGGTCTCATGATGTCAGATACTGCCATTCCTCTGGACTGAAACTAGCAGCTGCTGAGATATCCGACAGTTCCCTCCAGGTTGGTGGGAGCCATAAGGCATATAGCCAGTCAGATGCATTTGTAGAAGTGCAGAATGAAAACTTCCAATCTGAATAAGTGTAAATTAAGGATTCTGGACCAGTTTTTAAGTAGGTCCCATTATTCAGGGTTAGGGAATAATTCAAAGTTGGCTTAACAGTGTTGTCAAGGAGAGGTTGGCTTTGGTGAAAACAAGCAACAGACTTGAGAATGGCATATATATGGAAATTATCCTTCCAGAGTACATGAAACATAAGGTATCTCATATTCCTTCAACTTTGTTTTATGCTGTTAAGTGGCTCAGTCTTTCATCCTATGTTGGGCTCTCTTATCCTTATCTTATAAAATGAAAGTTGAGTAATTCTGCCAAAAATTAATAAAACCTAAGAAAATAAATAAATCAGACTTCTCCAAAGTTAGAAACATTTGTGCATCAAAGAACATTATCAAGAAAGTGAAGACAATCTACCAAATAAGGACAAAATATTGTAAATCATGTATCTGATAAACGTTTAATGTCCAGAATATATAAAGAGCTCCTAAAACTCACCAATAAATAGGCAAACCAATTTAAATACAGGCAAAGGCCTTGATTAGGTATTTCTCCAAGGAAGATATACAAATGGCAAATAAGTACATGAGAAGATGCTTATCATCATTAGTTTTCAGGGAAAGTAAATCAAACCACATTGACAGACTACTTCACACCTACTAGGATGGCTATACTAAATAAAAAAAAAAAATACTGTTGACAAGGATATGGAGAAGTTGGAACCCTCCTACACTGCTGGTGAAAATATAAAATCACACAGTACCTTTGGAAAACAATCTGGAAGTTCCTCAAAAAATAAAATGTAGAATTATCTGCCATATGACCCATGTAACACCCAAAAGAAAGCAGGAACTCAAAACAGATACTTGTACACCAGTGTCCTTTGCAGCATGATTCACAACAGCCAAAAGGTGGAAACAACACAAGGGTCCATCAACAGGTAAATAAATAAAAGGTACTATATGCATACAGTGAATTATTCAGCCATAAAAAGGAATTCAATTCTAATACTCGCTACAACATGGATGAACCTTGAAAACATTACGCCAGGTGAAATATACCAGACACAAAAGGACACATATCGTGTGATGATTCCACTTACAGAACTATCTAGAAGAGGCAAATTCATAGAGACAGAAAGTAGACGAGAGGTTACCAGCTGCTGGAGAAGGAGGGAATGTGAAGTGATTGCTTAATGGGTATGTAGCCTCTGTTTGAGACGATGGAAAAGTTCAGAAATAGTGGTGATGTTTACATAGTGCAGTTAATACCACTGAATTGTATACTTAAAAATAGTTGAGATGGCAGATTTTACGGTATATATATTTTCAGCTCAATAAAGAAAGTTAATGGAACCAGATATACAATGTAAGCATACTATCTACAGTTCCAGAGGTAGCCAATTAAGGACCTAAAAAATACAGAAAACACTGTTTTCGGTTATTCGTTGCATAACAAATCACCCCAGAACTAAGTGGCTTAAAACAGCCATAGTCATTATTTCTCACAGAAGACTCTGGCTTTGTGTGTTGACTGGGGCTCAGCGATGGAAGGTTCTTCTGCTGGTCTTACCGTGGATCTGGGTTGCAGGGCCTCTCTCTCTCCAATGGGGTCTCTACAGCCAAGACTCAGCCTTCTTGAGTCAAGGCTCATGATTCCCAAAAGCAAACTCAGAAGCTGTCAGGCTTTTCTAAGGAACTGTTGGAACATCACCTGTGCTGTGGTGCGTTTAAAGCAGGTGACAGGAGTGACTGTCGGAGGCCTGGTCCACTGGGGCCATGGCTGGAGACAAGTTCCCACAAACCCCACTCGCACATGCACAGAATAAGGGCGAGCCAGGTCTTCATGTACCACCGCAGGAAGTCAACAGATAATATCTGGAGTCAATAAGTCAAGAAACAGCAGTGTGTGCATCTTAGTTAGAGATATGGAAGGGAACCACCATTAGAAACAAGTCCAGTGGTGGGAGACTCTTTTTTTTTTTTTAAAGTAATCTCTACACCCAGCATGGGGCTCGAACTTATGGCCCCAAGATCAAGAGTTGCATGCTCTTTCTCCTGAGCCGGCCAGGTGCCCCTAGGTGGGAGACTCTTGCTTTTACATTATAAACCCCCCGCCCATATCATTAGATGTCAGACTGGGAATGTACATTGTTTCATTAACAACATAGGCTTTAGAACATGGCTCTGGGGCCACAGTGCCTGAGTTCATACCTCAGCCGCATCACTCTCAATCTCTGACCTTGGGCAGGTTACAAAACCACCCGGTGCCTCTGCGTTCCCATCTGTAAGATGGGGGTAATAATAGTACCAACCTCCTGGGTTATTAGGGTTATGTGGAAAGACACTGAGAACCCCATCTGGCATAAAGGTGATCCTTAAAAAAGGTTGCTATTAACCGTTAGGACACTAAAAAAGAAAAAGCAAGCCCACGGTGAACGAAGGTTCCCGAGACCTGGATTCTAGTCTCTGGACTCTGCCACAAATGTGTTGAGCAAGTCTGTTCATCTCGCCTTTGACGAGGAGGTATGAGATAAGGATGAGCTCCTAAAAACAGAGGTTTGTCCAGTTTGACGTCTGCGAGGGCTAGCCGTGGCAGCAAAAATGACCTTGCCGGGAAAAGGAGAGCCCCCTCCCTTTTTGGAGAGAGCTTCGGGTTCTTTACAGTTGAACCTGTTCCCTCATCTTATGACCGTACCCACTGCGGAGAAAAAACTCCCGGACTCACTCGCTGCCTGTCCAGAGACCTCTCTCCTGGGAAAGAACTTTATAAATCATTTTAAGTTAGTGGCCATAACTCCCAGGTTGCTTACACGAGACCAACTGGAAAAGGACATTAACTTGGAACCAATTAAATCGCTTCTTGTCTGCATTTGCTGGCCTCTCACACGAATCTCTCCCAGAAGGCTGGTCACGTGGTCAAGCCTGGGTGAAACTGTAAAGAAGGTAAAATTGGGCTTCGGAGACCCTCACCTCTCCCTCTCCCCCAGGGAACGCAGAGCTCACATGCTTCTCTGTCACACCAGGAAACTGCGCGATCTGAGCAGTGGCTGAAAATATTATCCTCCTTAGAAATAAGTTGCACCGCAACTGGCCTTCCCCTCTCTTGGCCCCACACACTTGCGGCAAGTGGATTCATGGGTCCCTTTCTGGCATCGGTTGGGGGCCAGAGTAAGAACACCAGGCTACCCTGGTGCTGCTCTTTTCACCGCCCCCCCCACCCCCCCCGCCGGGGCCAGCCACCTGCCCATGGCGCCTCTATACACAGCCCTGGCCTCAGAACTTACCGGTGGCCGCCTTTGGGCACTGGAACCTTCATGAGTCAATCTCCAGCTAGAAAGTGCAATTTAAATCAGGCACAGCAGGCTTCTCAGGTCCCATGGTCTCACTTGAGCTAACCTATCGGCTGGCGCTGCAGAGAAAGCATAATGGGCCCTCGGTAAGGTATTCTGGGCTCACTCCCATGGGGGTCTTGGCTACAGAGTCATTCTTCCAAAAAAGTGGAAATTCTAACTTAGCAGTCTGCTGAGAAGCTGGGCTCCCTGGCAGGCCAGGCAGGGGGCAGGAGGTTACGGCAGCTCATCAAGTCCTTGCTGCGCTGTCCCCACTCACTGCTGAGCCCTGGCCCGGTCCCAGCTGACCCCACTCCTGTAATGCTCAGTGAGGAGCCGAACTTCTCCATTAATCGGCCTGTTTGCAGGAGCTGGAAAGGTGACTTGTAACAGGCCTCCTGTTCCCAGCCTCCTCTATAATGACATTCCGCACAAGCAGATGTCGTCCTTTGATTCCTGATGACCTTCTGAATTTTGGCAAATGAGAAAGTGCCCGGAATCAGCAGTGAGGGCCTAAGGGTGTCTTTTTCCTGCGCAGAGCTGAGCTCTCGTCTTGCGTACCCCCTATCCCTAGCTGGCACGTGGCAAGGACGCGGCCTTGCTCATCTCCCCCCCCTGGTCAAAGCCTTCTTCCCGGAGTCAGGGGGCCGTGAGATGAGACAGCCAGTCCTGGTCCATGCTGGAGTATTTCCCAGACGGGACTCCGGGGCTCCGGGGCTGTCTCAGCTTGACAGATGAGAAAATGCTGCCTGAGCGCCCTTCCCAAGGTCACCTCACAAGCAAACACCGGGGCTGGGAGAATGAGATCACCCTCGACAGTGAAGGAAGGAACTGCAGCCCCGGCTCTCTCAGTGTGAGACTGGGCCACGGCCCCTTCAGGCGGCCAGAGGCTGAGACCATCAGTGATGACTAGAGAGCGACTTAGCCCTCTGCTTGCTTTCTTCTCAGAGATGCCCAGGTGGGAGAGTTGTGGTTGTGATAATTAATTAGTAAGCCCACCCAGTTAACCACTGGGTTTGGAGGCCACTCTTGTAACCCGAGGCAGGCTCTCTGGCTACTCATCCTTCCTTCCTGAGGCTCCGAGGGGCTCTGCCTGCTGGCTGTGTGTGGCCTGCAGCACGGCTGAGGCTCCAGTTGGGGGACTTAGGAGTGTGGCCTGCCTCCTACTGAAGTGCAATTTTTTAAAAACTCCTTTCAAACCAAGTCACTTTAGAAGCAAACGCAGCGCTGACTCAGAGAGAGGCCTGTTCTGTCTTCTGTGGCTCTCAGCATATAAGATTACCCTGCTTCCTCAGCCTGAACCCACAGCCCCAAGAAGAAAAAGAAGAGCATAAATTGGATGAGTTGAGTTCTGAAGATACACATCAGGTGAACTCAGGAATCCAGGAGGCTTCGGCCTTATTTCTTCTTTTCTAGTCTTCTTTTCTATTCCATCGCAAAGCAGGAACAAGGCATCAAAGGCATTAGGATGATCAGGCTCAGAGCCCCCCTCCCTCCCAGCTCCCCAGTGTGGGGAGTGGCCTGTCAGCCAGGAAGGAGTCTTAAGGAGGATATCTGGCTTCATCAACCCAACACTGTGGACGGGTCAAGCAGAGAAGCTTACTCTCATGAGATGACCCAGTTCCTCAAGGAGTCTAGAAGCTTTCTGCTGAGTCCTGGGCCAGAGGTGCTATTACTCCCCTGCATGAAACCCTCCCATACTTTCCCATCTCACTTAGAATAAGATCAGGCTTTACAGTGGCTCCCCAGACCCTGGACGCCTCAGAACCCATCTCCTCCTTCCCTTCGTCACTCTCCTTCAGCCACAGCGGCCTCCTCGCTGTCCCTTAGAACATGCCTAATGGGTCCCCCTAAAATACTCTTCCCCCGGAGAGATGGCTGCCGCAACCCCTGTGGCCAGCACCCTTCCCCCGCCTTTCCAAAGCATTTATCTCCAGCACGAACAGTCTTAGTATCTGTTGGCTTCCATTCTGTGGTCTCAACCCGCCTCCATTCTTTCCTTCTTCTTTAGTGTAGAATCTTGGTTTTGACAGAGAAAAGAAGAGGGTAGTACATCTCCTTAGAAACCTACAGTCACCAGCCCCGCCTGCAGCCCAGGGACTGAGTTCTCATCAGTGAGAGAGAGGTGGAGGGTGGTTGCCTGTCCTCCCTAAAAAGAGGAGGGAAGCACACATTTTTACCCCCACTATCCTCTCTCCTGCTCCCTGGGGCTTCCTGGGACTCAAGATGCAGTGGCTGGAGTACCCAGGACCATGACGTGAGCTTGAGGATGGTCGGTGTCAGCTAAGGACAGCAGAGCCAAAAAGTACATGCAACAGCCTGGGTCCTGGGTACCTCTGGACCGCTGTCCCGTGACCTCCTCAAACTCCTGAGATGTGAAGGAAAAATAAACCTCCATCTCCTGTAGCCACTGTTGTCCCCGGGCCCTCTTGCTGGTAGCTCCATGCAAAGTTTCTAAATGATACACGTGCTTATTCTCTGTCTTCCCCCAGCAGATTGTAACCTCCATGAAACTTGGGATTTTGTTCTAGTTCACTTCGATATTTCTAGATCCTGGTACCTCCTAAAGATCTGTTGAATGAATGAATTAGGACTTGTCTGCAGAAGTAGTTTATGAACCAGAGTAACAGCGACTGGGAGTACTTTTCAATTCAACCAATAGAGGAAATGCAGCTAAACAGAAAAATGCTGGCCTAGCCATGACCTCAGTTCCGGTCCCAGCTTTGTGACTTACTGGCCACGTGACCTGGAGCGAGGCCTCGGCTTCCTTGTCTCCCAAACTGGGTGACACCCCTCCTTCCTACCCTCGTAGTGAGGGTCACACGAGATAAGGTATGTGGAGGTTAACTATGTGTATATGTAAAATCTCAAGTTTTCTAGAGATGGGAGGAACCTTAAGGATTGTCTGGCTCCACCCTTCATTTTACGGACCTGAGTCCTGGTGACCAGAAAGCCACGGCTTTGCCCCAGGTCACAGGGTAAGGTGGTGGCTGGACTGGAGCTTGAATGCCCGGCACCCACCCCCCCATGGCGACGTTCTTTCTGCCGAACCGTCCTCCTTGTCAGTGGCTAGTCATGGTATTATTATTCCTCCTCTGATTGTGCCTCGGACTTTGACTATCATCACTAGACAATTGGTTGTATAGCAGGGAAATCAGTTCTATTTTAAAGAAGTAGGTTCAGATGCAAGTTGTTCTCGATCATTTCTGTGCATTCTACTATATTTAATGTGGCTGCAACATGCCAGACTCTGCTCTGGGCTTGGAAGAGACAGTAGAAATCCCTGTCTTCGGGGAGCTCATTTTACACACACACACACACACACACACACACACACACACACACACACACACACACACACACACACCGAATGGTACCAGGTGTTGTGTAGAAAAATAGTGCAGGGAAGGAAGATGGGCAGTGCTGGACCAGGGGCTGGAGGGAAGGGGGATGCTGCTGTCTTGGGAAGGGCAGTCAAGATAGGCCTCACTGATTGGGCTCTGTTTGAGCAGTGGGGGAGCAAGCCACATGGAGGCCTTAGGGGGAAGAATTTTCAAGGTAGAAGAAACAGCAGATACTAATGTCCTGACAGTGTTCTTTGCCTGTTCAGGGAAGAGCACATGAGCCAGTGCAGACCAGGGCAAAGGGAACAAGGGGACAAGCGGAAGGAGGGAGGGCCAGACAACCCAGTGGGGGAGGGGTAGAGATCAACAAAGGGACTTGCACACCGTTGTAAGAATTTTGACTTTGCCTCAGCTTTTACGCCAGCGCAGAGCATAAGCTCATCAGCGGTCTGGTATTGGCTTTCATTTCGGCCCCACATTTTCTAGTTCTGAATCTGACCGCCCCACACTGTCGGTGTTGGGCTACACTGGGTTTTCTGCTGTGCGTGCTCTTGACCCGTTAGTGAGTGCTCTTGAAAGAAGAGAGGAGAAACAAAGGCCCAGTAGCCTCCTGTTCGGAATAAGGTTAAAATAAGCCTGAGAGATGTTTCTCGGCATCCCCAAACCAATTAAACGGGTTACACGGAAGTATTTCTAAAAATAGCGGTACATGGGGCGCCTGGGTGGCTCAGTTGGTTGAGCGACTGCCTTCGGCTCAGGTCATGATCCTGGAGTCTCGGGATCGAGTCCCGCATCGGGCTCCCTGCTCGGCAAGGGGCCTGCTTCTCCCTCTGACCCTCTTTCCCTCTCGTGCTTTCTATCTCTCATTCTCTCTCTCTCTCAAATAAATAAATAAAATCTTTAAAAAAAAGATATAAAAACAGCGGTACAGTGGAGATAGACTGACAGGTGAGCAGATGGGGAAACCATCAACTCAAATTTATTTCACAGCTTACAACTCAAATGAGCATTCCAAAGTCAGAACAGCTGGCCTTTTATTCTGTAAACCATTGTCCTTTGCTTTGCTCATCTCTCAAGAGTATGAGTGGATTAGGCTCCAGTGGCTGTCTGTCTGTTGGTCTTTGACTTTGCTGGGGCGGGGGGTAGTAGGGTGAAAATCCTTTGTAGGAACCAGGCTTCTGATGTAAATCAGATTTCTCCATAATGCCTGCTTCTTGCATGGGTTATGAAGTTTCTAGAGTCTGCAAATCAATGACATTGGCCCGTTAGCTTTCGTCTGCAGCACTGTATTCATGACCTATGAGACCATTATTATCTGATCGGGAGTAAATGGAATTTAACCAGATAGCCAAAAAGCAAACATCTTCAGATCCGTAAGAAGAAATATATATAATTTTTTTTTAATGTGACAGTGCATCTAAAAATCACAGCCACCTTGAATTTCTGTTTATACGTCGTTCTGGAATCTTTGTGAAGTTTGAGACTGTCCCATGCAAACTTGACTTAAGTTTCAAGTGACGGGGGTGCCCTGAAATTGGGAAAGGGTTATCTTTTGTCCATCGTGGTCCCTTGTGGGGTCCTGTGCTGACCAGACAGCGGAGAAGCCGTATTCTCTGGCTGAAAGGAGGGCTTGAGACTAACCGGTGGGGGTTTCGTTCCAGTAATTGCATCAAATTGGACCTTCTGCCAAGCTGCAGGGAGAGCATTAATACCACTCATTAAGGCCTGCGCCTCTACACTTCCCTCCCGATGGCAGAGTCACTGGCAGAATATATTTTCCTCCAAAGTGTTTGTTTTCATTGTTGCCCTTTAAAAATAATGAGTTCATTCTATTCCCTCACAAGGAAAGTTACTCTAGACTGCTTTGAAATTGTATATCTTCTGTCGGGCGCATTTCTGCAGTGGTTCCATAGCTTTGTGAGCCAGGGAACCCAACCCGGCCTCTCTTAAAGCTCCTGACCAAGCGGGCTCAGACTGGATACATATAATCGTCCAGCCTAGTTGACCTTTATATTGTTACCCTTGACCAGGTAGAAGTCAGGCAAGTTTCAGGTGACCCTATCATGTGACCAGAGATCAGAGGTCAGCAGCTCCTAAATGTCGAGCTGTCAAGGTAGCCCATTCATCACTATGATTATGGCACTGACAAGCCGACAAATGGACCTGGGGATGAAATTGTTCTCAACCCTCCACCCCCTGGGTGTACACCCCAGTGGTGGGCCAAGCAGTCTCAAGTATTAAGTAGTTCTCCAGGCCTGTCAGAGTCCCTGAAGGAAGGGAAGGACTCCAAGAGACCTGTCCTTTGTTGCTTGCTTAGGGGGCCAAGGCGCTTGTCTGCAAGAGCCAGCTCTGAGTCCAGTGTCCTCTGAGATGGACATGAAAATATTGTGAGTTCTTTATGGGCCCACGTGTCGCCCCTCCACGTTCCACTTTACCTTCTTTGTGGCCCTTTGTGGCAGGTTAACATGGTGCAAACTGGCCTGATCCAAAGAGTCACCTGTGAAAATTCAGACTGACCGGACCCTCCTCTGGAGGGGCTGACTTGGGGCTAGGTACCTTTGGAAAACCGTATTTTTAACAAGGGCCCAAAGTGATCCTTTTGATGTTGGTATTTTGGAATAGTGCAAAGAGCTTGAGGTTTGGAGTCAGGCAATTTTGCCAAATCCTGATTCTGTCCTTTGTTTGGCTGTGAAATCTAGGATGAGTTAGTTAATCTTCTGGGCCTCAGTTTCCATTTTGAGGACCAACGTTAATTTAAATAGATGTATAAAGTACCTGGCACTCGGTATTTATTATTGGTTATTTGTAATGTTTTTATTAGCATTATTACTATCCCTTTTGATCTGAGAGGAGACAACACTAGAGGAGCATTGGCATAAGATAGAATTTCTTTATCATTCTCTCCCACAGCAACAAACATGATCTGAAATTTTTAAGCAAGCAATTTCAGAGGGGTAAGGAGATGTGAGGCTTACACAGTGTCACCACACGGGTTGGGAAGAAGCCACGGAGGAGGCGGCCGATACTGGCACTAAAAGGGGAAAGGGCCTGGCACTCCTGGGCCTGGAAGAAAGTGTGACCATGGCCTTGAGCGATTCCATCATCAAAACATACCGCTGATTTTTATGCCGGCAAGAGGCTCTTGTGACCCATGTCTCCTCATCTCCTGACCTCCCGGAGGTACTAACTGGGCACCTTTATCCTTACCCCAGAGTCTTCTCCTCTTTGATGGGGCTTTGCCATTGGCCAGAGAAGCTCTTAGCAGTCTTTGGAGTGGAAAGAAACCCTCGTTCCATGAGCCAGAAGGGTGGGAAACCCTTATCAAAGGAAATTCCTCCTTGGAGTCCCAAGTTGGAACTCTAAATGTTGTGTGTGTGTGTGTGTGTGTGTGTGTGTGTGTGTGTGTGTGTGTGTTTTATTTATTTAACAAAATAAAACCAAAAACGCTGATAGTCTTGGTTATTGGGCTATAAAGTATTAGTGTGCCATTTCAGAGAAATCGTAGGTAGTAGAAGAATTGGGAACCATGAAAACCACTGTTTATACGGAAAATGCCTTTTGAGGTCCAAACGAAGGTGGAGAACACAAGTCATTTCCAGAAGCTGGGCCATGGCCTGTGCTATTCCCTTCTCTTCCCAGTTGGGTAGACAGTATGGATCCACGCTTGGTCCCCTGTGAATATGCTGACTATAAGATCTAGACAGCAGGGTTATCCGTGCTGAATGGCACAACGATTTCTGGAAAAAATGGCTAGATGGCCATATGGCTTAATGGCACAAGCGTTCACAAGCCTTTTGGGGATATTTGGTTTTTAACCCACCTCAGCAGACTCTTCTGTTAGGCTCTTCACATCTTCCCTGAAGCATGAACCCCAGAGTAGATTCTTACACAACTAGAAGTTAAGCCAAGCCTTCTCTCTCAAGTGGTCATGGTTGAAAAATACTACCAACTAGAAAGGTACATTGACCTAAAAGAAAAGAAAAGAAAAGAAAAAAAGCTGACCCGTGGGCCAAAGTTTGGCTTTTCCTCGCCCTGATGTGTGTTGACTTTACTGATCTGGAAACATTAACATGTGGTCCAGAGGCAAAAGGTTAAAAGCCTTTCAAAGAGAAAGTGAACATGTCCTTTGTTGAAACTCATTTAGCAGTTGGATTTGCTTAGTAGTTCTGCAGTGGGTAAACTGAGTTCTAGCCATTTAAGAAGCCACTTTTATAACACCAGCTTTGTCAAGGTAGAGAATTACGGTAGATAGGCCAGCTCGGCTGTTTGTTTTCAGAGGGACCCACAGTGCCATGATGGTCGTGACAGAAAGTCTGAGAAGACAAATTATAAATGTGTTAGCTCATTTCTTTTGAAAGGACTTGGAGTGTCAAGCCTAGATTATTATAAACTGGACCACAAACTCTTCTTACCGCTGACGAAGACAGATTATTTGGGGCAAATCGTGAGAAACAGCCCAGTGAGGAGTGGCCACTCACTCAAGGTTAGATCTGGAATGTCGTGTTCAAAGTAGACCTCGCCGAGAGTCACAATGATGTGTGAAAATCCCTGAAATTGTACATAAAGTACCATCAGGGATTTAGATCGGATGGTATATGAAAAATACTTAGGTTTGAACACCGGAATCCCCCTGGAGGGCAAGATGCTGTGACTCATGGTCTCAAAGAGAATGGGAAGAACAGAGAAAACTTCGTGCCCTCTGTTGGTCTCCTGCTCCCTCCAAAGCATAAAAGACCATAGAGGAGATGGTTGCCCCCATTACCTCATTACTTCCTGCTGTTTCCATGCTGATCCAGCCAGTTGGGTTTTGCAAGTTAAATGTAGATTTAATGTGAGGCCATATCAGTGTTGGCTGCATGAGTGAGGCCTCTGAAGCCTCCATGCTGGCTTATGTGGTTTAAGGGAATGCATTCTGATGGGGCTGATAGCCTAAGACAGACTCCTGTTCATCAGCCGGAATGACGGTCAGCTCCTCATCGTACATTACAATTCTGGAAAGAACTTTGACTTGAAGAGAAGTGCACTTTTTTAGTTCGCTGAGTATTTTCTGGTGAAGTTGCGTTTAAATCACTCCAGTCTTTAGAAGTGTGAGCCCTTTCATTTTTATTTATAAGTGTTACGAGCGCCTCTGGCCAACATTGTGTAATCAGCCGGGTTTTTAAAGCAGGACCTGTATCTGTACAGAGAGGAAAGGGATATTGAGACATAATTATACATTTGTGTGGTGTTTTACCTATTTTAAAGGGCTTTTATGGACATATTTGGTTTTATCTTCCCATAACCCGGTGAAGCAGAGAAGCATTAACTTCATGTAACAGCGGAGGAAACGAAGAGGTTGAGCGATTTTTCTCAAGGTCACCCCAGGAATATAATTAGAGGCAGCTTATGCTCCTAAAAGATGAACATGTATCTTTCATTTCTATAGAATATAGACGCTTATGCCGTAAGAACTGCCAAGTCATCAGAGCGAAAAAGAAGTTTTGTCAGTCGTTTGCTGTGATAACAGTTCTTCTAGAACTTGAAGGAAAAAAAAAAGTTTTGCTCCTCCTTTTGCCCTGAAATGGTTTGGAATCTCCTGAATATCTAAATTTGTCAAGAACAGATAAATAGTCTGGGGACGGGGCCCGTTTTAGTCCAAGCAGAAGCACATGAGAACAATGGAACGCGGTGGAAGGGGTAGCCAGCCGGATGCCCAGGCCAGGCCCAACCCCTGCTCCCCCATTCCCCCCTGGTTAACCGTGGGTAAGGCAGCCCTCACTTGAAATGGGCATTAAATACGCACCTCCCCCATCTCTCTCAGGTTGTAAAAAAATCAAATTAAGACAGTGCTGTGGATTCAGAGTCTTTTGTTTAAACAGCGTACAAAATGTAATTTTTTTAAGCAGGAGTTGCTCTTTGCTCTCCTGTTTCCCATTAAAGAATTACCTCTTAGGAGTTTATTTTTCTTGTCTCCTCAACGGTGTGTGCCTGGTAATATGTCCCCATCAAGTTCTCATTTTTTGTATTTTTTTTAAGCTTGTTTATCTTGATGACTCTCTTAGCAAGAATCCTTTCTCCTGAAATCTATATCACATCACCAAGAGTTATGGAAATGTTACCTGTCCTTCTTTATTTGTTGCAAAATTTAGGGACAAGGAGGAAGACCGTATATGTTTTCTTAAAATCAATGGCCAGCACATTACTGTAAAACCTATTGATTAAAAACACAAAGTATAATGTTAGTCATTTAGTCTGTGAAGTGGTGCAATAAGGGAAGAAATTTATCCTTTGACTTTTGCATTAACCTTTTATTGACTGCTTGCATACCCATAATTAACACACACTTTAGCTAAAGTGGTTAATTTTAGCATGGCAACCAGTGTTCACTAATGTAGCTGCCATCCCGATCACCCAGATGCAAGTGTGGCCCTGGGGGAAATCAGGGGTCCGGAGGCTCCATATGAGTGACACCTGTGGGCAGAGAAGGGGGACCTCTGGGCAGCCTGCTACCGGGCCAGCCAATGGGACATCTCTCAGTTGCTTCCTGTTAGGACACCAGGTCGTTCAGGGAGAACCATTCCTACATAGCGAGAGTTTGGGGGTTGGCTCACAGAGTCCTTGGAATCTCGAAATAATGTGAATTTGGGAGGGAGAGACGTGACGTGTTTATTATTTTCCTTTGCTCCCTTTATAATGCTTCATGAAAGGGGTCGGGGTTTCTGGGTAGATCCAAGTTTATTTGCTAGCCAAAGAAGCATGAAAAATAGGATTTGCTTTAGGATGGGAATAGAGAGGACAAAGTCGAAAAGGGAAAAAACTTTCTTACTGTTTAGGTGGGTCCAGAATGATCTCCTCTCCTTGGGAACACTGAGTTTTGGGGAATTTTTTTTTTTTTTTTAACTTTCTTGAGAAACGTCATCCAGCTGTGGTCACTGAAACTAGCTTATTTGCATGCAGAGACCTATTTGGATGATACCAGCACACCCTTGTTTTCTGGATAGGAATTTGTCCCAAATAGAAATACCGTTGGAACCAAAACCAAAAGCCAGTGTTTTCCTGCTTTCATACCTGGATGATCCCTGCATACACTATGCTGTGTCAGCAGCGGCATCTCAATTTAGAGACAGGACTGTCCATATCCCCTTGGCAGGCAGGCCCGTGGCAATGGATATTGTAGTAAAAAGGGGGGAAATAACTGACAGGTGGGGAACATGTCCTCCAGGACTCTTTGGTTGCAAGTGACAGGAAAACCTAATTCAGTCATGGCTCGTGAAACTAAAAAAGTCTAAGCATGCCTAGCTTCAGGTGTAGCTTGATCCAGCTACAAACGATATCGCCCAGGACCCAGCCCCTTGCTGCACCTAGCCAGATGACTGTGGCTGTCCCAGACGGTGCATCCTGATAGCTCACAGGAGATAAGAAAGGCTTTTCCTGCAGCTCCCACACCAGTCCTCTGGTTTTGCTCTCCCTCTTGCCCTAGATTGGGTCATATGCCGCCCCCTAAACCTCTTCCTGTGGCTGGGAGAGTGGGATGTGCTCATTAGGATCAAGGTCAAGGCTCTCCTCGGGCTGTAGCGGGGGAGCCAATCCCATCCAAAGCACTTGGCCAGGCATGGGGAGGGGATGGATTTCCCTACGGGAAGATTTCAGTCCTCTTGCTGGAGAAGGTAGGGACGGGTACAGACTGCAAATGTTTGCCGCAGTCAGCGTGCCTAACACATTTCCTAAGAGAACTTAGGGCCCCTTTGTTTTGCAGGGAACTCTAGAGTATGCGTGCTGAGAAACAATCCGACTTTCTTCCCTATAAATGCCAAACCAATCTGGAAGAGTCACCACTTAGAAAGTCCGATGACAGCGCCTTTTATTAACTCTAGGTCTTCGGACACAACGGTTGAGTCTTTCTGAATCGGAGCATTTGAGCCTGTCACTGGGAGGTTGTAGCAGCTTGAATACATAAGCCTCAGCGTACAGGCATATCACATGGTGATAGGATTCAGCCGCACGCTCAATGTGATTCAAGCCAGAAAGAGCTGCTCCCGTATCTCCAGAGCTTCTCCTAGAAAAGAGCTGGTCCAGGGGCCGCCCACTCAGCTAGTGGGTAGGGGGGCATTGCCACAGGGACGACACAGCTCTATCCTTGGCATTATCATCTGTCCGTCACTAGTCCTCGTGGTAGGAGTAACGGTGGCGATAATAATATTTAATATCTGTTGAGTGCTTACGATGTTCAGGCGCTGTTCAGAACACCCTGCATGTATTAATTCATTTACCCTTCACAACAACCCCATAAATAAGTACTGTTATTACCACCCTTCTCCTCCTCATCAGCCTCACTCCCACTGGACAGGAAGTTGAGGCTCAGCCTGCAAGGGTGAGAAACCCGCTTGGGATGTCCTGCCCCCAGACAGCAGCAGGTGCCAAGTGTGCAAAGAGCACCCCGTTTGCCAGGACGCTTCGAGCTCCCTCCTGCCCCATCATAGGAGATGAGCCAGAAGGAGGCAGAACGAGTGATCTGAGCAGGAGGAATTAAAACTGAAAAGGGGCGGGGCGCCTGGGTGGCTCAGTTGGTTAAGCATCTGCCTTCGGCTCAAGTCATGATCCCGGGGTGCCGGGATCGAGCTAGACATCGGGCTCCCTGCTCAGCGGGAAGCCTGCTTCTCCTTCTTCCTCTGCCCCTCCCACGCTCATGCTCTCTCTGGCTGTTTCTCTCAAATAAATAAATAGTCTTAAAAAAAGAAAAGAAAAAGAAACTGAAAAGGGGCTACGCCTTCAAGCCATTCTCGATCCCTTTCTCTTTCAGTCCCGCAGTCTGGCATGATGTGGAACCAAACACTAGGATTTGAGATGGGGGGTAGCCCATCCTCACCCGTAGGTAAAGCATCACCTCAAACAACGAGTCCTCTGCGGGGGCCCTGTCACTACCTTTTAGAAATCAGCAAGGAGCACGGGCATTAAAAGAAGTTGGAAAGCGACCTTGAAAGCTGTGAATTAAGAGTGTGAAGAGACCCCACAAAGGGCTCTACCTCCAGCCCAGGGGGAGCCAGGGAGGAGTGTAGCCGATCCATCCTTTGCTCCTTTCAGTCGTGCTGGCCACCGTCATGTGCCTCCCTCATGCCAGACACATTCCTACCCCAGAGCCTTTGCACACACTGTTCCCTCTGTTTGGGTATCTCTCATCTCATATTTGTATATCCAAATTTGCTTTATTCTTTCCTAAGGACTACAGCATTTTTCATTGTAAGGATATGCCTCTCAGCACCTGCCTGGGAAGGAAGTTGTTCTCACACCAGCCAGGCCCTTGTTTGGGGCAGGAAATCACAGAGCAGCTTCACCCAAAGGAAAAGCTCGGGGAGGAAGTGTATACATCATGGCATAAGCAAACCTCTGCAGCAGGCTTTAATATTTTTAATACTTTCTCAAAGCGAAGGGGCAAACCCATTTGACAGGTGAAAAAGCATCTCTATTGACTTTTTACAAACCTTATGATATTCTAGGTGGATCGACACTTATCATAGGCCTTTAATCTGCCAGCCGGGATAATGTGTGCGCAGATAATTTATCCACTGAGAGGTTGAGATGCTCAATTTGGAATAAACTTTCCCTACCTAGTAAATTGAGCATCACTCTGTGATCCTGAAGCAGAGAGAGAGCACAATTTGAAAAGCCTTGTCGAGTTCCTTTGTAATTATTCGCAGCTCCCCCTGAATATTAATTTGCCTCCATCCCCTTCATGTGATTTAGAGACTGTGTCTAGAACTACAGAGACGCACCCTCGGAACCACGACCGCAAGAGGCACCGTCTCAAACACCTATCACTAAGAACGCACCCTCTGTTCTTCGGCGCTGTGTGGGGCTTATCAGTGCAAACAGTTTAATATTTATGCTAAGAGGATTGTCAAAAGCAGCTTCTGTTGCTTTAATTCTTGTTTTAAATAAATAATGAGAACATTTAAACACATTACTCTTCTTGGGGCCCTGAGGTCAGCTAATCTTATTATTTATGAAGTGATGTGCTACATAATAGTACTTAGTGCATGTTAACAGACGCTATTATCAGGGTCTGATGCAGAGAGCCGAAGATATATTGGAATGTTATGTGTAATGTACGACGGATTGAGTGCATAGGATGCCGGCAGAGCAATTAACCACACGAGAAAATAGGTATAAAGTTGAAGTATGTTTTCCCGTGGGGATCCCCTCACCATCAATAATTCCCCAGAGAAGAAGATGTCTTTTAGCTATAGAAACCTACTCTGCCATCAGGCTCCGAAATAGGGCCGGGCTCTTGCCTCCTTTGATGTCTTCGTAGTTCGTCCTCCACAGAAGACAGATCGTGGGGATGGCCACTTTTTAATGGATTTTGAGAACAACGCGGAGAAGGTGGGAGTGGGGAAGGACCCACGCAGCTCCTTCTCGAGTGTACTCCTAGTACTTCTGTCGGGTACACGTGCTTCCACTGCCGTGCGCTCCAAGGGAGTAGGGAAATTGTTCATTTCTTATTGCAATTTGTGTTTCATTCTCTCTGATCCTCATTTTTCTGACGAATAAAGCTAAAGCCACTGAGCTCTCCCAGACCAATTTTAAATAAGCTGGTCTCTCTGAGAGGTAGATGCCTGCCAGGGTGGGGATGATGCCGCCCCAACTTTTTTCCTACAAGGCTATAATTTAGTTGCATATGATAATTAATTTCTCTACTATTGATGAATAATCCATTTAATAAAAGCTGTGATTTAAGTGTTTTCCTTAGGGAGTAACTCTTGCTAGCCTTTTAATTTAATTTTGTGGAAGTTTTCCCCACCTATTCATCAGTGGAAATGATTATTAACCTCTATTTGCATATATCCTTATAAATCCGTCTCTCCTTGGAGTGCCTTTTTCTGAGCACAGCAAGCTGGGACACACTTGTAAATCTCTAGAATCTCCAAAGTCAATCCCGGCCCGTAATATTGTTTAATCTATTCTTGGACGTTTTAATGCAGTAAATTCAATTTAATCTTTCCCAGTAATCTAGTAATACATCGAAATCCCACAAACATTTAAATCTGATAATGGCTTAATCACACACTTTAAATAACAGTTGAGATAATGAAAAAATAATTCACCATTTTAAAGCCAGAGTAACTGAATTTCCCTGGTGATTGGCTTCTGTGGAGCCACTAGAGATAATACAAAGCTGGGAATTGAAAAAAGAAAAAGAAGTTCCAGCACCACGAAGAAGAGCCCTTCTGTCTTCTAAACACCTGCATTGTGCCTGGTGAGCTCCTTCTTTCATATCATCACCACCATCGCGAAGCACTGTCTTTGGAGTGCATGGCAGTGTCGTTCCAAACTGCCCATGAATTTGGGTCTTCCAGGAATTTCTTCCCATGGATTAATTGCCTCTTCCTACTCTTCCAGGTGCCAGTCCCGAATTGCCCGAACCTTACCTGTGGATCAGAAGCCAGAATGTCGACCATATTGGGAAAAGGATGATCCTTCGATGCCTCTGCCATTCGATCTCACAGACATCGTTTCAGAACTCAGAAGTCTGCTTCTGGAAGGAAAACCCTAGAAGGAGCACAAGTCTTAGGTGGAGGAGGAAAAGAGATTTTTGGCTTCCTTCCTCCAACCTTGCCGTGGGCTTGGGCAAGGGCAGTATGGGTAGACCTTGACCTTTAGATCATAGAACCTGGGTCCCCTTAGAAGGAGTAGGCAATGGAGCCCATGAATGTTAAAATGTTTAAAAATGGCACAGTGTTATAATCTGACTTGGTACGAAACAAGAACCTGCCCCCAAAATACCATTCCCCACTTGGATTTTTCCTGGGAGCCATTCAGCTCCCAAAGGCCAAGGTGGCAGGGGTGGGCCGTCTCTGGCAGATCCCAGCCTACTTTCCACCTTCTCCAGTCTTTTCAGAAACTCTAGAGTAGAAGACTCTAAAGTCATCCGAGGGGGAAGACAGAACCTAGATACCATTCCCCCCCAATTTCTCACCACGCCCTCTAGAGGCTGTGCTGTCCAATATGGTAGCCCTTAGCTGGGTGTGGCTTCTTAAATCCAGTTTCCATTGTAATTAAAAATCCCGTTCCTCAGCTGCTTAATAAAAGCCACACGTGTCTGGTGACTAGTGTATTAGGCAACACAGAGCCAGAACATTTTCATCCTTGTGGAAAGGCCTGTTGGATAACGCTTCTCTAAAAAGTTTGAGAGCAGGAAATTCTCTTCTCCACTTGTCTGTAGCCACCATCCCCATAGCGGGAGGAATGAAAAGAGAAATGCGTCATTGGAGAGTGGCCACTGTCCCTTCTGTGAGCCAGACCTACGTAAGAGCCCGAGTTATGAGTTCTGTACTCTGCCCCCCGGGAATGAGGAGGTGGTGGAAATTAAAATACACCTGACATCTGTCATTGGCAAGTTTCCCTGAGCTAACGAAGGAGACACGGCCCTGTTTGCATTGCTTCACGGATTTAGCCCGCACGTGCATTTTTCTAGAATTCCCTCATCCATGTGTAATGACAGGTGGGATCAAGGCCCGAGGAGCCCCAGTGCCCCGTCCTGAGGACATCCGTGCACCAGAGAGGCGATGTGTATGCCCTGGCTTTAAAGTGCCTGGATCAAAATGCGCACTGGCTCCGTGACTTTTGGCATGTCACTGTGCCTCAGTTTCCTTACCCATATGACGGGGATCCTAAAGGCACCAACTCACAAGGGGAAGGGTAAATGGAATAACCTAGCTACAGGTGTAGAACGACTTCTGACAGGTGGTTAGCTACCCGATAAATTAGTGTTCTTCTGTATCTGTGAGCTGACCCGATGTAGGCGTCGCCCCCTCCTTCCTCTGCCCTCATGCTGATTTTGTCTCGTGACGCTATTATCACATCTCTCCCTTTCTGGCTTGGCTCCTGCCCCGTGGTGACCCCAGAAATTGCGAGAATAGTTAGCCCCTCGCCCCAGCCCGGGGCCTTCTCTGGTAGTGGTTTATCGTCGTTTGGAAGCTGAAAGGCTCTTCTGCCCGCTGAGGGGGGCGCACGGAGAGGCAGACTCTCTCCGGCCATCAGAATCCCCCGGGTTCAAGGCGGCGTTCACGTCCACGGAGCTGGCTAACCGCCGAAGGGCCGCCTGACACAGAGCGGCCAGGGCTTCGTGGTCTGGAGCCTCGGTTCTCTTGGACCACGCGTGAATTCCCTGACGTCCTGAGCCCCGTCGGCGAAGGAGAGAGGGAGTGCGGCCTCCCCGGGCTGCCGTGGAGATGACAAGCTCTCCGGGAGGTACGGAGCGTGTGACACCGAGAAACCACAGCCCCGGCACCCAGGCCGCGTAGCCTCTGCTGCTATATTTAGCGCCCGTGCTTGTTCTGTGTTACGTTTCATGAGGTGCCCATATTTCAGAATTGGGAGATCCCCTACAAAGTACAAACGTGTGCATTCTCCCTAGAATTCAGAACATCTGGCAGCGCTCGGCCTCCGTCCTGGCGTGGCAACGAGCTAGGTGGCGTCTTCTCGCTCTGGGGCGGGACGTGAGCCCTCCCTGGCCCCGGGTGCTCCCTATTATCATTTATCATCGTCACCCTGACCCTTAGTGGTCAGCACTCTCCAGACCTGCTTGCTTGCACCCCTACGGTAGAAATAGGTAATCATGTTTAGTGCTTTCCCCAATGTGTGTGTTACTCTTGAGCTCTATTTGTGGACTCCTTGTAGTAATATGTCTTGTACATCATAAAACATTCATAAACAATAAAAATATTAAAAGGATAAGATAAGAAACTGAGAGAGGTCCTGCTCTTTCCCGCTCGCAACGCTAGTGGGTGGGCCTGCTTCCTTGGCTTGGGTGGGGTTAGGCGGAGATGGTTCTCGAAGTCCTCCAGGTGGGGCCAGGTGATGCACTGCCAGGGTGGGAGAAACCACTACCTAGAGTGAATCCGAAAGGTGAGATCTCGTTTTCGCAGAAGAGATGATGGCTTTCAGCAAGCGTGAGCTCGGTGTGGGTGAGGATGACGTATGCTGTGCAGGGAGGTGTCAGGTGGGAGACAATATGCAGGGGGTTGCAGGGGGGGCAGTGGCCGTCAACTCAGTTCCTGCAAGGCCAAAGGAGGGCCTGTTGCCCCTGAGAGCTAGGGGAGGACTTTGCTGGGAACACGGGCCACGTGTGGGGTCGAGGGAGTGGACAGCCTGGCCCCCGGACCACCCGGAGTCAGCAGGCCGCCCCCCCTTGCTTCCTGCCTGGCTTCCCCGCCCCCTGGTCCCAGCTATCTGGAGAGGTCCCTGTGCACTAAGATGCTCCTGACTTCCCCTCCCTGCTGCCCTCCCACAAACCTTCCTTGACCACCTAGCACTGCTCAGCAGGCTTGGTGAACCCTGGGCATCCAAGGACCTGTCCCTGCCTTCCAAGGGCTCCTCTGTGCCAACCCCCATACCGAGTGCTGGGGACACGCAGTGACCAAAATAGTGGGGAGACAGACGGTAAACCAGCAAATCAGTAGCAAGACGGTTTCAGATGTTCGTAAGTGCTGGAAGGGAGCCCACTGGGTGAGGGGGGGGACACAGCGTCGCTGGGGACTGACGAAGGGTGGCTCAGATCAGGAGGTCAGGGAAAGCAGGGGACAGGGGACGTGCACAGGAAAGTGCGGCAGTCAGGTGCCCGAGGAAGAAACCGGCCGGGCCGCCGTGGCCGAAGCAGGGAAACCAGGAGTCGGGGAGATGCAGCCCGGGGGGTGCGTGGGCCTGGCTCCAGGCACCCGAGAAACACCCACGGGTTCTGCGTGAGATGGTGGAGCCAGCTACCCCGGACTCCAAGGTGTCTCTGAGAGAGCAGACGGTCTGTCCAAAGGCACGGCATTCTAACTGGGACTCCCACACGCTGGCCGAGACCTTGAGATGGGGAGGTTGTGCTGGGGGCCCCTCTGGGTGCATGAGGGGGCGCCCCGCCCTGCTGCCTCACCCCAGCAGCTCCTGCAACCCCAGCCTCCGCACCAGGGGAGCTCGCTAGACAGAAAAGAGCAGGGTCATGGCATCGCTTGTGACACAATTTTAGTAATAAGCTTCTAAATCCCATCACCAACTGAATCAAGGGATGCTGAAAATGAGATTCCACAGGCCCTATTTAATGGACAGCCCACCTTCAGCAGAAGGGTTTTTGCCTGTTTCAGGGGAGGGGTATTTTCGAATGCAACTGGTTTTTGTTTTTGTTTGTTTTTGTTTTTGTTTTCCCTTCCCTGCTCTAGTTAAGGCTGATTTTACCACTGGGCAAATTGCATGCGTTTGGATCCATGCCACGCTAAACACTGTTTATTCTGGAGATCTGTCAGAGGCAAGCGTGTGGAAGACAGGGGGATTCTTATTTGAAAAGGCAGTTCTCCTCCAAACAGCTTGAGCAGGAGAGGAGAGAGCAGATCAGGATGTGCTGATGGGGTAATGCCATTTATCCAGCTTGCCTTTGTTACCTTGTGATTAAATGGTATTTTTAATTAGGTCTCATTGAGAGCCATAGGTACCACGGTGGTGAAATCAATTTGACAACCGTAAAGGGGGAGGAAAGGCCCAGTTGTGCTGTCGTGAGCGGCTGCAGGGCCGCCGGGCCTTAGAGGCTGGGGTGGGGAAGGGGAGAGGCGGGAGAGGCGCAGGTAATGACTTCCTGCGGCTCCTGGGACCCGGAGGCCGGCTTCCCCGGCTGTCAGGAAAGGATACACCACCGGCCTCTCTCACGCTCACCGGAGAGACCCCCACACGTTCCCGGGCCGGCTGGGGGCCCCAGGAAAGCGTCTGCAGGGTCTGCTTCTCTGCCGGACTCCTACTAGTAAAGAGAAAGCCTGCGCCCGGCGCCCTGTGCGGGCTACAGCCTGGCTCCCCTGCAGCCCTGCCCACAGCCCGTCACCCCCAGCCTGTTCGCACAGGTCGAAAACGCGTCTCCTCTGTGCCCCCATTCGATTTATCCCGCTAGCATCGATCAGCTTTCCTTCTGCTTCCTGGGCAGCAGTCGAGGCTTCTGGCTGCCGGCTTCCCCACTTTGGATCCTGGTCCTGTGTGTGACCCAAAGGCTACCATCCTTTCGAACCTGTGTTTTCTTGTCTACAAAATGGGGACCATAGTAATGGATCTACCACCTGAGGTCGTTGTGTAGATTTGGTACTGTGCATAGGGGCGCCTGGGGGGCTCAGTCGGTGAAGCAGCTGCCTTTCGCTCAGGTCATGATCCTGGGGTCCTGGGATTGAGCCCCGCATCGGGCTCCTTGCTGAGCGGGGAGTCTGGTTCTCCCTCTGTCTCTATCTCAAATAAATAAAATCTTAAAAAAAAAAAAAACATACTGTGTATATAAAGTGCCTGGAATAGCAGGTCTTCAGTGAGGCATGAGCTATAATGTTTATTATCCCAGTTTCCTGTGATAACCATGGTAGCTTTGGGACTTGGGCAAGTCCCTTGACCTCTCTGTGCCCCAGTCTTTGTGTATTTAACAGGGATGATGGTAACGCCTAGCTCACTGGGTCGCGCTGTCACCAAGATCGGACACGTTAAGTGATTCACATCGTGTCTCGTCCTTCGTGCCAGAGTAACACGTGACCGCCTGTAGTTTCCCATTTGCCCCTCACAGCTTCCGTTTTTTCCTAGGCGGATGGCTTGGAACTTTTTATAAATGAGATCCAATGAAAAATGATTCTCCAGTCCTGCCACTACTCCAGCAAGATTAGGTCACCCACCGCAATTTGAGATTTGCTTAAAAAATTCTTGCCATCACCTTCTAATGGATGATCTGTGTACAACAATTGTTTATTGACTCTGAATGTCTGAGCACCAGGGTCAGTCTATTTCAAGGGGAGGGAAGCCTTAATTAACTCCCAGGCTTAGACTCAGTGATTCTTTTCCAATGATGCAGTTCATGACTTGGCGTGCATTTACTTTTCATCAGTCCTGAAAGAATCGAGGTAAAATAGTTCCTCCGCACATGTGTGTCAGGCTAAATGGATAACAGCAGATACAGATCTGTTTGCCTGTCTGCACCTGCCTTTAGACAAAATTCATCAATTTTACAAAAGCCACTGACTAAACATGGCACCAATACAAATGAAGCAGCTTGCAGCGCCGGGGGTTTCCTGTTGCTTTTAATCGGGTAAGTGCGGTGGCTTCCTGCGGAGCCATGGGAAGTGCCGAGCTTGTGGGGACCGGAAGGTCAAGGCCATGCTGCGGGAAGTTTAGGAGAAGTCCAGTGGTGGTCCCGGACCCTGTGCGCTCAGAGCCATTCGGACCGGCTTAGTTAGCGACGGTCCGCGCTCAGCCCCTCCGCAGCCTTGCCCAATGTTAGAGATGAAAGAAAAGACCAGGGATCAGCATGCCCTTTAGCGGTGCCCGTGGTCAAGGGCATCCTGCTTGCCCTTCCCAGCTTCTGGAACAAGGAGAGGGTCGGCGAGCGGAATCAAACCCCTCGGGAGAAGCTTCTGGGCACTGCGCGGGGCACCCCGGATGGAGACGGCCGTGGAAGGACCTGTAAATGCTGAAGCCCCGTGCAAACGCAAGGAAGCAAGATGATGATTATTTTGTGAGATCGGCTGGATTTGGGTGGGCGACGGAAGGACTGGTGTACATTTTCATCAGCTTCCCTCCTGCAAGGCCAGCGTAACACAGCCGCGGTGCTTGGCTCACAGTGCAGACCCCCCACAGGCGGCTAGAACATGGGGGGAGTGTGAACGCCTTCTGCACACTAGTCTCAAAGAACAGTGTCACGGCCCCTTTTGAAATTTTTTCAGACCCCACAGCGCCTGGGTGGCTCAGTCGGTTAAGAGGTTAAACAGCTAACTCTTGACCTCAAGCTCAGGTCGTGATCTCAGGGTTGTGAGTTCAAGCTGTGCATTGGGCTCCACACCCAGCATGGAGTGTACTTAAAAAAAAAAAAAAAAAAATCTGTTTTCAGATCCCATGCACCCTGCAAAAATTCCCATACCTGCAGATAGGTATGTTCAGCGCCAGGGCACTGAGATGGAGGGAGCATGCTTTCTTTAGTTTCTTTCAAAACTGTCATCCCCCGCTGAAAACCCTGCTCCTCCTTCCCAATAGGGGATCCCATTTTTCACTTCAGAGTGCGCACAGTTAACCTCGCAACCCCAGCGCCCCAGAAGGGCTGAGTCAGTTTCTCAGAGCAGCTCAAGCTACCCCTCATAACTCGTCCAGCACAGAAAACTGGTCCTCTGATCACCCTCCTGCCCCTCGCCCCCCAACGCCTCAGACAGAGATTTCCAGTTGATTACGCCTTGATTAGAGCCGGGGAAAAAGCAGGCCAGGTATATAGGATTCCCATTGTCCTTGCCTCCGCGGCTCCCGGGCAGGGTCAGGCGGAGCGGCCCCTCGGTGAGCATGTGAACAATCAAGCGCTGTTTACCATGGACGTTTAGTTTTCTTTTCTCGAAATCAAAACAGAGTTTAGTAGGCAGCGTATTTCATACATGCCTCTTGATCAATGGAATGATCTGTCAGAAACCATTAAAGCCCCCATTAGCTTGAATGCATTCAAAGCGAAACTATTGGATCATTGAAGGGCCACAGTGATTGTTTTTAATATACTGTACATTGATTTCTCCCTGTGAGCAGGAACATAAGTTTGAAACTAACTGTGTATGACTAAGGCTTCATTTGCTGTCTCCAGTCCTCTGTGAAAAGCATGGTTTCACTTCGACCAGAAATGTCTGTGTATAGTTTTTAAAGAGATGCAGACCCTGTTAGAGTTCCCAAGGTTTAGACTGGGGCGGGTTGTTTTTGTTTTTTTTTTTTTTGCCCGAGCTTTCTCCCATTTCTTTGTGCCCATTAAGTGAGTTGTGCGTGCAGAATGGGAGAGGCATCCCTGCCAAGGACCTCAAGTGAAAGGCAGTGGGGGAAATTTTTCTGAAAGCATGAAGCCCCAGCTGAGGCCAACATCGAAGTGAATTTGACAGCCTCGGGCCAGCAAAAGTCTGCCTATGCAGAGCAGCGTAAGTGTGGCTCTGTCAGGGGCCGCCTCACTGGGGCAAAACTTGTCGAGCTCAAGGTGGAAGAGGCAGGTGGGGAAGCGAGAGCCGAGGCCCCCGGGCCTGCCTTTGGCTGCCATATTGCCAACACTTGGTTGACTGATCTTCTCCGCCTTAGCCGAAACGGATCCTTCGAACACTCGTCGATGCCCTCCTAAATACCAGACTCTGTGCTAGGTCGGGACACAATGTCCCTGTCCTGTTCTTAACCAGCATTTCCAATCTCGGCGCCTTGCTCGTTTGAATCCAGAGCCTGAGAATAAGGAGTTTGGCCAAAGAAGCCACACCTAACCACATTTGCAAAGGCCTGTCTCCCAAAGAGAAGTGTTTACACATCGCACCCATTTTACAGATGCAGTAGTTAAAGCCCAGATGGGAGAAATTGTTATTTAAGGCGAATTCTAGAAATTGGATTTCAAGCTCCTGGTGTGTACTAAGATTTGGGAAGAATATGAACATTCTTGGACCCGCCTCCCAAATAAACCCAAATATGTTGAAGAAGAAGACAGTTCCAGATGGCTCACAAAAACAAGAACAGCCTACCCCTCCGATGCCAGCCCAGATAAAAGAAATGTTCTTAGTCTGGAGAATAGTCTGTGTACCATTCATTCTTTTGCCCTGGGGCCCCAAATGTCCACGAAAGTTTGGTGATTTTGAACTACCCAAACAGGCCCTTGAAATTCATGGTGCAGGATATTAAAATCAAAGAGGCCAAGATGGATCACCCTAAACACACAGGTCAAGCAAAAGTCCCAGTAGTAAAATCTAGAGCAGGAGTCAGCAAATTGCAGCCTGTGGCCAAATCTGGCCCGTCGCTTGTTTTTATAAAGTTGTATGGGAAAAGAAGCATTCGAGGGCAACTCTATGAAGGGGCGAAACAGAATCAAGAGCACAAACCCGAGTCTCTTCCTGAAGTGGAGATGCCTGCGTGCTGCAGACTGGGGGAGGCCATCCCGAGGGGGTGGACAGCGGCCCCTCGGCTTTCAGGTTTGGGCATCTCGTCTCCGCAGAGGACAGGTCTGCAGGGGAGCGAGCCCAGCCTGAGCTTCCAAGTAGAACTGCCGAGCAGACAGGCAAAGGATCTTGTCTGAGTGCTCCTGAGCTCTCTGCTCCTATAGTACGGCTGGGAATGATTCTAATGCCTCATTAGGAGAGGTCGTGATCTGGTCTCTGCTTTTTTTGTTCTTCCGGGGCTGGGGGGCTGGGAGGGGGCTGTCTATGCTCTCCAACTTACCGGGCTGACTAATGTGTCATTATAAAGGGTCAGGAGAACCCTGTTGCTCTTCCCCGGCGGTTGACTTCCCAGCCAGGAGCCTCTGGCTCTTAGCGTTTCCGAGAAGGAATTGCTCGTTTACGTTCCGACGTGAGAGTGGAAACCAAGTTGCCAAGTGTCCCTGGATGTGTTCTCCATCCCTTGATGTGCTGTTCCATTCTTTTCACCTCCCGAAAGCTTCTGCGGTCCAAACTCTGCAAGAGTGCCCCAGGTCCGTCCTTCCCCGTGGCCTCTCTTGCCACCCGGATCCTTGACTCATTGTAAGTCACTCCATGTGGACCATTTTTGCTCATTCTGTCACTGGAGAGTTTAGAAGATGGTTTTACTTGTCGGATTTGGCTTCCTTGGTGGACTATCCAATACTGGAGGGAAGAGCTCACAGCATCGAATCTTCCCATTTTAGTGCATTCCATCAAACTCAGAATAACACTCCCTACCCCCGGATCAGTTAATATTTATTGGCTACCAATCCATCGAACTTTTATCTGACACATAGGAAGGACTCAGTAAGCACCCGCTGGCCGGCTGTTAGAGTGAAATGAGTCTGATCATCACCCTATGGTAGTATCTCCACTAGGACTTTCTGGCCACAGCTTTGCAACCTACCCCTAACCTCTCCCCCAAGCCTTGCCTCCCCAGACTTGCTTCTCCCCTTTGTTCCTGCCACACCCGATGTTGTACAACATCCTGAATCCTTCCGTGGCTCTGGGGCTGTCTTAGGCATGCTGGCATGAGCCCCGCGGACCTCAGTGGCAGGCGGAGGACAAAGCTGAGCCTGGGTGGGGCCAGGGAGAATTTGGCCAGCAACATTCATGTCCCAAAGAGGCATTCGATCAAGGAGGTGCTGGGAGCGTAGCCAAGGCATCGGAGCTGGTGGTTGGGGCTTGGAAGCAGGGGTCTACAAGAGGCCAAGGAAGCAGCCCAAGGAAGGAGCAAGACAAGGCCTCCTCCAAGCAGGGGCCACTCAGTGGGGACCCAGGCCCAGCAATGGCTCCAGAGAGCAAAATCACAAACAACAAACCACCTTGGCCCGTGGAGGTTGAGGGAAGGCTGGAAGACCTCGGCGGACACGGAGCTGGAGCCGTGGGCTCGGGCTGACAGTTTCAGACCCCACTGGCACTGCTGTCAAATCATTGACATTTAACCCAGGTATGCGTGCTCGGCAAACACAAACATAAGGGCAGAATGGCCCGATGATTCCCTCCCCGAATTACACTCGGTGGGTACACAGCCCGGGGTGGAAGGAGACAAGACCAGCGTCTCTGTTCCCTCGTTCCGGAAGTTACCAGGTGGCTTAAATCACAAGCCGGCTGCTATACCTGGTGTTCCGCTGTCAAACCACAGAGAGGACATGCAGGTGGTAAATGAGCCCATGACAAGATGGCCAATAGTATCTGCCATTAGAGAAATGCAAATAAGACCACAAGATATACCCCTACACGTCTATGACAATGGCTGCCATTTTATTTCATTTTTAAGATTTTATTTATTTATTTATCTCTTTGAGAGAGAGAGAGAGGCTGCAAGCATAAGCAGGGGGAGGGGCAGAGGGAGAGAGAATCCCAAGCAGACTCTCCACTGAGCCCAGAGCCCGATGTGGGGCTCGATCTCACGACCCTGAGATCATGACCTGAGCCGAGGTCAAGAGTCGGATGCTTAACTGACTGAGCCACCCAGGCGCCCCTATGGCTGCCATTTTAAAAGTAGTGCTAACACCTCATGCTGGCAAGAATGTGGAGAAACTGGATCCCTTATCCACTGCTGGTGGGAACGTAAGAAGCTGCAGCCGCTCTGAAAAAGAGTTGGGCAGTTTCTTATAAAACTGTAAGCATGCCATTAGCATGCGACCTGGCAATTGCACTCTTGACCATTTGTTGCCCAGGAGGGAAATCTATATTCACATAAAACCCGTATGCACACGATCGTAGCTATCATTCAGAATAGCCCCAAAATGTAAACAACCTTCCGCGAGTGAATAAACATCAGTACATCCACGCCGTGGACTACTACTAAGCAGTAAAAAAGCAATCGACTATCAATACACACAACAACTGGGGTGGATCTCAGGGGACTTATGCTGATCACAAAATCCAACCTGTTATATGCTGGAAATGTGTATAAATAAACAGTTCCATCTATTATATAACCTTCCCGAGCTAACAAAAGTACGGAGCCGGAGAATGGATTGATGGTCGCTAGAGGTGAGGAAGGAGAAGGAGGGGCTTCTCGGGGGCAGCACGGGGGAGCCGCGTGGTGCTGGAACAGCTCTGTACCTTGATCGTGGCAGTCACGTGAAGCTACACAGGTGACACAATTGTTGAGAACTGTCTATGCGCACGCACACACCCACACGCGTGCACACACACACACACACACACCCTGTGAAATTGGAATCACCTCTCAGCTCTGTCGGTTTCTTGGGTTTGATGTCCTGTATCAGTCATATGAGATGTTACAATCTGGGAAAACTGGCTGGGAATCCCTGTACTTTTTTTTTTTTTTTTTTGGCAACTTTCTATGAGTCTATAATTGTTCCAAAATAAAGAGTTAAACGAAGTTAAACAGGGGCGCCTGGCTGGCTCAGTTGGTAAAGCACGCGACTCTGGATCTCGGGATTGTGAGTTCGCTCCCCAACGGGGGCCTAGAGCTTACTTTAAAAAAAATTAAACAAAAAGACAAAATAAAAGACAGTGTGCCAATCTCCAACATGGCGCCCCCGTAGGGGACTCCTAGGGGGAGTTGTACATGATTTCATGTGTGGGTCCCTCGTAAGAGAGGACTCCACTCCTGAAGCACAAAGCTTGCTCATACTTGTACCTCAGGACAACGCCCACCCTGCAGGAACCAACTTCCCCTGGGCTTTGCTGCCATATCCTCATGAATCCTGCCAGAAGGAGACCCATCTCCCCCCACTCACTGGCAGGAGACTTTGACCTTTGGTCATCTGAAATGGCCTGTGGGATACACGGGCCGAGGCTGAGCTCCTAAGTGTCCTGGGGACCCTGTGGCTGGAATGAGTAACCATCCGTGCGGCCCCACGTGGTACACTCCATTTTCCAGCTGACGACAGTTAGGCAGAGACAGGCCAAATAACTCGCCCCAGGGGGACCCAGCTAGATGCTGGCAGAGACGGAATTCAAACCCAGGCAGTCCGGCTCCAGAGCCGAGGAGCACTGACCCTCCGTATCTCCCAGCTTGACCTTAGCACCACTTTTCAGTTCTGCCCAGGTTCTTGGTTCCACCAGACATGAAAGACACTAGGGCCTGGTAAAGACAGGAGGCAGAGTTCCTTCCGGCCACTGCCATCTGAGAGGCACATGCTCTAGCACAGTGGTTAGAGACCTGAGCTTGGGGGGAAACGTGACCCCGATTCCAGTCCCAGCTGACGTCCCCTCCGCACGCACACAACGCACACAACACACACTAGCGTGACCGCGCACAAGTTGCTTAACCTCTCTGTGCCCCCTTTTCCCTTCTTCTCACTGCGGCTCCTAAGAGCACCCACAACGTAGCGTTGTTTGAGGGTTAAAAAAGAGACAGAGACAAAGGACACAAAGCTTTGAGCACAGTGCAAGCCTCCCCGCAATTGCTCAAAAGAGAGAAACCTAGCTTTTCCAATGAGAATCTTTGCTCTTTGGTGCTGGGTGGTTACTACTGGGGGTGCAGGGGCAGTTTCTTAATGAGCATTATTGTATAAAAGAGCAATTTCTGATCTCTGATGAAAAACAAAGGTGCTATCTCATGAATCCCCCAGTTTGAAAGCAGTCCATGCCCGGGAGCTTGGAGGCCATCCCATGAACACATCCCGTCTGAATGAACTGGACGAGTGAGCAGCTTTCAGAGATCAAGTCTACGTGAGAAGGGGCATCTAGGGGGAGGATCACCTGTAGAGATGGCAGGGATGCTAAGGCACATCGATTCTCAAACGAGTCTAGAAGGTACCCTGGCAGGGTTTTGGAGCGAAATTGATGGATAACACCACCCCCCACATTTTTTAAAGAATATTTTAAAATTTGTGTTCAACTTCACAGAAAACTGGAGAAAACTTTTATATTTGTTCTCACCTCTCTGAACTTATCTCCTATGACTCTGTCTACCCCCACTCTCCACCCCTGTCATCTCTCTCTGCACCGTTCACTTTGGCTTCCCTGCACCAAGGACTCACTCACCACAGGGCCTTTGCCCTGGCTCTTTGCTCTGCCGGCACTCTTCTCCCAGATATCCACGCAGCTCCCTCACCTTCTTAGATTCTTCCTCAGCTGTCACCTTCGAGTGAGGCCTTTCTTGACCACCTTCTATTTAATGTCTCTGACATCAGGATGTAGCAGTGAATTTGCAGGGTTTTAGTTCTTCTTTCTTAATGATACATAAAATAGTGTTGCACCTTATCATCAAGGGCATCTTTGAACTGACAAAATATGGTGTTTAAAATTCCCACCTCCCATTTATTCTCAAGTACAGGTTGCAGCTGGACTATTGATAAAGATAATAATGTACATTCTTAACCTGCCATAAAAGGATTCCATTTGGGGTCAGCTAACATTGGGTGGGGGCATCGCGTGTGCAGTTGGTTCCAAGTGCATCTGTGCTGGAGGCAGGGAAATGTTTTCATTTATTTATGATTCTTGCTCTTCTCTTTAGAATCTTTTCCTTGTCTTCCCTCGGTTTCTCTTTCTCTCATGCTTGCTGGGGGGATTTCTTTTCTCACGCAAATGGTAAAAACAACAATAAGGCGAAACCTTCCCAGTGACTTGGTCTTTGAAAACTGACATCAAGGTGAATGTCTAGAGGAAATTTGGGGCTGCCACAGGCAGTTTGCATTTAAACAAGTTGTGACTTTGATTTAAGAATTTGGCTTGATGGGTAATATATCCAAGGCAGGAGATGGTGTATATATCCTGTTTCCATCAGAAATATCAGGTTCTGTGTGTGATGTGTTTATTTCTCTGAGTGGTTATGTATTTAATAAATAATGTGTTTCAGTGGGGTATTATTTTCATCTCGGTGTTTAATACCTCCACAATATGTCTCGGATTCGGGATTGAACGGCACCTCATAAATTATGAGCTGTTATTAGCTGCTTTCTGGTTACATCTTAATTATCAAGGCTGAAAAGAGAGGCAGACTTTTATAAGCATTCATATTTTCTGTTTACAAGGCTTTTACTGGCATCTAATAAATTTAATTACCTCTAATAAGAAGAGGAAATGAAGTTCTATTTAGCAAATTCATAGCTTTGAAAGGCATCTTGTAGCTTTATGAGCTCAGTAAGCTCCGGGAAGGTGAAAGCCGGTGAAGGAGCTGTTGCGAGGTTAAACTAACTGCAAAACTGTTAAATTATTTTTTGTTTCCATTTTATTGCTTCACCTCCAGGGTAAACTTCAGGCTACCTGATAAAGCAGCCTCGCAGGAACTTAAACTTTCCATGCCTTACCCCACGGGGCCAGAGCAGATTCCTGGATTAAAGGTCCATTTTTCAGACATAATGTGAAATTTGGGAAATTGATCGTGCGTTGACCTACTTATTTCCAGGAGCTATTCATTCCCGACTCCTTTGTTTTGCTCATATTATAAATCTATTGTTCTTTTAGGAGGGTTCCCCGCTGCTAAGGGGGTGGAGGGAGGAGTCAGTGCCGTGAAGATGAGACGTGGGGTGCCAGCCCCTCTGTCATCTGAAATGAAATCCACAATGAACTGGATTCGGGCTGCGGAAAAGACAGATGACTCACATCAGCCACTTCCTATAGAGGGTGGAGGGTAGGAACACGAAGCCTCCCGGCTTATCGAGGTCGTGTTTGGGGAAGCGGGATCCTAAAAAATATTTAAAGCCTTATTTTATAGGCCATCAGATGGTTAATTTGGATTTATTTTCTTGGTCAGCTATCTTCCCAAATGACCCTTTCAGGCATCTTGCTTTTCATTTATTGTTGTAGATGAGTAGAGAAGTTTCTGGCTCTCCCTCCTCTCCCCAACGTGTGCCTACCTGCCTTGTCACCAGTCAATGGACAGACGGCGCTTCCCAAACTGATTTGGAAGCTCGTCTTTTTAATATTTTAAATTCTAATTTTTAAAGCAGAATCACCTTGAGCCTGTTTAAAGGGATGAAGGGAGACTACGGCCTACAGGATGAGACTGAAGAATTCGGGAAAGCTCAGAGATGCTCGAAGAAGTCTTGTTTCTGAAAGGGAGGGAATTGGGTTGAACCCCAGAAGTTCCTCTTGAGTGGAGCCCGGCGGGTCCACATGAGTAGCATGAAGGTGACATAACAGGAGCTTGGAGTGTTTGCATCTGAAGGCCTCCATTTTCTCTGTGAAGGAGGAGGCAGCCATTTGCTGAGGGCAGCAATAGAGGAGGATGTTGGTAGGACGTCATTCAATGAGGGAGAAGGTTTTGATTAAGGGGAGGTGGAGGAGCATCTGGAAGAATGGTGGAGTTTGTCCAGTACGTCCATAACCTAGGTACTCCTCCTCATCATGGCAGGCCGCCATCTTCCCTTATGGGTCAAGGCAATCTGTCTGTTGTGTTCACTACTTTGTCTCTGGCACCTAGAACAGTGCCCGGCACAAAGGAGATGGTCAGTAAGCACTTATGGGAGAAATGAATGACGGTTGGGGGGCTCATTGGCAGTGGAGAGAAGACCCCCCAGAAGATACAGGAGAATGAGCTGAGAGAAGGAAATGCAAGAGGTGAGAGAAGAGCCTGGGAAAGATGAGGTTGAACGGGATGCTGGGACCTGCTGGCCTCAGGGTACGAGGTGGATGCAAGGCATGAGCCCAGGTGCTACCAATGTCCTAGGGAGCTAGAAATGTGTTCCCCAGCTCAATGTTTGCCCAAGAGTCCAAACAGAAGGCTGCTAGAGGAGATTCTCATACTTTGCCCAGTGAGGTAGACACTCCAGTGTTGGCTCAGAGAGCTTCCATCCTCCCTGGGTAACCAGGGGACCCTCAGAGCTTGGCTGCCTCGGTCATCCTAGGGAACAGCTGGAGAGTATCTTAGGCGGCAAGAAGTGACTAGAGTCCTGAAGTGCCTTTGCCCAGGTGGCTGGGGGGGAGAGGATTGGCCACCAAACACCCGGAGGAATTAGGCCTTGATGACCTGGACATTGAGCCTTTCCTTGGTGGAACCAGAAACCATCTGTGATGGCAACAAGTGACCAGGCCCATGAAGAAGTTCCTGCCCATAGAGCAAACTCTCAGAAAAGGTTTGTGGCATGGACAGAAGACCAAATGAATGATGTGACTGGGTGAATGCTTGCATATCAGAAGGACATTTTCAATTTCAAGGCCAATGGGGGGGGGCATTATTTCCCCTGGACTCATCTATGTACTTATATTTATTTATTTTTAATTTTTTATAAAGATTTTATTTATTTATTAGAGAGAGAGAATGAGTCAAGGGGAGGGGCAGAGGAAGAAGCAGACTTCTTGCTGAGCAGGGAGCCCGACTGGGGACTCGATCCCAGGACCTGGAGATCATGACCTGAGCCGAAGGCAGACACTTCACGGCCCTAGTCTACGTACTGTTAAAGAAATCATTAGTATTGTTTGCCTAAGACTTCAGACTCTCCACTTGCAGAGAACACGGTCATAGGACTTTCCAGCCTTAGAGCCATGCGATGAGTTCTGGCCAACGAGATTTGGGTAGAAATGTCATGTAGTAATGTTCAAGCCAAAGCTTTATTTGTTTGGGCAAGACCCTTTGGACATCATTTTCCTTCTGGCATATGCCACTGTGTCAGGATGAGCAGGATGGGCAGGACTCCCCGCACAACCCATGATGAATGCACAGCATGAGTGAGAAATTTGGGGGGGGGGTGCTTGTTACCTAGCAATAACCTAGCCTATTCTAACTGGCACACCTTCTGCTCTAATCTGAATCCTGGTTATAACTGTATTTCTAGAGGAAAGAGAAGGGAAGCCTATTTTTCAGCTACTGAACTTTTTTGTTTCCTTTAAAAAAAGTGTGTGTGTGTGTGTGTGTGTGTGTGTGTGTGTGTGTGTAGTAAAACATACATAACATAAAATTTACCATTTTCACCAGTTCAGCGACATTCAGTACATTCACGTTGTTGTGCAGCCAGCACCACCATCCAGCTCTAGAACTTTCTATCTTCTCATACTGAAGCCAGCACCGCCATCCAGCTCTAGAACTTTCTATCTTCTCATACTGAAGCCAGCACCGCCATCCGGCTCTAGAACTTTCTATCTTCTCATACTGAAGCCAGCACCGCCATCCGGCTCTAGAACTTTCTATCTTCTCATACTGAAACTTCGTATCCACCAAGCAATAAGTTCCTATCCTTCCTTCCCGATAACCCCTATTCTTTCAGTCTCTATGCATTCAACTATTCTAACGCCTCACGTGAATGGAATCATCCAGTATTTCTCCTTTTGTGTCTGGCTTATTTCACTTAGCATCATCTCTCTAAAGGTTCATCCATGTGGTAGTGGGAGTCAGGATTTCCTTCCTTTTTAGGCTGAATAATACCCCATTGTACGTGTATACCACATTTTGTTTATCCATTTATGCAACGGTGGACCTTTGCATTATTCTCACCTTTCGGGCCGTGTGAATCATGCTGTGGGGGACACTGGTTTACACATATCTGTTCAAGGCCCTGCCTCCAATTCCTTTGGGTATGTCCCCCAAAGTGGAATAGTTGGCTGGATCATAGGGTAATTCCATTTTTTATTTTTTTGCAGAACTGCTATACTGTTTTCCAAAGCAGCTGCTCTGTTTTATATTCTCACCAGCAATGCACGAGGGGTCCAATTTCTCCACGTCCATAGAGAGACATGCATCGCTTTCAAATGGGCGTGAAGTGGTATCTCACTGTGGTCCAAATTTCTTCTTGACCCATTCTTTGCCTAGTGGGAATGAAAACATGGTTGGCATTGTCCCTACAGATCAGAGAAGTGTGTCCCATTTGGCCCTAGGTAGGAAAGCAGCACTTAGCAAAAGGATGACATGGATGAACTCAGTCTTTTCTACTGATTCTTCCTGTGTTTTTGGCCCCTTCGCAGATGCCCCTACTTACAGCCCCTCTTCCCCACTGATGCATGCATTCCCCCTAACGAGAGAGTGAGACCTCCCAGGAGTATTTCCTGTTTAAACACAGAGAAGGTTTCACTCAGAGGAATAGGTTGCTGACGGCACAAGTTCAAAATTCAGGGAGGAGAATGTTCTGGGGTGGGGCGCCCCTGAAATTAAATCACACAGACAAGAGTACATCCCTGAAGGGATGCCCCGGGCCCACAAGCCACATCCTGAATCGTGGCTGCATCCAGTCACCATGCTGCTCTTTTGTTTACTGTGTTTAGAATTAGGTTCTCTTGGACGTGCTCTTTAGATGACAGCATGATTACATGACTTTATCCAGAAGTTTCCCCGAGAACACAGAAAGCGCAACTAGAAAACTCAGCATCTTTTTTTTTTTTTTTTTTTTTTTATTGTTATGTTAATCACCATATATTACATCATTAGTTTTTGGTGCAAAACTCAGCATCTTTATTGTAACTAAGCCTTTCATAGGGCTGAAATGGAGCGCTCACACTCTGGGATGTTCTCAGGGCTCTGCCAAGCAATGGGTCTGTGCAGAATCTTTGAGGACTGACGTGGACACGGAAAGGCTCCATCATGGAGACCCAGGCTGGGGGTGTCTGGGCGGCCAAGCCTTCGGACTCCATCTTCAAACATGACAACCATTAGGCTCTGGAAGTGCTCCAGAGTGATAACCAGAGTGGCCACCGGGCTCCTTAGCAGGCAAGAAGCTCCTTCCTAAGGTTCCTTCTTTCCCCACCTCTGGTCCCAAGGCCTCATGGCTCACCCCTTTTAGGAGAAGGTGGGTTTTTAAAATCAGTTAATCTCATAATTTCCTGCAGAGATAAGCCCTGTCCTCCATGACACTGGCCTTTGACACAAAGATGCAGACATCTTAACACTTCGTCTAAAGCAGGTGTTGCCAGGTGACCCCATTCCCCCAGCACAGCAAGGAGGGTCTTATCTAATCTCTGTGTGATAAACTCTCCCAAAGAACAATCCCGGCACCCACCTCTGGGACTACCGAGGGTACAAAAATATTGGGGTCCAGCCACAGACCAACAATACTTCCTAGTTCTCAACCTACTAAGTGGCTTGTCTTTCCATAACTGCACAGAGACATAAACCAGATCATTACCTTGGATCCTAAAGAACACTTACAAGCCACCATCCCATATAAACATTCATTAAGCACATACCAAGACCTTCACCTCCTTCTAGGTCCTGTGGGGAGTCAAGACTCTGGCTAGACAAACCTCCAGCCCAGTTGGAGGAAGAAAGAGGAATACGATGGAAATAACATTGATTCATGATCAAAGCCTAATTCCAAAAAAAGGAGACTTCAGGAAACAGGAAAAGTGTCACTTGCTTTGGGCATTTTGTTACAGAATCCTGAAAACTCTAGGACTAGGAGGATCTTGGAAATCAGTTGATCTCATTTCTTCACTTTTGAGGAAGGAAGCTGAGATCCAAAACAGTTATAGGACCTGAGTTATGTGACAGCGAGTCAAGTCAAAAATGGGCCCTCACCCAGGGTTCCTGCCTTACAGACCTTAGCACGTGTCATGGACCAAACTGATGCTCTCAGGGGACCTTCAGTGCCTGAGCCTTTAAAGGACACCAAAGCATTGGTTCATCTTCCTTGAGCTCACTGGGGCTCATGTGAGTTGGAAGCAGAGGAACTTTCTTTACCTTTAAAGACACAGGCCTGACTCACTTACGGCTGAAACTTGCCCCAGAAGCCGGCAGCATCCTGGCCGCCCTCCCTTCCGCTCAATCCACCAGCCTCTTCTTTGCCCGCTGGGTCAGCACCATGCCCGCTCAGGCTGATGGTGACTCTCTTCGCCTTCTCTGATTTGCTGAAGTTCGTGGACGCCCCCTTCTCAAGGTTAAGCCTTCCTTTGATCCCTGTAATCACTGCCAAAAGAGTTCATTTCTTTAAATTGGGATATAATTTATATACCATAAAATCCACCCTCTTTTTAAAAATTGTTTATTGTTATGTTAATCACCATACATTACATCATTAGTTTTTGGTGTACTGTTCCATGATTCATTGTTTGTGCATAACACCCAGTGAGTACTCCATGCAGGACGTGCCCTCTTTAATACCCATCACCAGGCGAACCCATCCCCCCACCCCTAAAATCCACCCTCTTAAAGCGTACAGTTCAGTGATTTTTAGTATATTCTCAGTTATGTAACTGCCACCACTATCTAGCTGTAGAACGTTTTCATCACTTCAGAAAAAAACCCCATACCCATTAGAAGCCAAGCCCAATCTCCCCTCTCCCCAGCCCCTGGCCACCACCAGTCTGTTTTCTGTCTCTATGGATTCACCTCTTCGGGACGTTCCATATCAATGGAACCCTACAATCTGTGACGTCTGTGTCTGGCGTCTTTCACTTAGCGTACGGTTTTCAAAGTCCATCTATGTCATGGTGTATAACATGCGTTGTTCTTGCTAAAGGCTGAATAATATTCCATTGTATGGATAGACCACATTTTGTTCATTTATTCATTAATTCATGGGTATTTTGGTTGTTGCCATTTTGGGGCTCTTAGGAATAATGATGCCACTAACATTTGTGTGCAAGTTTTTATAGCAATGAGCTTCAAGTTCTCTTGGGTTCTCTCCACCTAGAGGTGGAATCACTGTGTCATACGGTAACTGTATGTTTCACTTTCTGAGGACCTACCAAACTGTTTTCCAAAGCAACTGCACCATATTGCATTCCCATCAGCAGTTGATGAGCAGTGTCTTCCTCCACATCTTCACCAACACAACACTATCCATCTTTTTGATGAAAGCCCTCCTAATGGATGTGAAGCCACATCTCATTGTGGTTTGGATAATATATATATTATATTATAATATTATAATAATAATATATATGTAATATAACATATAATATAATGACTGATGGCGTTGAGCGCGTTTTCCTGTATTTATTCACCATTTGTAGACTGTCTTTGGAAAAATGTTATCTTTTACTTGAATTATTTCTGTTCTTTGTTGTTGAGTTATAAGAGCTCTTTATATGTTCTGGATACTAGTCCTTCATCAGAGATTGACTCTCAAACAGTCTCCCATTCTGTGGGTTGTCTTTTCACCTTCTTGATGGTGTATTTTGAAGCACAAAAGTGTTTAATTTTGATGAAGTCCAGTGTATCTATTTTCCCCTCCCCTTTGGTTGCCTGTGGTTTTGGTGTCCTGTCTGTCCAAAGTTTTTTTTTTTTTTAAAGATTCTGTTTATTTATTTCACAGAGAGAGACACAGCGAGAGAGGGAACACAAGCAGGGGGAGTGGGAGAGGGAGAAGCAGGCTTCCCGCGGAGCAGGGAGCCCGATGCGGGGCTCGATCCCAGGACCCTGGGATCATGACCTGAGCCGAAGGCAGATGCTTAAAGACTGAGCCACCCAGGCGCCCCTGTCCAAAGGTTTTTAAGAGCGCCCTTTAATTTCCTGTCCAAGACAACACTGGGCAACATTCAGATGGTAAGTGCACCTCTCTGTGTTAAAGAGTGGTCCTTTTCTGTTATGAGCTGACCGGGTCTCTCAAAGTGTTCTTGAGGGATAACGTGGAGGGGTATCACTGTGGGCACAGCTAGGAAACTGTTTCCTAGGGGTAGGGTGAGAAGATGTTTGAGGAATAAATTGTGGACCAGGTGATATCCAATTATAAATCTCTTGAACCTCATTTGAGAGGAGCAGGTAGTTCACATTTGCTTTAAAACTCCTTAAAAGATAGAGACAAAGATGAAGCTCTCCTCTGCGATATTTCAAATCCTCTGCTGGCCTCTTGACTTAAGGTTTCACCAAGTGACCATATTCTCCCCCATGAAGCAGACTTTGCATGGCAGAGAACCCTCCTGTTCTATGGTAGACTCTGCTACTCTTTTGGGTTTTTTGGGGTTTTTTAAAATAAACACTACCCCCAACGTGGGGCTTGAACTCGCAACCCCGAGATCAAGAGTCACATGCTCCACTGACTGAGCCAGCCAGGGGCCCCAACTCTACCACTGTGGAGGGCTCAGAGGCATCCTCATGCCCTGCTCTCTGCAGGGCAAGACGGTCTGAGCCCTGACGGTCCTCACCTCTTTGAATGACCAATTACGGTTTTTGCCCTCTGAAGGGCTTGTGATTCTGACAAAGCCCTGAGTCTGGACTCTGATGGAATTCACTCGTAGAGCTACTTGGAGTGCTCGAAGTGTCCTTCGGGGGTCCTACTCTATCCCAGAGCAGGAGAGACCAACGTGACCGGCCTGGGCAGGTCATGGCACTGTGGAATTGGGGAGATGCCTATGGTCTGCTGCAGGGGGCGGGGGGGGGGGGGGGTCAGCTCGCTCTCCTCATTTGACAAAGATCCCTGAGCCTGATGTGTGGAGCCTGAAGTCAGACTGTTGTTTTCCTTTCTCTCTGCCTTCATTCTCTCCCACTTGGCCCCTTTCCCTCTGTCAGCTTCCAGCCAGCAGCTGGCTACAGCCAGAGTCCCGGATCCGTAATGGAAATGAATGAATGAAGACCTTCAAGGAGGGACCCCTGGTGTGTTTCAAGTGAAGCCTTTAGGTCCGATGCCTTGTGGCTGGGCCCGCCGATGCGCCGCTGAGTAGACCGTAGTAACAGGGAGGCCGGGCGGGGTTGGCCAAGAAGGAACTTAGAATGGAAATGGAAGGTGTGATGAATCTGCTCCCTAAGGAGAGGGATCTGTCAGGCTCCCAGCCTCACGGCCACATCCCCACGATGGATCACGCAGCTGATAAGCAGAAGATGAAACACCCTGCCTTCTTCTCATTTATTAGGATTTAGAGAAAACGAATCTGGTTTGGAGCTCTCCAGGGTCGGCATTGGGCTGGATTCCTTTTTCCCTGGGAAGTGGAGGGTCTGGGAAGGTTAGCGTCTTTCCCCGAAGCTGTTAGCCAGCCAGCTCGGAGGCTCAGGAAGGGGTGGGGGGTGGTGGCACCGGAGCATTAGGGAATGAAGTTCGCCGTCTGACCCCACTGGCCATGAAGGTTAAGGAGCTGGTGACAACTGATGATTTCTCAAGGGCGTTTTGTTTGCAGATGGCTTTCTAGTGATTTAGGCGGGTCGTTAGTGGATCAATACTTTTCTCGGGAGTCTCTGAAATCCCCGACTGCTTGATAGTTGAGCCCAGGCAGTTATTTCTAATGAGCAATGGTGCCCAACGGTGGGGGTGTCTCCTTGCCATTTGTCGTTGCCCTCTGCCCGCCTACGAGGTTCCGCTTGGCGCTCGGGGGTTCTGTGAGTTTGTGTTATCCGTTTGTATCACTGTGGAGATGACTCACCCGAGACGCGGAGGGTTTAAGTATCTTGACCACAGTCTTAACAGTCACACTGTCTGAGCTGGAATATCCTCTCGCCTTGTGAGCATACACAGTGTACTCAACCTTCCTAAGCCTCCGTGTCCCTCTCTGTCAAATGATGTAACACACACTATGTCCTTGGCCCTGGGACTGGCACATGGTTAATCCTCGCTGAATGACCGCTGAGGGGCACCCCCAGGCCCGTCTGGCTTCAGAGTTCGCATTCCTTTCATAATATCATGGGAACCCTGACACCGGAAGGAAGAAGTCTGGTTGCCTTTGGACAATGTGTCTATTTTCTCGGGACATATGCTGACTGATGGCGTCATTTCTGGTTGGGTGTGACTTGGCAAAGTCCCCCGAAGCCATGGATCTGGTCAAGAGAACACAGTAGTTAAGTGCCCAGGCTCTAGAGGCAAGCTGCCGGGGCTCGAATCCTAGGCCCACCCCTCGCTAGCTGTGTGACCGTGGCCGAGTGAGACAACCATTCTGTGCCTCAGAGTCAGAGTCTCCAAAATGAAGATGGCGATAGCCCCCACCTCATAGGTTTCTGAGAGTTGATACAGGCGAGGTTTCGAAATGAGTCACCACCTGCAAGCACTCAGTGAATGTTGGTTGTTACTTCTTCAACAAATTCTCTCAAGCACCCATGTGCCTGGCATTGGGGATGCATCCGAGAAGACAATGGTCCCTTCTCTCATGGGGATTATATTCTGGTGTGAGGTGTGTAGGGACAGACAGAAAGCAAATAAGCCAACAGACAAGGTAATGAAAAATGCGCTGAAACTGAGCTGGCAAGGGGGGCATGGGCCAGGGAAGACCTCTCTGAGGGGGCTCCGTTTGCACTGATTCCTGGAGAAGTGGCTGGATGTGGGGAGAACAGTCAGACAGAGGTTGGGGGGGACAGCATGTGTGAGGAAGAGAGGACGCCTGGGAGGCAGATGAGCAAACATGGCGGAGAGAAGGATGAGCTGCCGTGGAGAGCTGGGAAGAGCTTGGTCGCACCGAGCATCGGGCGGGCAAGGAGTTGGACTTCTCTTGCAAAAACCTACGAGCAGTCTTGGAAGGCGGTAGAAGCATGGGGGTGGCCTCACGGATTTCCACTGCGTGGCATGGGGAAGAGCAGCCGTGCAAATGGGGAGCAGAGCACGGGGGTACCAGGGGCTGGTGGTTGGAGCGGAAGCCGCCGGGGTGGAGAAGAGAGGATGGATTCGAGGTGTGATGGCAGAGCTCGCCTGACTGGGTGTAGCGTGGCATGGAGGCTGAGGGCAAGAAGGAGCTCGGGGGTGGCCCCTGAGTGTGGGATCTTCCTGAGCTATGCCGTGGTACCCCATAGCCCCAGAATCTCAGCAGCTGATAGAAACAGAGTGAGGTCCCCTGTCGGCTGCAGGTCACTGTGGGCTGCTCGTGGAATCCGCTCACGGAAGCCTCCAGCCTGAAGGAGCGGCCTCTCTTCTGGATGGAGTGCAAACGAGGGAGAGAACTGGCAGGAACACATGATGGTTCTTCAAGCTTCTGCCTACTTCACGTCCTCTCACATGCCACTGGCTACGGCAAGCCACAAGGCCGAGCCTGATGTCAAGGTTGGGGGTCGTGTAGCCCCCCACGGGACCCACGGCAGGTGTCAGGCGGTGAGCAGGACCACAAAATTCTCCTGCGGCAGGGGGGTGACGATCTGAGAGCACCTGATATTTGCCACAGGGCCGGGGCTAGCAGCTAGTGCCATTTATTGAGACCAGGGTGGGGGACGGCAAGTTTCGGGGGGACACCATCAATCATCATCCCCTTCACCTCTCAAGGTCTGCTTTTCCAGCAGGGGCTTTGAGCCAACGTGAAGGAGTGGGATGCAGGTCAGCCTGGAGAGGGCTGCAGAGGGGAGGCAGACGGGATGTTCCAGGGCCCAGGGAGCATCCGGGTTAACTTCCCTCGAGAGAAAGGCGGTAACCCAAGCCCTTTAGCTTTGTTCAAGCCGCTCGCTTCAGTCTGGCCACCGAGTTCTTGGGGGCTGAGCCAGGGCCCCCCTTCTTTGTTCTCTCTCCTCTACCCCAGGCTCAGGGACTGGGGTAGGGTTTGGGGGGCTCTGGGAGAGGTCAAGCGCTGGTTCCCTGCCCTCCTTATCAGAGATCAAAAAATGGTTCTCTGGTTGAGCCGGGGCCCGACCATCTGCGACATGTTAACTGCATAATGGAATGTAACTCGAAGGGCTTTTAAAAACATGAAGAGAGATTTTATTGTAACTAATCGTGATGGATGGTGAGTGTGGTCACACTAGGCACATAAATCTTTGTGCCAAGCCTCCAGCTAAAAAGCCAACCAACTCCAAAGTTCGGGGAGCCTTGTCCTCAGCCACGGGCAAGCCACACAGGAGAGGTGCTGGGACCTCATCTGCATCTGCACCTCCCAGGGACCCCTGCCCCCCCGGCTCCCCGGGGTCTCTGTCTCCCCTCCGTGGACCATCAGACAGGCTCACTGGAAAGGGACAAGACAGGGAAGCTCCTACCATTTTCCCCATTTCATGAGCGAGAAGAATGAGTCAAAGAGCGGGGTGAGCTCTCAACCGAAAAGTTCCCATGTAACAGCTGCACCCGCTACTTGTGTTCACTCTCTCAGAACCATCTTGGCTCCCACGAATGTGGCCAAGGCTCTTATTTATTTGTCAGTCAGGTCAAGGTTTTATGGTTGTTGGTAAAGGAACAAGACCACGGGGCTTAGAGTCAGAAGTTCCTGACTCAGGACTCAGCTCCACCCCTCTGTGACTCTGGGCAAACCAGTCACTTTCCCTGGGTCTCAGTGTTCTCATCCATCATCTGTCGGATGGGCACAGTGCTACTGGGGCTACCCAATTCAAAGGGTTCGTTCTGAGGAGCTGAAGAAATGATGTAGGTCTCAGAGTGCTTGGAAAAACATCAGAATGTATTGCTTTTATTCAATTCAAATTTGGAAAACAACTCAAAAAGTGTGCCTAGATATTTTTTTTTCCTGGAAAAAAACCAAACAAAAGGGTGAGGGGAATGAGAAAACTGGATGGGTCTCGCCTTCAATGTGGAGAGATGGCTCAGCTCCCATTCCCATCCCCCACCTCCAACTTTTTTTTAATCTCTCAGCTCAGCATTTTGGAGTCAGAGAACAGAGATGCTGCGTTTTTCATAGGGAGACTGTGACAAATTTGTGCTTTGGAAAAGAGTATTCCATGAGGACGACTTTTCTGTGGGTCTTTACCACCCCATACTTTCATTTGTCTGGAGGGCAAGGGGCCAGAGCCCAGGGGCCACAGGGAGCCCCACAGACCAGGAAGGGCTCGTCTGTCAGCTTCACCCAGGTGACTGTTCCCATCATTGGTCACGGCGGGATTGGCATCAGAACGCCTAAGGACTCTGCTCGAGTGCCCGGTTGGCCGTCCCTGGGCTGTCCTCAGCCCGAGTCCTGCCCTTCTTCCTCTTTTTTTTTTTTAAGATTTTATTTATTTATCTGAGAGAGAGTGAGCACAAGCAGGGGGAGGGGCAGAGGGAGAGGGAGAAGCAGACTCCCCGCCGAGCAGGGAGCCCGATGCGGGGCTCGATCCCAGGACCCCGGGATCATGACCTGAGCCGAAGGCAGACGCTTAACCATCTGAGCCACCCAGGCGCCCCTTGAGCCCTGCCCTCTGATAGGAGGGGGTTCTCCTGGCCTCCTGGAGTGTCCAGATTCTTCTCGGGGGTTCTCAGGGTTCCCCCAGGCCTGCCATGAAATGCAGGCTCTGTGTCACTTGTTGGATTATTTCTCACTCCCCTTTCTGCGGCTTTTAGAAGTACTATCAAATTGGGGTTCCTTAGTTACATTCCTGTCAGTTTTCTGGGCTAGCTACAGTTTGTTTTGTGTTAGATTTCTTCAGACATTTCTATGAGATTCGGGAAATGAAGGGGAAAGAATGGTTGGGCTCAATTTTCAATCTTAAAACTACCTGTCAGGAGCAATATCATTTTTTTTTTAATTCATTAAGGTCATCCTTGGAAGCTAAAGATAATTTTTGCAAAGATTCTATGGTAAATTTAAAAGAATTTAGTCTCCTTGTTAGGGAACAAAATTGATATGTATATCTGAAATCAACCTTATTATTCAAAATTTTTATATCCTTATTTAATACTTTTGAGTCCTTCTCTTTTAGGATAATCTCACCAAATAGCAACTTTTTTTTTACTCTATCTGAAAATCTCTGAATTTAATAGTGTTAACTCATTTATACGGTTTTATGTTTAGTAGCTAATCTGATTATAAAGTATGATAGTCATGTTTGGTTTTCTCTTTGTTTTGTTTTGTCGGCTTGTTTGATTTCTCCTCCTTTTTTTTTTTTTTAAATACAGATTACATTTACTTTCTTCCCCTTCTTAAACAAATAATCTAGGAGGACGTACTCCCTTTTTGTTCTGTTAGCGGCAAGCTTTAAGTTTTTCAAATGCGTCTTTGGTCATTTTTCTCTGTCGCCGCAAATCGGTATCTAGCAAACGCCCCCTGTGTATAATGGAAGATGTCTTGAATTTGTCTCTTACCTCATTAAATTGATTTTCTGCAGCATCCAACCTGCTGTTCAGATGATGGTTTTTAATTAATCAATTGTGTTTTCTCTCCATTCACTCTCCCCTTATCTCAGATTGTTTCTCTCCCGTCCTGCTTGCTCTCATTTCTGGCTTCAATGTCCTCCTGAATATTGCTGAAAAGGCAAATCAGAAATGTCCTAAAGCGGTCTGTTTCTTCCTAGGCATGAAGCCCTCCCTGCCCACTCTTCCCACCATCTCCCCTCCGAGCGAGGGCTTCCTTGCCTTCCTTCATAGCTCAGCTGCTCTGAAATGGGCAGAGGGATGGGGAACTGGCCTCCTGGGCCCCTTCTTCAAGGTTCAGGGGTCACCCTTATGAAGAACGGTGGTATTTGATGGACGAGATGACACCAACCAACCCTTAACTGGCTCTTCGTTGCGAAAAATAAAACAAAACAACAAAATAAAAAATACAAACAAAAGAACCTTATAACGTCACTCAATCAATGTTGGGCCTGTCCCTAGACCACGGGTTTCTCTGATCATATCCAGAATGGTAATAACAGGTTTCTCTCAGTGACAAGTTTGATCTTTAAAAAAAAAAAAATACATTAGTAGATACAGCAGCTCCTGATCTTGCAATTGATTCATCAGCCATAATTATGGCTGTGGACAAAGATTCGGTCCATGATGAATACACAGTTGTCCCACATTAACAGACAACTGGAAACAGCCTAGAGGTCAGAAATAAAGGACAGATTGATTAAAGCTTAGAGATGCAGGCCTTAAAATAATGCAGGAATATTTAATGACATGTTAACATTTTCATTGGCTAACAAGCAAAGACTCACACAAGCTTGTTTGATCTCATGTTTGTAAAAGTATTGTGTGTGTGTTTGTGTATAGGAGAGAGCAGAGAGGAATAACTGAACCAGCAATACCCCAATATATTAATCTCTGGGTGATGTAATTATAGAGATTTACACATTTTTATTCCTTTGGCTTTCCTGAATTTCCCTGCATTCTTTTTGATGCATATGGAGTACTTTTGTATCAAGGGAGAAAAGGTTTTTTTTTTTTTTTAAATTGGTTCATTGGAGGATTTCTGGGAATGCTTATAGACATTATCTCCACATTCGATGATTTTGTCATTGTCTTGCTTTCTTTCCCCTAAAGGAACAAAAGGAGAAATGCTGGATATTCTGGACACGCTCTTCATGAGAAATCATGTTGATATTCATCATTACAATCCTGGAGCTGGTTGGGGGGGGGGGCGCGGTGGGAGCATCTCTTCCCAACCATGCATGCAGTCATGGCCAACTGGTTGCTCCAAATCAGCCAGAGGGGGAGAATTTACACCACGGGAACGGGCAAAGACTATAAGCCAGGCCTTCTGCCTTCAAGAACCGGTTGTTTATCACCATTACCTTAGGGAAGATCTAACCCACCAAGGAAATGGGGCCGGGAGAAGCAGAGCAATGTGGTTAAGATCACACAACAGCTTGAGGACAGAGCTGACCTGGCAGCCTGGGTTTTGAGGGGGGCTCCTGATCCCTGTCACCCCCCCCCCCCCCAGGTTCCAGCTGGTCCCACAAGGACTCTGCTACAAACAGCACCACTCAGTTTTTGCCAGTGCTGAAGGTTTAGGACCAGGGAAAACCCTCACTTCTAGAGTCTAAAGAAAAATAAGCAAGGTGTCCACGACCATGATTTTGCTCTATGTGGGTTCACAGAGACGGAATGATAACTAAAGACAATTTATCTACATGTGAAACGAAGCATTTATCACATAATTGGGAAAAGAAGCCCAAATCCCTGTATAAGCCCAAATCCCTGTATTAGACAACACAATAGTCTTACCATTTATGCAGTGATTTGTTAATTAAATTGCTGCTAAAACAATATTTATTTTTCACCTTAAAATCAGCTGAATATCAAGCTACAATCAATACAGTGTTGCCTGGAGGCATCTCCTGCTTCAAATTTGCTTCACAAATCTGCTGCAGGTAATTTATACCCAGTCAATAAGACATGTTTCAAAAGCCACTTTTCGCTCCCAACAGGCAACCCTGGTCTAATTTACAATTGGATAAGAACTGGCAAACTATACACACCTGAGTTAAATGTAATTTGTAATAGGATTTTTTTTTTTTTAAAGCAGTAGTGAAAGATTTGATTTCGCCTGTTCGGTATGCAAGTAATCATTGGCTATTTCTGGGACGATAACTGGAAAACATAAATTGCTTTTGTTTCCCTTTCAGGCATAATTTTTTGTTGCTGTTATTTGGGTGGGCGGCGGGGGGGGGGGGGGGCGGCCCTCGGGGACCGTGAACACCGCAATCACGTCTCCAGTACATGCTTGCAGAACCCACGGGTAGTATTTGAGAGGCAATCATTTCCTGTTTGGAGTTCTTTTCTTAAGGAATTTTTTATTCCAAGACACATCGTTCCCTTGTTCCCTTAATCTTTGGGAAGAGGCAAAGGCAACGCAGGAGTTGTCAAGTTTTGGCCAAACGGGAGCCTTACAAATTAATCCGGGCTCTTGAAATCTCAACAAAGGTTGAAATCTGCAATTAGCAGCAGAAACTGCAATGAACATATCGGGAAGGTGCATCTCTGGCCTCGTGGGTGGGGAGCATCCCCTGGAAAATCCTCCAGGAAGACAGTCGCTTAGCGCCCCCCCACGCCCCCCCCACGCCCGTGCCTGCCACCAGCTGCCAGTTTGATTGGCTGAGTCGTTTGGCCTGCGCAGTCCTTTCTTTTTCTTTTGGATTGATGTGTTTATTACTTTTTGTGACAGTGGCTCCCAAGGCAGATGTTCAATAAAGGAAAAAAAAAATCTGATACAGACCCAAGTCAGGAGAGAGGCGGTGGAGATTTGCAGAAAATTGGGAAAGTTTATAAGCATGGCACCGTTATTGGCGATTTTGCTCCCAGGGTTTGTAGCAGCCGTGTTATTTACTTTTCGCAGACAGAAGCCTAGCAGGGAATTATTGAAAACCGAGCTTCCTGAGTTTTAAATTGCACTCGTTTTGTGCACATCTTGGCAGCGGCTCATCAAGGGCGGGGGGTTGCTAAATGGAAGCTCTGAGAAATGGGGACTGTTCTGTCTCTGGGTCTCTGGGTCTCTGGGTCTTTTTTCTAGAATGAGAAGAGCGGCCTTAGCTTCTTGATGAGGAGGTGATGTTTTGTTTGGTGGTATATCAGGGAGCAGGGTCAGGCTGGGCCGTAACTGAGCTATGCAACGTTCATCTTCAGGGTTTTCCGGGGTCCCAACTCCACACCCCCACCTGCTTCGATGGCTCTGCCGGGCCCCAAATCTGAGCTCTCCTGGCTCTTTCCCTTCCTTGTCCTTCTGCTCTCCCTGCTCGCTCCCCCCATCCCCACACAGGCCTACCTGCTCTAGACATGTGCTCTGTGCCCGGGGACCCAGTGACAAACCCAAGCAAACTGGCTTCCTCCAAAACACTCTGCTGTTCTCACCCAGCCCTGATGTCAACCTCGGATCGGGTCTGTTCTAGAGACAGCGCCTTCAGTCAGCCTTTCCTTCAAATGGGCTTTGAGGACCTTTGGGTTTTCTGTCTACACCAATGGCTTCTCAGGTCGCCCCAGGGCCATTTTTATCAGGTCTACACCTCTTTACATCCCCTTCAGTGTTCTTCTTTAGCATAGGAAGCTTGTAATCTATACAACGACTCCACCATAGAACAAGATATAGCTCAGTCACGTGGTTAACTGCGCTTGGATATTATTATTTTTTAGAGAAATTTTTATTTTAATTGATTAATTAATTTAGAGCACCCACACACAGGGGAAGTGCAGAGGGGGAGAGAGAGAGAGAGAGAGAGAGAGAGAGAATCTCAAGCACATTCCGAGCTGAGCGTGGATCCTGACTCAGGGCTCGATCTCATGCCCCTGGGACCATGACCTGAGCAGAAATCAAGAGTCAGGCGCTCAACCAACTGAGACAGCCAAGCGCCCCTGCACTTGGAAATTATTAAACCCAAATAAATGTTAGCTGAGAAGTTCCCTCTCTCAGCATCTCCATGAGCTACATCAGTTCACTGAAGCTCTGAGAAGGCCCAAAGGAAGAAAACTCCCTTAATTTGGGCTTTTGCCTGGTGCTTCTCCCAGACTTATTTGACCATTTAACAATCATCCTACACAGACTTATTGCATTTGCTGTGTGGCAGAACCTCAGGCCAGAATCTGGGAAAACAAGGTGTGAAAGAAAGTGTAGTGTCTTGTCCTTTCCTTAAAGAACTCTTCCTTACCCTCCCCCAGATACTGATTTCTATGAGCCCAGCGTTTCACGGAGCGCACCTTGAAAAATATTTCCCAAAAAAAGCAAAAGCAAAGGAGTGGCTTTAATGGTGGCATTTCGAGGCACAGAAGGGTCTTTCAGTGCCCTTAAAATCATACTATTCAGAGGGCACCTTAGTTGGCTTGCATAGAGAGACCTGTCCCTGAGAGTGAACGGAGCTTGCCATGGTCCGAATTTAAAGTACTAGCTGATGGATAGCTTGGAATGCCAGACCTCACCTTCCTGCAGGCCTCCTGGCCTAACCAGTGCACCCAGGTCTCTCCGTGGAATCCTTTACAAGGGGTAGGGGGTGGGGGGAGGCCAGAGCTAGGGCGGGCGGGCCAGACAGTCATGTGATGACATTATTGCTCACATTCTCTCCGGGGGAGCCCGGCAGGATCACTCTGGCTCGCTTTGGGTATTTATCACAGGCTGGAAAGTGGCCTTGCAAATTCAGAGCAGAAACTGATGGCTTTTCTCCTGAGAACACAGGATAATTTGAAACTTCAGCTTCGAGAAGGAGGCTGAAACACAACACACCGAGGGGCTCTCCGTGTTCCCACCATTCAGAATTGGCAGATTAAACAGTTAATCCCGTGACTTCTTCTTCTGTGCAAAGTGGATCTGTAGTTAGAGAGGGGTGGTCTGGGAGAAGGTCGTGTCCGTGGGCCTGTGCACACAAAACAGGAAGTATGGCCGTGAGAGAACAAGAATGAGGGTCATTGGACAGTCTCATCACGACAAGGTGATTCATACATCATTGTCCCTCTTCCTGTGGAGGCTTGATAACTCTAGTCTCTGCAGAGCCCCTTCTGCCCCGAGGATGAACACTGTTTGAAGACAGGCCCTCCTCATCAGTAGAGAGCTTGATATCTGGCCTGGGAGGGCTTTAGGGGCTGAATTTTTGTCTCCCCAAGTTCATATGTTGAAGCCCTAACTCCTTGCCATACCTCAGAACATCACTGCCTTTGGAGGTAGAATCTTTAAAAGGGATATTAAATTAAAATGAGGTCTTTTGATTGGACCCGAATCCAATCTGACTGACATCCTTCTGAAGAGGACGTGCATTCAGAGACCAGACAGGTGCACACACGCGGAAAAAGACCAGGTGAGGACGCAGCAAGAAGACAGCCATCTGGAGGCCAAGGGGAGAGCCCGCTGAAGAAACCAGGCTGGCCCACACCTTGATCTTGGACTTGTCAAACTGTTGCAGAGAAAGTCAACGTCTGGACAATGAGGAAGGAGAGAGAAGAAGGGGCAGGCGCTTGAGCAAAATATCCAGGAGTGGGGATGGACTTTCATCACTGTCCCCACAGACTTCTGAGCGGCCCGTGCTCCCTATTGTCACTTGAGAGATGCCCGCTGAGGGAGAACCAGGCTGGGAGCCAAGAGAGAAGCGTGTAGGCGACATGGTCTATTTCCTGAGTGATGGCAATGGGTCCATTTGATCCCACACTAGTTACTGCCTCATTTTTTTCAGAAGGAAAGTGAATTTTTGAACCTGCCAGTAGCACGACCCAGCAGATAGATTCAGTTCTTTCCAACCTTCATGTTTGGCTCCTTCAGGCTCAGAAATACTGGTGCTGGTTTCTGTGGGGATGAAATGATGGAGGGGAGACCGAGACTCTCAGGTAATTCATTTCAAAACCATCTTTATTTCAAAAAGATCAAGAAATTGCCACCCAGCCAGATGATCGGCAGAGAGCCTAGAGATGGAATGGGTGTTTGGCAGAGGCAAAGAAGAAACACTCTACATAGCACTGGGAAATGACCATTTTTTTTTTTTTTAAACAAACCTCCCTTGGATGTCTGCATCATATAAATCTAATAAGACAGAGTAAAAAATATTGGATTTATTTTTACAAGTTAGCTATGACCTCCCGACCTTCTGAATGGATTCACTTCGCCCGGTTCCTCTTAAGGGCCTTGGGGTGAGGACTAACTCATAAAAATAAATCCAATATTTTCCCCTTAGCCATGTCATAGCCAATGTAGGGATTCAGATGATGGGGCAAGGGAGGTGGGTTTTCATTTCGTTTGACCTCCCATTATGAGAGGAGCTGAGCCCTCAGCCCTGGTGGGGCCTGCAGTTTGCCAGCACCCCCCGCAACCTGTGTACAAAAGAAGAAAAACAAGGCGCCGCGCTGGGGCCAAGCCCGGGCAGGGCCTTATAGGGAGGTGGTGACCAGACGGGGGGATGGCACACCTGGGGAGAGACACACGCTTCCTGGCCTGAGGGAAAGGGTGATTCCTTCCCTTCTTTGTGGGGGGTTGGGGAGGTGGATTGGTAAAAAGGGCCCGCTGTTCTTCAGTGAGAACAAAAAATCCCACCCTTGAAGGAAGGTCTTCGCAAGAGAAGGTATTTGGCCTCAGTGGAGAAGTGTATGTTGGGCCTTCCTTAGGCCAGAAATGTCACCTGGATTGGAGCCCAGGCACTTGTCACTGCCAGGGACCTTGTTCGTTAAACACGTGTGTCCTGACGACCTCCTGGATGCCAGGCCCATGATGACACTGAGCATGTGGGGTGACCAGGAGACACTGTTCCTGACCCTCTGGGGCCTGTGGGCTAATGGAAGACTCGGACAACAGCCAAATAAACATAGGAATCCATGTGTAATCATGAACACAGATATGTCCAGTAGAGGGGACACCAGAGTCCTATGGAAGCCAATCGTGACAGGACCCTGACTGCTGGTAGCAGGGAGGGACAGTCCCATGGGACTTTGCTGAGGAAGCAACGGTTGAGCTGAGAGAGGACAAGGAGGTCACTCCTCCAGCCCAGAGCTGTGAGGCTGGGATGGCCCCTCAGACTAGTTCTGTGTTGGGATGACGGTGCTGGGCCCTTATAGCCCCTCAGATGCTAGCCACTCTGGCGAGGCTCTGGGGCCTTGGGCGAGGCCACTGCTTTCAACAGATGCCATTCCTGAAGGGGGTTAACAGCTCAGGGCCGTCCGCCCCCTGCTTTGCGAGGGCTCGGGGAGAATCATCACTGTAGCCCTGGCATTGCACAAAAGTCTGTAGCCCCCTCCCCTCCCTGGGGGATCCAACTCTTTCCTATGGCTTCCAGTACCATCTACTTGCTGGTGACTCACCAACTGGTATCTTCTGCCCAAACCTGTCTCCCAGACTCCAGACCCATCTATCCAATAGCCTACTAGACATCGCCATTAAGATGTCTATGAAACCTTGCCTCGCTCTGAGGGAAACCAGCTTCCTTGCTGTGAGCTGCCCTCTGGAGAGAACAACGTGGCCAGGAACCCACAGCTCATGGGGACCCAAGATCCTGGAGGTGGCCCCTCCCCCCTCCCCCTGAGATGGAAGCACAGCCCTGGCCGACACCTGAGGGCGGCCTCCTCGACATGAGCGACGCCAAACCAGAGGACCCAGCTAGGCCGAGCCAGGAGTCCCAGCCTGGGATAACAAATGTTTGCTGTCTCAACTGCTAGGCTTGGGGGTACGATGACATCCTTGTTCCTTGAACTTATTTGAAGTAGAGGATCCCATACTCTAAGGCTCCATGCTTCTTAATGCCACGTGACCTCCAATAACCCGGAGGGTTTGTCAAGGGCGGGGCGGCTCCTCAGAGCCCGACTTCACAGGGGCAGGGGTGGTTTTTTTTCTCCTCTGGACGAATCTTTCCTCATGCACCACGGCTCGCCTCAGAGAACTGAGTCTGGTGTGCTCACCACTGTTGCCTTCCCCTCGGCATGCTCTTTTCCGGGTGAGGCAGGGGCTGTCTCTCTACAAGAGGGCTCAGGGAAGCCAGCTTGGGGGTGGGAGTTAGGGCAGGGGAGGCGAAGCTGAGTCTGCCAGCACTTTATGGCAGCCTGAGGAAATGTCAGCCGCACCAGCCAAAGAATGGGGGGCTGCTGACATAGGGGGGTCTATGAAAGCATTCCTCACAGCGCTGTGGGGCACCCCCAGAGTCTGGGCCCCATCCATCAGGAGACACCCCACCTGCCTGCCTCGTAGGGAAGCAAAACACACCATCTTGTACTTCCCAGGTACCCTTCTGGAGTTCTCTTCAGAACCGTGGCTCTATTCACAGTCTCCCCCTTTACCGTGTAGCAGAGACACATGGTTTTGGGGGGGCGTGGTAAAACTGCCCAGCACTGTCTTATGTGGGTCATGCCTGCTTGTATTTGCCCCCACATAGCCTCTTCCCAGCCTCAGGGGGAGCCCCTCCTGGGGTCCCGGGGAGCCGGGGTACTTGGGCCTCACCCAGCCACACGGTTTTGGATGTTACATCCTTTGATCCTGTCTGTGTTCAGACTTTCTCTTTCCAGACTGATGACACCTACTTTGGAGCCTTTCCTCTGACAGAAGCCCCTTGGCCTCTGGGCCTCCCCTGCCTCTTCACCTGTTTGACTGGACTTTTTTTTTTTTCAAGGTCTATCCTTTTTTTTTTTTTTAAGATTTTATTTATTTATCTGACAGAGAGCAAGCAGCAGCAGAGGGAGAGGGAGAAGCAGGCTCCCCGCTGAGCAGGGAGCCCGATGGCGGGACTCGATACCAAGACCCCGAGATCATGACCTGAGCCGAAGGCAGACGCTTAACGACTGAGCCACCCAGGCGCCCCTGCATTTGTCCCTTTAGCCCCCTGTCCACCGGGCTGCATCCCACAGGGTTGTTGGTGCCTGAGCCGGGGCTGATGGGGATGTCGAGCGATACCGCCCCCATAGGAGCTCCTCGCGGTTCCTCCGCACGTTCCACAAGCCGTTCCTGTCAGACCCAGCGATTACATTCAGAGGCATATACTCCGAACTTTCGGAAGCAGGTGTCTGATCAAAAACTCTACACACGCTCCTAGCAGCTCCATTCACGGGAGCCACAAGGTGGAAAAAATTCACGCGTCCATCAGTGAATGATGGATAAAGAAAACGTGGTCTCTCCGGACAATGAATGAAGGACTGGCTCAGGCTACAGCCCTGATGAGACCTGAAAATATCATGCCGGGTAATAAGAAGCCAGAAGCGAAAGACCGCGTATGCTGTATGATTCCATTTATACAAAAGGTCCAGAGGAGGTGAATCCAGGGGCCGGGGCCGCTGGGAGTGAGTGTTTCATGGGTTACTGTTTGGGAAGATGATAAAGTTCTGAAACTAAAAGGTGGGGATGGTGGGCACAATAATGGATCATATATGTACTCAAACATGGGTAAAATGGTAAATTTTATGTTTCCTGTATGTTACCATAATTAAAAAAGGTATGTGTCCTTTGATCAGTACCTCCTCATTTGCCCTTCTCATCCCCTCCCCCCATTCCCGGCCACCACCGTTCTGTGAGTTTTGCTATTTTAAATTCCACACGAGTGAGATCGTGCAGTATTTGCCTTTCTGCATCGGGTTTCTTTCCCTTAGCAGAATGTCCTCTGGTTTCACCCATGTGGGTGCAAAGGGCAGGATTTTTCTTAATTTTTAAAGGCTGAATAATATTCCATTATAAATATATACCACATTTTCTTTTGGCCTAAGGGCACAGAGTTCCAGTCGTACAAGACGAATGAATTCTAGGAGTCTGACGTACAGCATGGTAATGGTCATCAACAATACTATTTTGTATACTTGCAGTTTACTTGAAGGGTAGATTTTGATTTAAATCTCAACACACACACACACACACACACACACACACGCACACAAATGGTAACATTGTAGAGGCTTGATTGTGATGATCTTTTCACAGTATATGCATATATCAAAACATCAAGTTGTGTACCTTGAATATATACAATTTTTATATATCAAAGACGTCTCCATACAGTTGTTAAAAAAACGAGGTGTTATTTCTCTGAAATCTAAATTTAACGGGGCATCCTCTATTTTATGGGCAAGCCATTCCCAGCACACCGTGCTCCTGTGGCTGCTTTCAGGAGCTCTAGAATCTTCTTGCTGGAAGTCCCTCCCCACCAGGGCAGACCCTCTCTTCCTTCTGCTTTACCTTCCTCTGCAGCCCCGATAGGAGGGAGTGTCTGTCTGAGATTCTGCCCAGCCTGTTCCCCTTCTTTTCTTGCCTCTTGGGCAGCATTGACCTTATTGCCCTGTCCCCTGGGCTTCACCTGCAGGCAGAACCCCTAGCATTGCTGAGAACCTCCCGCCATGTCTTTTGGACGAATGAAGTGGCTCATCCGGGGGTGGGGGTGGCGAGATTTGAATTTTCAGAAGCACCGTTCCTCCCTCAACATCCTCCCATCCGCTGCTGTAGGTCAGAGCTGGTTCCCTCCCCTCCCCTCCATCTTCATCTTTAATATAAGCAATATCCTCCCAGGCTCCAAGGACAGCAGTTTGCCTCCAAGAGCACAAATTAAAGCGATGCCACCAAGGGCACTAATGGTCTTAGCAGAGTCAACATGGGGAGCATCGTGCATTCCCTATGTAATATTAAGAGTGACTAAGCAGAGGCATGGCCCTCCCAGCCGGGCTGGGGCTGAATACCGGAGGCTCCCCTGAGAGCTGGCGGGGAGGACTGGGGAGGGGAGGAGCTCCGAGCTGCCAGTCACCTGCTGTGGAGAGGCTCACATCCCAGCCCTGGGGGGCTGCGGGACAGAAGGTAAAGGTCAGAAATTCTCAGCAAATATTTGGAGGGCTGTTCCAACGCCCGGTGGGTTTGGACACAAGGTAATCCTCTTCTGAAAGGGGCCCAGTAATCCCTGAGCAAATGCCTGGCCTAACTGGTAACTCCATGGCTGAGCCAGCCCATTCCCCCCGGAGATAGTCAGGCAGGGAGAAGGTGAGGCCCACACCCCAGGTTGAGGCTTGAATGGGAGCACTCCCACTGGTGAATGCCTGAGCGTGAGTGACACCCCGTGCATCGGGGTGTACAATGTTTTGTTATCCATAACAACACTTAGCATGTACTGTACACCATGCCCTGTGCTGGGGATGGGGCTACGGAGATGAGAGATGTGTCCTTGTCAGGAAGCCAGACTCTGAGTTAAGAGCAGGTCTGTAGGCTCCCTGAGGACAGACGGCATCTCTGATTTCCCCAGGAGCTAACGAACGGATGTGAATGTAAGTGAACGAACGGATGAACGAACAAATGACTTCTAATACAGTGGGGCTCCCTACGCCATCCCATGGGCCTCAGGATGACTTTCTGGAGAGAGACTTAAAGAGAAGTCAGAGAGAGCTGGACAGAGAGGGCATGGAAGGGCAGACCCAGGCAGAAGGAACAGCATGTGCAAAGACTTCAGGCTAGTCCCCATCAGGATCCAGGTCTGGAAGGACCTTGTGGGCCATGGGGAGGCTGAATTCCTTCTTGAAGCTCCGGAAGGATTTTAAGGAACAAAGCAACAAGATCTGATTTGCATTTTAGGTCATCTACATGGAGGATGGGATCGCTCATTCTGTTTACTAATATATATTAAAAACAAACCCCTATTAAATACCAAACATCTCACTGAATCTAGATGAATACTGTCCAGCAGAAACATAACAGGAGCCACATGCGTAGTTTTTTAAATTTTCTAGTAGCCACATTTTAAAAAGTAAACAGAAACAGGTGCTATCCTTAATAATTCATTTAGCCCAATATAACTAAGATATCCAGGTATTTTTACATTATTATGTGTTGTTCTACAGCTTCAAAATCCAGTGTTTATTCTTCTCTCAGGTTGCAACTGCTCAATAGCCACCATGCTTACCCTATTGAACAGTGCACGCAGGTGTAGATGGTGCATGGGAAGCAATCACCATCTCTGTCCTCACAGAGTGTAGCGCCTGGAAGAGAAGATCCACAATTAAATGTGCAAACCAGATCGTCCAGGGACAGTGACAGTGGTGGTAAGGGGTGGAGGGGAGGATCCTGACACCCAGGGAGCCCGGCAGAGGGACCTAAGTCAGGGTGAATGAGGTGGAGTCCTTAAGGATGAACAAGGGTCAGTTAAGTGGGGTGAACTTCGGCCATGCGCTCCTGGCTGGCTGCCACATTTGTGGAACTGTCCTAAGCCCCAGGACAGTGGCTTGCGGTGAGCCCGGCAGGGTGGGCAAGGCCAGCCTGCAGCCGTGCTGGGCACTTGGAAACCACTCGAGGGTCAGAAGGAAGCGGAGAAGTGAACGGGACCGGATCTTTACAATTAGTGTGGTGGATGATGTGCACAGGCGGACTGGGCGGCTGTTCTAGCACAAGGTGCTGGTGGTTTGAAGGGGGGTGATGGCGTTGGAAATGGGAGGCAGTGGCAGGACACCGGAGAAAGAAGTCAGAACCGGGAGAACTTAGTCATGGGTAGGGGGTGTGGGTGTGCGCAGGCGCCCCTGTGTGCGCACGGGGCGGGAGGTGTGGCTGATGGATGACTCCCGGGTTTCCGAGGCTGTTTCTGAGACCGGGAACCTGAAAGAGGAGCAGCTTTGGGAGATGACAGGTTCGGTTGGGAGCGTATGGAGCTGGCGGTGCTTGCTGGGCGCGAGGTCTGATTTTAAGCGACGGTAAGTCAGTCCAGGCGTGGGACAGAGGCCCGAGCTGGACAAGCAGCTCTGGGAGACGGACAGTCTCTGAAGGCACGGTTGGTAATGAAACACATGGAAATGGATCAAATCTTCCAGAGCAGTGCTTCTCACCCAGGGGTGATTTTACCCCCAGGGGACATTGGGCAATGTCCGTGATACATTCTCAATTGTCACAATCGTGGGGGCGGGGGGGCGGGGCAGCTACCAATGCCTAGTGGGTAGAGGCCAGGGATGGCGCTAAACTTTCCGCAATGCACAGGACAGCCCCCACCCCCCAAACAAAGATCTACCCAGCCCAGGATGTCTCAGAGGTGGAGAAAGAGACAAAGCAGAGGGAGAAGAGGAGAGAGTCTTGGGTGGAATCCTGAGGAGCTCTGACATTTGGGGTAGAGCGAGTAGATGAGGAAGGAGGGATCAGCGGGGCGGGAGAAAAGCAGATGGGAAAGGAAGAGACAGCAAGCAGGAAACAGTGGGCGCAGGCTGGAGACCGGGCAGTCAGCCCCTGGGAACGGTGACATTGTATCTTTCTAGTTGAGATCCTTTCCATTTTGATTCTTCTTCCCCGAGCCCGATCTCTGGGCACCCCACATTTCCAGCACCCGGAATACAGAACTGCACTCCGGGCAGGCAGTGTGGCCGAGGGAGATCCCAGGGCTCCACCACTTGCTGGGTGTGTCCGCTTCCGCAAGGGGCTCCGTACCCCCCAGCCTTGGTTTCTTCCTCTGGGAGATGGGCGTGTGGCAGCGATCGAGCGAGGAGATAATAAATTGGCACATAGTAAGTGCTCAATTAGTGGCAGTTACTTTACTTCCTTTCATTTATCATTTATCATCTTGCGGCTAGCTTGCTGATAAGGTATTCTTAGATTTTTATCCAGTCTGCTCTGCCAAAATCCTACTGAAAGTGGGACAGGTTTTGGGGGGAGGTCTCCGGCTGCTTCCTTCCCTTGCAGATGAAGTCCTGTATTCCAGGCTCTTGATGTGAAAAGCACCTTTTTGCAAAGCACGTCTTCTCTTACTACCCCTTCCCTCCCTACCCCCACTCCCCCGAGCTTTCTCTTCCAACTTATTCTGGTCCTTTGTATTAAAGATTATTCCATTGGTAGAGAGTCCTCTGGAACATGCTTTGGCTCATTTTTTTTTTTCTTATCAGACCAGGAAACAGGAAAAAAGGCACCAGATTGGAACCTCTTGGAGGGCCAAGGCATACCAGACCTTTCAAAACTCTCTCCCTGATATTACACAGCAAAGGAGGATCAATTTGGACCACCCTTCACTCTGCCTCTCAGGGTTCGAGGTGTGATGAGGGCATGAGTTAGGCAATCTACTCCGGGGAAACATTTTCTTTCACATGTTCAAGTCTCCTGTTTCATCTTTAAAAATCAATAAATTTAAATTCTAGTCCATAATTTATCACTGTTCATTTTAATATAATAATAAAATTTTATATTCTTTTCTAGATGAGTTACATGATCTCTCTCTACCCCATTAGTTTTCCCAAGGCTCTGAGATATACCACCATATAATCCCGGGAGCATTGGAGTGTGTCAGCTTGAGATCAGGTCCAACTTGACCACCATAAACACCCAACGTGCTCTCCTTGGGTACCATTTACCTCCTGGACATTTGATAGTTTCCTAATGATGCAGGGTATGATGAGTGGATGAAGACAACAGCCATGGAGCGCTTATATCTGGAATAAAGTGTTCTCCCGAGAAATGGGAAGGTTCCTGAATTCTCCGTGGCTTCAAAGAGAAGAATATGGTTCTCTTTTTCCAGCTTGCAGAATTTTTCTAACTGGAGTTTTAGTGGTAGCAAAAAAATGTTTCCATCTTACTTGGGGGGACCTCTTGAAGGGGTTTGGTGTAATTTCTGTTGGGCAATGGTCTGGACCTCACAGGTATTGAGACTGGAAGTGCTTTTTGCGTTTTGCAAAGCCATCCATTATAGACACCCTCTGTGTTTGCAGACATGGCCACGAAAACTGGCTGTCAGAGCCTCCCAGGAATGATGCCAGAAGAAACAGAATGTCAAAGACAATGTCCTGTTCTTTGTCTCTTGAGAAAGAAGTCATCCCCAGGTTACTCAGGCATGGATGGAGTTGACTCTTCTCTGACACATCACACACACTGCAGTTAAGTTTGCAGAGATTCCAAACAGGGATTACAGGACCCGCTAAGGAAAACACTGTCTTCTTATTTTTTTGCGCATCTGAACAAAATGGCTTCAAATTTACATAATTAAAATTCTGGTGTCTTTCAGATCATAACAATGGGTAATTAACATTGTTACTAGTCAGCTGGGAAATACCTCGGGAGGAGGATATCAGAGCCCAGTCGTTTTATTTTGGGCCACATCTCATGGACAATCAGGGCTAATTGAATCACCCCCATCTCATGGAAAATGAATGAAAGAACATTGAACGTTGCTAGCCCGGCTCACAATCAACTCAGAAAGGCTGCTTGCTCAAACAAGCCTGCGCGAGATCAGAACCTCAACCCTGCATGGAAGACAGCGGCCTGACAGTCTAATTTAGAAGCGTTGCTTAAAATCTTAATCAGCACGTTGAAATTAACAGAGGCGAGTTTCGACACCATGTTTGTTGTTTATGGTTATCAATTTTAATAAACGTTAAAATGTTTTTACAGGTGTGGAAAAAGGCACATCCCGGGGACACCACTCTCCTCCATTTGTACTCTCTACCAAGAAAAAAAAAAGAAACAAAACCATGTCATCGTCAAGAATGAAGACGTAACATAGTCATCAGAGCTTGGCTTCCTTTTATTTTGTGGCTCCCTGAAAGCTATCTGCAGTCCTAAGCCCGGGTCCATCTTCCCTGCACAAGTGATATCTTGATTGACACATCTCCAAATAAGCCTGTGAATAGCTTTCCGTATTAGCCGCAGAATAATTCAGATGTCAAATTACGGCTCGCAGACTCCCTGCCTCCTCTCGAGCCCCAGAATGAATTTTTTAAATATTTGGGGGGAAAATATTAAATTTTGTTTGGGTTGGGTCAAAGTTCATATCATTTGGTAATAAAGAGCCACCGAGGGTGTTTGCGTAGGGTGGGTTCCGTTGATTTTATTTTGTGCCACAGCTGCAGGTCAGGCTGACCCTTGGCCAGAGGTTTGGCGCGTGCAAGTCTGCGGACTCTTGCACCTTTGCAGCTCGCCGTGGGTTTGCTCTGGACAGACAAGGGAACGAGGAAAGAAAAGAGAAGGAGAGCAAGGCACTCTCTCTCTCTGCGCAGGACTCCTGGCTGATGTCATCTCTAAATATGCGGCTTTAATTGCTCTTCTCTGCAGCAACAAGGGACGAGAGCTTAGTTGCTTGTCTTCATCACCGTCGAAACCGCACAGCCGACGAAGCCCGGATTCCCGTCCAGCAAGCCATCCAGAAGCATTTCTGGCAAGCAAGAAGGCAAAGCAGTACCTGCCGCCTGATAATGACCACTTTTCATAATATTTGTTGGATGCTCTGTAACATGTGGCTGAGAAAACTCTCATTATTACTGGCTGTTGGCGCAGCTGTAAATATTTAACCAAGAATGCTACCTGCTTTGTGGAAAGACTTGCTAATTACACCTGCTTCTCCCTATAATTACATATTGTAAAATTCCACGATAATGACACAACTGCGTCTTCCTCATGCAAGAGGTAAATTTATACCAAGGACGGCACCAGAATTTCCATAAGCAATTAGCCTACACATTTCCATCCCTGTGTTTTCCTGTGATTTTATTGAAATGAAAGATAATGAATTAAATACAATTACAGCAAGAAGGCAGCTAGCAACTTGATGTTCCTTTCAAACCGCAGTTCCACTTCATAAGCAAAGTGAGGAGAACGGTGTTCCTGCTGAATACCTTTGAAGCATCCCGATAAATTAGAAATATCAGCCTGGTAGCACCGACCCTGCTAAACAGCCCGTCTCAGGGGCTGGGGTGCTCTTGACAAAATGCTTCTCGAAAAAGGCGCACATTTCGAGTTGGAGGGACGAGGGGTACCACTCTTGGCTCGTAGCCTGATTATTAGTGGAATGACTCTATAAAAAAAAATAAGTTTTCCCAGATGCGATAATAAAGCCCAAGATAATAATCTGTAGTTCGCGGGAGATTTAGAGACACAACCCCTCTCCGGGCTACGAGAAAGGTTTAGATGCTGTAATTAGGGGAATTTTGTTCCAAGATCCAGAGCCACGGTGCCTGAAAAACAAAACAAAATGAGAGGCGTGCGATACACTTTCAAAATGACCCCGCCTCGACATCTCTGTTGTTTTCTACCCCCCCCACCCGCTTTTTTTTCTCTTCCCTCCTGGTCTTTTCTCTCCACCGCTCTTCTCGCTCTGTATACACGCAAGCATCTCAAAATGTCAGAAGCAGAGAAGTGACCCACCCTTTCCCGGCACAGGGGACAATTACACTCTGATCTCTGCGTCACTGCAGACACAAACACAATCCCCAGGGTTCATATAGGCTCTCCGGCCTGGTTTTAAACCTGATGATGAATTTACTTATTTATTTAGCGGTCATGACTGTTCCTAGGAACACTTTGGTGAAGAGGAAGGTGATGGCGTAATTACGGCAGGCGGGGAGAGAGCATGAGCAGTGACAGCCCCGTGGGCCAGGCAGGACCCCCGGAGCTGATAGGTTGTCCTGCCCAGCCCAGCCGGGGGACCATTCTGTTCGATTTCCTCTCGGTGGCGGGGCTGGAGTGCGCTCGCCTAATGGTCGGCTGTCGATACAGTAAAAATGCTAACCCGTCTTTGCCTCTAATCCATTCCGAGAGGGCTCTTTACAGAAATGGCCTCTTCCATCTCTTCATTTTCAGAAAAGCCAATCAAGGAAGATGGACCCGCACGGGCTGTTGGCACAGTGTTTTTGTAAGTGTGTGTGTGTGTGTGTGTGTGTGTGTGTGTGTGTGTGTGTGTTTAAAAAGGCACGATGATTAATTTTGAGACACAGTATTTTGTGTTGTCTTTGACGATTTTCTTCCCCGCCTTTTTTTTCTTTAAGGGCTCTAAAAATCAATGCTACGCTCCACGACCATCCATCTTTATATAGTAATAAATTAAGTGGGAGGTATTGATATTTTTGACTGAGCTTTTAAAATTTACATACTAATGACAATGATACCCTGGTGACTGTTGATTTCTGCTGTTGTTCACTGTGCGTGACTCGGGCGAGAGGCGTTTGAGTTTCGCCTGTTGGCTCGGCTGTCCCCAGGTGTCCCAAAGCGTCTACCTCCACGTCTCAGGTGGGAGACGGAGGTCAGTCGGCAACTGGGTCCCAAGGAGGGGAGCGCCCAGGAAAGCCTTGCTCTCCCGAAGACGTTCTGTAAGCACTCGACCAAGGGCAAGGCCACGTCACCGCAAGCTTGGCAATGAATGTGGTGGAACTGAGGAGGGGTTATAGCACAATACCACGCAGTGGCGGGCAATGGCCCTCGCCGATGGGCACCGGCAGGGATGTCCTGGTGGTCCTTCTGCTGTGCCAGACGTTAACCCTTTAGGTGCCGAATTAAGGGAAGTGAGGAGGTTCTGGGCAATCAGCACCAGAGGGACTAGTGGGGAATGGCTGTTTAGCAACTGGTACCAAATACCCCAATATTTAACACCGATGCAGACTGGGTGAATTTTAGCTCTGGAGATGAACCCCTCCCCCCCCCGACACACACACCACTACCACCACCACCACACGCATTTAGAAATCTTGGGGTCCCAGAGGTATTGTGTGCCCTCTCCATTCCTTAAGAAAAAGAAAAAAGGAGAATTTGGAACCCCTGACATGGAGTGCCTGGCTCACCTTGTGCTTACAAACTGTTTCTGGTAAATTCAGAGTTTGGGCAGCCATGTGGACAACCACTGCCTTGCCCCCTCTTGCCTTCTCCCTCCCTCGAGATGGGTGAAGAGCGTCTTCTCAACACTTGGCAAGAGTTTGTTCGGAAGCAGAGACAAAAGCCTAGCAGAAAGGGAATGAAAGGAACAAGAACAGTGTGATTTTTCTCCGACGAGACCGAAGCCCTCCGGCCAACCAGAGCGCTACCCGCAGGTAGCTGACCGGGAAAACTACCAACAAACGGGCACCGAGGCCTCAACTTCATTGAGACAATTATGTAGGGCATCGGGACAACCTCTAAGCTCACAAGAGTTTCTACGCGGAGATCAATTTGTCAGTAATATTGATTGTCGGAGGCCTGTTTCATTCTAGTTAAGATTCTACAAGGCACCAACAGCGGCCCCTCGTGCGTGATTTTTTCCTTCTAGAAGGTCCAAGATGTCGAGGAGGCAACTCTGGGAGGCACCCTGCCCCACGTTCTGTCAAACTAGATACCGCCAGGCTGCTCCCGAGGGCGGGGTGCGTGCATTTTGTTTACATTTCGCAGAGGCAGCAATAAATTGTTTGTTTACACACCGAGGTCTGGGGTTTTTTTGTTGTGGTTTTTTGGTTTTTTGGTTTTTTTCCTCTCTTCCCTCCCTGACACGGGTCACCCAGCGGGGCCAGGTGCCCAGCCTGGAGAGGAGCTGGTGGAGCTTGCCAGACACAAACCCTGAAATCATTATGCAGGATTATCCAAATGTGAAGGCTGCTGAAAGCCCACCTTCTCTGGTTTCCTGTTTCAGGGAGAGGGCTCGGTGACATCCAACTGTCCAGGAAGTGCCTTTGCAAGAGTGTGTGCAAAAAAAGGCCAGAACACAGGAGAGGTGTGGAGGAGAACTCACTTTCATCAGAGGATCGGCTTTCAGGCTGGTTTGGGAGCCCAGAACATTATTGTGTTACACGCAGCAGTGAAATGCGCCTTGTCCCGCTTCCTTCTACCCAACCCCCCCCCCTTTCTTTTCTTTGAGTGTTTTTGAAATAAAAGAGTGTTTTCTTCCAAATTGTGCTGGGAGGCAAATTCTTGAACGGTGTAATAGAAAATGTTAGACAATATTCCTTACCGGAGCTATTGACATTTTAGATAGTTGTGACACTTTGATTTTTCTCAAAACATATGGATCAAGCCTGGCTGCATTATTGGACAGGAAGTCCTGATGAAAGGCCTTCCTTTATCTTTCTTTGTATTCCCCCGCTCTGTTTGTTCATGGCTTTCTCTCTGAATATAATCGTGGTTTTCTTAAGCTGTCCGGGGAGTCCTTACCGCCTTACTAAATATTTCATGGGGCACAGCACACCATACCTGCCAACTGCGTCTTATTTGTTGTCAAAAATAAAGGGTTCACCCTTCGGAGTGGGGGAAGAAAAAGAGCGCCGGTTTATTCTATTGTTTTTGTTTTAAAGTTTCTCATCCGCCCCAAATGCATGGAGGCGCTGGAAATCCGGGAGTGGTGCCTTTCATTTGCCGGGGACGCGGCTGGCCATTTATTTATTTATTTGCGGCGCCCTCCTTTCTATGATTCCCAGCATTTGTTCCTTTGCAGTTTCCCATCCTATTTGTTTAAAAGGGAAAAGTTCAAAGCGGCTCTGCCAGCTGAGGGAGAAGCCTGCTGAATACGAACCCTCCAGCACCCGCCTTCGCTGACCTTGAGAGCCCAGCGGTAAACGGTCCCATTGCCAACCCGCATGTGTGTTTGGTTAGACCAGGTCGGGGGGGTCAGGGCTCACCTGAGGCCAGCCGAGCCGGGCCCGACCTGCCTGAGCAGCGGGGGTAATGCATTTTTAAAAGGGACATTCTCCACTCTGAATGGGCCTAATATGGTCTCTGTTTAAAAACCTGTCAGAATCCCAAGCACACACTCCATAAAATATAAATAAGTACTTACTGTTTGCAGATGTTGCTTGTTTTTCATAATGTTTGTATTTGAAGTCTCGAATCCTCACTTCCTGTCAGGTTCCCCCATGCCTCTCTCCTCCTGTTTCTGAAGGAACAAGGGAGAACTTCAGATCACAATTTCTCAATGAAGACACTTTCTGTCAAGCCTGTCAGCGTCCCTGGTACAATTAGCATTCCCCCCCCCCGCCTCCCCGCCTCTCTTTCTCTCTCCCAACACTGATTTATTTCTGGCCCATTTTACCTGGGCCGTGGAGAGCTACCTCTCTTGTTGGCGCCTTTGCAAGGGGCTCCAGGCTCAGGAAGGTGTGATTTTTTGTGTGTGTCCGTGAGACCCTGAAAAGCAAAGCTGGAAGTCAACAGGCCTGTAAACTGCACACTTAGATTAATTGGAGAGAATTAGGAAAAAAGACTATGGGGAACCTCCATCATCGTTCCCGGGGAAATTCAGAGATAGGGCCTCATATGTCTTAGCCATGTTCATCCCGAGAGCCCTGGTGATAAATTCAGTGCAGGTGTCTGATTAATTTATCCATGCGTTCGGCTACGTCTGCGCCATCCGGCCCCTGAAGCTGACCCCGGGATTCCTACCAGGGTCTTCCTCGGGCCTTCCCGGCGCTGCCCCGGGCCTACCCCGGCTCCAAAGCCGCTCCGCAGAGCCTGGGGGAGAGCCCGAGGGGGGCTCCATCTCTACCTCTGTGCCCATGGGACCCCTTCTCAGCCTCCTGTCTCCCTTCTGATTTCCTGCCGGCTTCCCCCCGGGGGGTGGGGGTGGGGGTGGGTGACAGGTGGGACCGGGGCGCATCTTTTTGCGTGACAAAGCCAGCAGGTCGTTTATCCCAGAGTCCCCACTGGACAGTGCGCTTGTGAAGAGGACTGTGGAAGTTGCTTTTTGTTCGGCAGCCCTCCCACGATTCAGCTGAACATTTTAATAACCCACTCTCTGGGGCTCCCACCTCGCCAACTTAGAAAGCGAAGTGGGAGCGCTCTCCGCAGGCCCAGGGACTTGCAGAAGTGGGCCTTTAGGTGTGTATTTCTTTATTTGCTTTTATTTTTTTTAACTCTTTATGCAATCCTCTGGTTAAAAAGGCCAGCACAACCCTTGCTCTCCAACCCTGTCGCTTCTTTGCTTGGAAAGTAGTAGTTTAAAAGGGCCCCTCTGCAAGGTCCCTGCTCTGCCTTACTTCTCAGGTCCCTGGTTCTGAAGCCAGTGGTCATCAGTCTCCTCAAGAACCGAAAGCCTGCTGCCCCAGCCCCACAGCACTGCTAAGGATCAAAGACTCCCCTTCACCCACTTGAGCTGGAGATTGATGATAGTGCTGTTCACCTGCCATTTGCTTTTAGTAATAATAGTATTTAAAAAAAGGAAGGAAGGAAGGAGAGAGAAAGAGAGAGAAAGGAAGAAGGAAAGAAGGAAGGAAAGGGAAGGAAGGAAGAAGGAACGAAAGAAGAGACACACCAGGCCTTCCCCAGTTTCTCCGGGCTTTCGGGGAGGATCCGATGAGAAACACGCGCCCAGGACGGTGCAGCTCCGTGCTAGAATCAGGTCAGTGGGGCTCACTTCATCTCTAAAGCACAGACCCCATAAATCAAGATGAAAATCCTTCAGCCCCCAAAGCCTTACCAATTGATACAATTTGAAAATGGGCAGCAGAGAGGCTGGGAAGAAGGCTGACCTGATGACTTTTATAACAGCAGAACGTTTAAGGTTCTAGAAATAAAGGAAGAGGAGGAAATCAGGCACGTTGGTCTCTGCCTGCAGGCTCTCTGGGCTCTCACTGGAAGCTCCCACAATTATTTCTGCTCTGGCTTTCCCCTCCTTTTTTTTTTTTTTTTCCCCCAGCAATCTGTTTGAAATGAAGCAGAACCGGGCATGGCCAGCTCATCAGTGTCATTAGCTGACAGGGCGCCCGGCACACCTGCTTTTACTCGCTGCCATTTCAAGCACGAATGCCACAGAGAATGTGGCTTGGGTCCTTATAATGTGTAAAGATTCATTTATTTCACCTTTTGAACCTGCCTGACCCCCTGGGCTTGTGTTGGGGAGGGGGGAGGAGGACTGGAGAAGGTTGTTGTTTTTTGTTTTTTGTTTTTTTTCTTAGCACTTAGAAGAAGCTGACAATTAGGGGTCTGGCCCTGGGGCTGTTGTTAGGATAGAAGCTTAAGAGAGAGGTGGGAGCTTAGCCAGGGAGGCCCTGGTAGGGCTTGGGCCACCGGACCCCGGACCGGGGACTGGGGGGATGGCTCTGAGCACCATTCCCCTGGCTGCTGGCTCCCTGGCTCTGGCGGTGGCCCACATGCAGGGACTGCTTTGACACGGAGGGAGGCACCCTTACCTTCCGAGGCCCCGCCCCGCCTCACACCACACCTATTACAATGCACCCACCTCTGCTGTTCACTATGACTGTGGGAAAGATCTCTAAACATCATTTTGCCCTTGGAATGATTTGGCTCTGAGTCCCGCATTTCATTTATGACGGTTGAGGTTTCTTGGCAATCATGTGCACCTAGGAATTCCTGCAAAGGGAGAAATAGCTACCCTTCAAACTGCTTTCCAATATAATGGAATTTTTATGAATACTAGTAACTTTGCCATTAATGACGTTGAGATGATATTAAGTTTTGCAGACATTTTAATTAAACCTCAATTAATTTTAATTTTATGGTGTTCTTTTCATATTTTGGAATATGAACATATATTATATATTATATCATATACTATTACATATATTATTAAATATTATTTTACATATAATAATAGATATATTATAATATTATATATCATAATATAATATATATGTATCTCAAACATTTTCATAACCTCTGGAAAGGAAAGGCTGGTAGCCCCAAACCTGATACCCCAGGTGTCTGATGACCTCTGCCTGGAAACCTGGGGCTTCCTTCATTTCTTGATTCTGCCTTCTTTTTGGGACCTTGACTGTGCACCTCTGTGGTTCCTGCCTTACTAGTGTAAGATGAGCTCTTTCCTAGAAAACCCCAGGCCCAGGGAAGATCGTCTTTGTTGGCCTGTTGAACCCAAGCTGAGTTTTCTAACCAAGGGCATCACTGCTCTAGGCATTGGGGCTCTCTTGAAACTTGCAAGCATGTACCAGAAAAACATCTGTCCCCACCCATAAAATAGATTCCTTTGCTATCCCCTGAGTTAATGATTTCGGGGCTTTAGCATCTTTTATGGTGCATGAGTTTCCAGTGGTTCTGCTTGATACTCTCGGTGGCAAAGTATTCCTGGATTTGTGATGAGATTGATTTTATTTTTAAAAGCTGCAGATTCCGAGTGGAGCCATCCATCAGCTGACTTCTGTCTGAATCCCTTTCCTGGTGGAATTTTATTTTTGCAGACACTGCACAGCTCCAAGTTCATATACTTGAATTCTAAAGATGCTCTGGGATGAAAACATCTCAGTTCCCAGTCTTGGGAAGTGAGTATAACATCATATAATCTGGGCATGTATATGGCTGCATGGTGAATTAATACTTGTCAGACCTTGTTACTCTGAAATGGCCGTGGCAAGGTAATGACCATCATTCATTTTATTTTATTACTTTTTTTTATTTGATTTCATTTAGGCTTTGGCAAAGGTGAGGGGACTGACTCGTATTTCCTGTTTATGTTTGATATCCAAAGCCCCTGGGGGAGGGAAGGCGATGCTAGCGGAAATTATGCAAATTAAAGAGGAAATTTGCGAAGACACCTTGACAAACTCAGAAATGAGAACATCTAGCTTTAACTGTTTGGTCACCCCGATTCTCGGCTCTTGCACTCATGGTTAGTGAAGAAGGTCTGAAGAGGGCACAGAGCAGTGTGGCTCACTGAGTGAGTGGCTGTCTTGTTTGCAGGTGAAATGGTGGTTGGGGTTTAGCGTCCAGAAGCAAAAAAAGCTAAGTTTTGTCTTAGCAGCTAATTGAGAATAGGAAGCCCACTCTATGATGAAACTTCAGGTTTTCTCAGCCAACAAATCCTCCCTAGGCCTGTTAGAGTACGTGAAATTATGAAGGGAGGCCTCAGTGAGGCGTCGTGGTGGTGGGGGCCTCCCCTGGGAAAGAGGCCATTCCAAGTGAAGGAAAACTCAACAGCAGGGCATTCGGTGCTGGGACAGAAGGCAGCATGGTGTACTGGGAAGCAATAGAAGTTTGAATCCCACTTCTGACACTTCCTAGGTATGTGACAAATTTTAAAACAGGCCATTTTACCTCTTATTATAAATCCAATATATTTTTTTAACTGCTCCCCATGATATGTGTAGTCACCGTCTGTCACCATATGACATTATTATAGTATTATTGGCTAGATTCCCTATGTTGTACTTTTCAACTCCATGACTTATTTATTTTTTAAAGATTTTATTTATTTATTTGTTAGAGAGAGAGGACAAACAGCGAGAGCAGGAGAGGGAGAAGCAGGCTCCCCACTGAGCAAGGAGCCCGATGCGGGACTCAGTCCCAGGACCCCAGGATCATGACCTGAGCTGAAGGCAGATTGCTTAACCGACTGAGCCACCCAGGCGTCCCTGACTTATTTATTTTGTAACTGGAAGTTGGTACCCCTGAATCCCCTTGTTTTGCCTACCTCTCTCCACCTCCCCTCTGGTAACCACCAGTTTGTTCTCTGTATTGAAAAGTCTATTTGGGCTTTTCTGTTTGTTTGTTCATTTGTTTTGGTTTTTAGATTCATTCCACATATGAGGGAAATCATGTGGTATTTGTCTTCTCTGTCTGACTTTTTTCACTTAGCATAATACCCTCTAGGTCCATCCATGTTGTTGCAAATGGCAGGATCTCATTCTTTGTGATGGCTGAGTAATATTCCATGGTATATATGTACCACGTCTTCTTTATCCATTCATCTACTCATGGACACTTTGGTTGCTTCCATATCTTGGCTATTGTAAATAATGCTGCAATAACATAGGGATGCACATATCTTTTTGAATTAGTGTTTTCCTTTGGGCAAATATCCAGCAGTGGAATTACTGAATCATACAGTAGTTCTGTTTTTAATTTTTGGAGGAATCTCCATACTGTTTTCCACTGTGGCTGCACTAATTTACATTCCCACCAACAGTGTACGCGGGCTCCCTTTCCTCCACATTTCTGCCAAGGCTTGTTATTTCTTGTCTTTTCGGTATTAGCTATTCTCATAGATATTTTTTTTCTTTTTGTAATAGAAGCAAAAAGAAAACAAAGGCACATCCTTAATCTCATGCATTCAGACAAAACCTACTCTTCATTCTTTCATGGATATCATTCCAAATTCTGTTTCACATAGAGACATACACACTTGCATTACAAAAATAAGATTGCCAATGGCATCTTATAAGCCCTTCTTTTCTCTTTATGTTCAACTCTGGACATTGTCAACATTTTGTGATGGCTGCACAATGCCCCATCTTACAGATAGACTTTATTTCCCCAAACTTCTATTGTTGAATGTATAGGTTGGTGCAACTATTCACAATTACAAAATGGCTGTGACAAATACTTGTGGCTAACTGTCCACCTAGGTTCAAGATGACCATATTTCCTTGTGGAAAAATTCCTCAAAGTCAGATTTTTGGATAAATGGGCATGCATGTTTTTCCTTGCATAAACTTGAAGTTTGTTGAGATTCTTGGATAGGTAGATCCATGTATTTTCTAAAATTTGGAACGGTTGGACCATTAATTCCTCAGATCTCTCTGCTTCTTTCTTACCATCTTCTGGGACTGCCTTGATGCATACATTAGCCTGTTTAATGGCCCCTCAGAAGTCCCTTTGACTCTTGTTTTCTTCATTCTTTTTGCTCCTCAGACTCATAATTTCAAATGACTCCTCTTCAAGTTTGCTGATTGTTTCCTCCACTTGTTCAAATCTGCTCTGAACCACTCTTGTGAATTTTCCAAGTCAGTTATTGTATTTTTCAACCTTAGAGTTTCTGTTTGGTTCTTTTAAAATAATTTCAATCTCTTTGTTCATGTGCTAATTTTGTTCACATGTTGTTTTCCTGATTTCTTTTAGTTCTTTGTGTTTTCTTTTTGTGGTTAGAGCCTATTTAAGATAGTTTTTATTTTTCATGTCAGATGGGTTATGTGCCAAGGTCATAAGGTTCGAGGGAGACAGACATCATGCAGTGGCGTGCACACTCAATAACCATGCTTAGGAACTACAAAAGGATGTTTAAGAGAGTTCTTTTAAAGATTTTGCCTAGAAAGTCTGATGCCTGTGTTTTCAGGGACTGTGTCTGGAGATTTATTTTGTTCCTTTACGTGGGCCATGTTTTCCTATTTCTTCGTGATCTGTTGTTTAAAATTGGTTATTAAAAATATCAGCCACCTCTCCCAGTCTTTGCAGACTGGCGGGCAAGACCTTCACCAATTAGCAGGGCAAGATCTGAACCTTGGGATAAGCCTCGCATGAAAGTTTGAGGTCTTCCCAGGTCTTTTCTGGACATATGTCTTCCCTGGGCCTGTGTATTGCTCCATGTATGTGACTGCTTTTAAATGTCTTCATTTTCCTGAGCCTAACCCCTGTTTCTTCTCGGGACTTCCCTGCTTTATCATGTTCCCCAATCAGTAATCGCTTGCCTCAGGAGTCTGCAGGTGTGTAGTCCCCTTGAATAATCTTGAGTCACACCCACTGCTTCCTGCCTGAGTTCCAGGTCAGATTTACAGAGGCCAATCCCTCAGGCAGCCCCCACACAGGTTAGAACATTGCAAATTAGGTCCACCCTGCTCTCTCTGATTTCAGGAAGAGAACTGGGAATTGGGCTCCTTCTCACCCCAAACTGTTCTGTGCCATGCCAGGGAGGGGGCAAAGTGAGGGCCAGTAAAAAGACCGTACGTAGTTCCCACCCCACAGAATGTGACTTTTTCCTTGGCTGGGCATTTGCTTGGTTGCTGTAGATCTCTGACTGATTTCCAGAGCTCCTATAACGTCATTTTAGCATGTATGTGAGTGATTATTCAAGAGTTTGCTGGGAAGGTCCTTCAATTCTTAAGAAAATCTAAGAAGCTCCTCCTCAACTCTTTGGGCTGCAGTGCCAAAGTGAGTCATTGTGGAAGTTCTCTGGAAAGCTGCTATAAACCTCACATCATCTGAGGCTCTTGGCTGCAAACTGCCTCCAGAGAAAGATGACCTCCCTTCCTCCTCGCAGATCCCACATCTGTGCTTCTCACAGGTTCTAACCCTGGCATGGGGAAGGGGGTTCTGGGAAATGTAGTCCCAGCTGCACGGGAATCCTGGGAAGGAGATCACGGGGGTGCTGAGTTGGCAGCCCACAGCCACAGCATAGCCCTAGCACAGCCTGAATTACTCCACACAGTCACTCCACACAATTACTTGATGGAAACAAATGTGTAGGAGTAAAGATGCTGTTTGTAATCCTACCTGGCTTGTTAGATCTCTCTCTGCAAATATCCCTGTCTTGATGGCCATCTCGACACTTTTGAGTACTATATAACTATTTGCTTAGTACTTTCCATCCAAGGGATTACTCTTTTATTTAAATAGATGATTTCAGAAGAAACTATATGAATTCCACAAATGGAAAAGCAGTATCATTTGCAGTACATAAGAAATACCTGCTAAAGAAGTGGAAACAGGGGTGCCTGGCTGACTTAGTCGGTGGAGCGTGGGACTATTGATCTCGAAGTTGTGAGTTTGAGCCCCATGTTTGGTGTAGAGATTACTTTAAAAAAAGAAGTGGAAACAAAAATCAGGTTGCCATTTCTAGCTACACATTGCTCCCCTCACCCCATCACCACCCTCTCCGACGGTGACCCCTCAAATTCCCACCTCAACTGGAGCAGGTCCTCCTCTGTCTGACTTATGTCCTAGGGGTGGGGGTCCCTCCTCTGCTGAAAATGTTGATCCCACTGTTGACAATAACTAGAAACATCTGAGTCCCAAGCACTTTGGCACATCTGAAGATGCTCCATGGAGGCTTCAGTAGGGAAGGTCACTCCCGGCTGGAGCTGAATTTGGCTGGAAGGCAATGCTTTCAGGTGAACCAGATGAAGAAAGTTGTTGCATGCTATCCTTAAAAAAAGGAGGACCCTGGGGCGCCTGGGTGGCTCAGTCGGTTAAGCGTCTACCTTTGGCTCAGGTCATGATCGAGCCCCGCATCAGGCTCCCTGCTCAGCGGGGAATCTGCTTCTCCCTCTCCCTCACCTGCCCCCCACCAAGCTCGCTCTCTCTCTCAAAAAAAAAAAAAAAGAGGACTCTGCCTTGTGTAGCACCTTCTGTAAACAGGCCTTGGGATCTTGGCAGGGAGAGATTCTATGAAGAAAATCCCAATCCGTCCATGGGAATTTTCCCTCCAGCTATGAAACCATAGCTTTTATAGCATTTCAGGGAGGCAGATGCGGCCAGATGTTTACCCTTGTCGCAGCCGAGGGTGGGAGGGGCGGGTGGGGTGTGCAATGTCCTCACCCTTCCCCCTTCACATAGACTCAAGAAAGGTGAGGGAATTCATGGTCGGTGTAGCTGGCAAGGGACAGAGCTGTGAAGGGAATCTAGGTGTATCGAACCACCACACTGTGCGGCCCCTTGTTTGGGAGCTCCCAGGAGGCAGTGAGCATGCTCTGCAGGGTCAGCTCAACTGGAGGGAAGAATGCAACAGGAGAGAACTTTTGCGGCTCTCTGACACAGTTGAGGGCACCAAGCAAAGCAGAGTGGCTATGACCTGGACTTGCCCACCTCTAAAACTGTGCTTCATAAACTGGTCTTGGGAGAGACCCTTTGCTTTCCTGTGGAAAGTTGATCCCGAAGCTGATGTGGCAACTTATCTCGGAGAGCTCTATCGGGGAGCCCTTGATTTTTGGGTCACCCCCGTCTCTACATTGGGTGTGGTCACTTACTTCTCCTCAAGGGGTCTACAGGGGAGAGAAGAGACCAAGGCCACAAATAGAGACAGGTGTGTGGTATGTGAGTCACCTAGCAAAGAGGTGAAGGGACAGATGACAGAGCTGGTGCTGGTTAACACTTTGGAATCTGCCTTCGGGTGCAAAGTGGAATCTTTGCCTCTTGAGCCCATGACTGGCCTTCAGTGTCCTCCCCTCCCATTCAGGTGCGCCCCACTTGTCTCTGCTCATTCTCTTCTCCAATGACTTCTTCAGCACCCACTCACCGATCATCTGGCGGGGATAGATCACACTTACACCGCTGTGTGCTAGAGGCTTGGGAGAGTCTCAGGGAGCTCACATTTGAGCTGTGGGTGGGGGTGGAGAGTGGGGCAGGATTGGGCGGGGGTGAAGACCTTGGTACCACCAGTGTGTCACAAGGCTGAATGTCACCAGGCTGAGGAAAATAGAATGGGCTCCAGAGATGCAGGGGAGTGGGGACTCATTTCTGGCTGGGATGGTGAAGAGATCCGGGGGGGGGGGGGAAGGGGGCTTTATGGAAAGGAGCAGTGGGAGGCTGATAAGGGGGAGTTGGAGAGGGGATTCCTGGAGGAAGATACAGTGTTAACAGGGTAACAATAATGAGAATATTAAGAGCACTTGCTCCATGTTGGGTCCTGTTCTAAGTACTTAACATGTGTTATTTCATTTTATCCTCAGAGAGGAAGATACTTTTAGTAACCTCATTTTATAAATGAGGAAAGAGAAGCCCTGAGAGGTTAAGAAACCTGTCCAAGGTCACACAGCTATTTTTAACAAACATAAAGCCTGCAGGGAGTGGGTGTGACCATCCACATTTAGGAATCTTTAGGTCCTAGAAGTTAGCAGAAACATAGGGTGGTGAAAGGGAAGTGGTAGACACAAGATAGGAGAGGGTATCAGGACCTTCAATACAGAACGATAGTACCGGCACTGTTTCAATAAATGAACGAATCAATTTACAATCTCTTTTTTTCCAAAAGGAATTTGAGAGATGGTAGCAAGGGGGAATCTTTGTGGGGCAGATGAGGGGACCAGAGGCCAGCGGTGGGGTGGGGCTCAGGGTCGTCGAGGTGGTGGTGATCAGGGTCGTCGAATATGAATATTAATTACCGTGCTAGCCAACCTCCAAGATGGCCCCCAGCAATCCCTGCCCCTTGGTATTCATGCCCTTGAGTACTTCCCTTGCATACAGAATAGAAATGACTTGCATCACCAATAGGATACTGTGCAAACAATGGCATGCCACTTCCAAGGTCAGGATATACGAGACACTGTGGCTTTCACGTTACTTTCACTGGGGTCACCTGCTGTGGAGACGGTGGCTGCCATCTTGTGAGGAAGCTCAAGCAGCTCGATGGGGAAGGAACTGGGGCCTCCTGTCCACAGCCACATCCATATGCCACCCTGGAAATTGATCTTCCAAGCCCAGTCAAGCCTTCTGATGACCATGATTCCCGGCTGACATCCTGACTGCAACCAGTTGAGGAACCCCCTGAACGAGTCCACTTACAATCCCTGCTCTCAGATCCCTGACCTAGAGAAACTGAGTGAGATAATATATGTTTCTTGTGTATTTAAGCCATGACGTTTGGGGCTTAAAAATTGGCCCGAGGTTAATGATATATATACAAAAGATAGCAAATGTAATTGCCAGAGTGACTCCTTCTCTGGCCCCTGTCTGGGCTATAATGTTCCCTTCAGCAGAGAAGCATGTAATGGTAGCTGAACTTTTAGCTTAAGGAATGTTTCATTCCAGCAAGGCGGAGAGGAAGCTGGTGGAATAATTCGTACATGCTGATGCTGATACCGTATTCTTCTTCGCCCGGGAGAGCTTCCCACAGTTGCTCCTACTTGGCTGCCACTTACCCCCCCTCCCCCCCATGGATGCAGCTGTGCCCCTGGGTGAGGGGAACCACCAGGGACCGCTTGAAGGTGTCAGCAGTGGCCTATGAGCTCCGTGGGGAGTGAGGGCCGAGTCTCCTCATCCCTATTGCCCTAATCCATGCTTGGTTGTCATGTCTTGGATACAGACCTTGTACTCAGCCAGGCCCTGGTGACGGACGATAACGTTGTTTCCAGTCATTTTGCTGCTATAAGTAATGGTGCAAGGAATATAATCTGGAAAATGTCTGGCATGCCCATAGGTTAACTTCATGATAGTGGGTACGTTCATTGGATGCTCCAGTTCTTGATTTTCTTTTTTTTTTTTAAGATTTTATTTATTTATTTGAGAGAGAGAATGAGAGATAGAGAGCACGAGAGGGAAGAGGGTCAGAGGGAGAAGCAGACTCCCTGCTGAGCAGGGAGCCTGATGCGGGACTCGATCCCCGGACTCCAGGATCATGACCTGAGCCGAAGGCAGTCGCTTAACCAACTGAGCCACCCAGGCGCCCCAGTTCTTGATTTTCTAAGTCTCGGACATACCCCTATGGCAGGAGACCCAGGAGTTGTAAAGGGAGGGCAAGCAGGTAGATACCTTAGTTAGAAAAGAACAATCACGCCCTGAGGCAGGATGATGTAGGAGAAGCTTTCTGGAATCCCTTTCCTATTGCCAGCTCCCCAAATTGGGTCACATTTTAAGTAAACAAATGCTGTCGGGTGGGGGGTGTGGCCAGAGGGATCCATGCTATATTGGCAAGTGTGTTGGTCACACGCTATTGCTCTTGGATGTGTGTGTGTGCGTGTGCACATGTGCATGCCTGTGTGTACACATAGGCAGGAGGGGGTGTATGTGTGTGCATGAGTGTGTACGTGCGTGTGCACATATGCACGCAGGTGTGTATCTGTGTGCACGTGTGGGTGCGTGTGTGTGCATGCAGGTATATGTGTGTGTGTGTGTGTGTGTGTGTAAGTGTGTCCGTGCCCTTTAGGTGCTGTGTGCAGTTTTGAGCCCTCCTCCTAGCCCAGTTCCGGGCTTTCCCTCTGCAGTACCCCTGACCGCCTTGTGGTGTCAGCAGAGTGCACCTCGGCCCTGGTGGGAAGGCGGCAGAGGATGCTGAGGAAGGAGGCCTGGAGTCAGCCTAGCTGGCCTTGCGGGGGCCGGGGGGCCTGGAGGTGGGCACCTGAAGGGAGCCTTGGGTCTTTCTAGAGGGCAGCTAGCGCAGGCCTGGGTGGGCCTGGCTTTCCTATCACCTGGAAAGTGATGCGGGATGAGCACCCTGTGGCCTCGGAGGGTACAGGAATAAATTCTGGCTCAAGGTCAGGAGCTGTTGCCTCTTCTCCGTTGGACTGAACTTGGAGAATCCATTGGTCAGGAGCGAATATGGGAGACAAAGTGGGCTTCAGGTCACAACGTTTCCGACACTGCGGCCAAACTGACTAGCTTTTCGGGGGTGTTGCATGTTCTCTCGCCCTCCCCCTCCCGCCCATCTGTGTCACCGTGGCTTTCCACATGTGCCTTCCACCCCCAGCAGAGTGCTCTCCGTCTCCCCGTCTGATTCGGGCTGCTGGTGGGCACGCTGCTCTAGGAATGGGAACCAGACTTGGGCAACCACCGTGCCCAATGCCGTTTGCACAACCGGGAGCCTCTAATGCACACAGCATGGTCCCCCGGCGCCCCAGATGGGTGTGGTTAGCCCAGCCAGCCACATGGGCATGTCGGGGATGGCTGCCTCTCTCTAAGCAGCAATTAAGCCCAGGCTGCGACAGCAACATGGGGCCGGGGGGGGGGGGGGTCTCGGGTGGGTTGGGGTTTTCTTCCTGGGCGGTGTGTGGGCCCCGGGGCTCTGGGGGAATCTGGGACAGGGCGCTGGGGGTGCGGCCACGGGAAAGGGCTGGGGCATGCCGAACAGCTGTTTCTCTGAGGCGACCTTCCTGAAACCATCCTAGACAGGCTGTCCTGCCCCTTGCTCAGCTCTCTTGTGGCTGCGTGGGGGACGCACTCCCCGCTGCAGACCTGCAGGTGAGCCCGGCCTCTGGCCCCAGAGCAGGGGGCAGGAGTCCTCTGTGCGGCACGGGAGGGAGAAGGGCCCGTCCCTCACCTCTGCACCGCCTCTTGGCTCCTTTTGAGGCTTTCGTTGGGCGCCTGTGGGAAACAGGGTTGTGAGGGCGCTGTGAGTCTGTTTCCAGAACAGAGTGACAGGAGGGGGAATAAGATGAGGAAGAAGAGGGATGGATAACAAAAGGAAGGAGGGGGGAGCCCTGGCAACGTGGGCCTAGTGGGGGAAGTATACCTCCGCAAGATGGCCTTCTGTTTTATATATATATATATATATATATATATATATATATATATATATGAAAACTCTTTATTTTGCAAGGTGCCAAGGTCTAGGCCCCCAAAGCTGCTCCTCCCGTGGCCTGAGATCCATCTTTGGCTGAAGGTGGCTCCTTAGGCCAACAGCCAGGGAAGGGAAGGGACTCCTGAGAAACTGGAGCCCCCGTGGCCACAGCTCAGCTGGGGGAGCCCTGTTGCCTTGGGGTCTCTGGGACTGTTGTGGGGCCCTAGACATTTGCAGCAATGGCTTCCGGGGGTGGTGGCTTCCTGCCCAGGTTTGTTTCTGTTTGTCTGTCCCGCCTGCCCTGCCTCCCTCCCCTCCCCCGCCCCCCGCCCCCCCCCCCCCCCCCCCCCCCCCCCCGCGGCGCCCAGCCATGGGAGATGGATGAGCCGGCATCCCGCCAGAGAGGCCCTTTTGTGCTCTGCGGCTGGAAAGGTCTCTTGTGCAGCTCAGAGAAAGGGATTTGTTCCTTTAATTGATAATGAATATCAGAAAGGTCATATTTACATTATGAGCTGGGTGGGAATTGTGTGTGTGCCAACAATGAAAAAAACTCACAAAAATAAATGACATCCCGCTCTCTGTGTTGGTGGCCAGGGTCGGGGGCGGGGGTGGGGGGCGGGTTGCTCAGAAGGTGGGTGGGGGATCCAGGGAGGCTGAGAAAGGAGGGGCGGAAATGGAGAGTGTTGAGAGGGGGGAGGAGAGGAGAGAAAATGGGGCAGAGGGAGGGAGGGAGGACACACGAGGGGAAGGGGGCGCAGAGAAGGAGGCAGGGATGGAGGCCAGAGGTGGAGGCCCAATGCAAGCCTGCACACAGCCTGCAGCGACAGCCTGGTTGCTGTGCTGGTCAGGGGCAGGGAATTCGAGCCACTCCCACTCGCAGGACCAAACCATCATCCTCCTGGGGGCATTTCTTAAATACCACGTGTGGCCAGAGTGAAGTGTGGCTAGGATCACACCACTGCTGTGTTCCAAGTTGCCAGAGGGCTCCCCTATTGACCTCGGGAGTAGCTCTTCCACATGGCCCCCCAGGCCCTGGGCCACGCGCCCTGCCCTGGCGAGCCCCGCCTCTCCCCCCAAGCCTCACCTGATTCCTCAAAAACCGCCCTCTCTGTGCAGACACCCCCGGCCTGCCCCACTGCGGGACTTCCCATGATTGCCTGCTGCATTGCTCCCGGCTCCCTGGGGGTGGACGCCTGCCTTGGTCACCGCTGCCTGTGTGTACAGAGTCACGTCTGTATGCACCGATGTGGGCCAGCCACCCGGGGCATATTTGTTGAATTGTGTGGCACAGTGTAGTCTCTTCTAGTGGAGTCCCCAGAAAACGGTCTTCTTCCTTATTCTTGTACGTGGGGGTTTTGGGATCTCTCGGGGCAAAGGCCTGCAGGAAGGGTGCATCCAGTTTCTGTCCGAGGCTCAGTGGGGGGAGAGGATAAGCCAGTTGAGCCTCAGTTTCCCACTAGCTGCATTCTGATGGGAAGAACATCCCCAGGAGAGGCCTTCTGTGCCTCAGGGTGCTGGCAGCAAGTGCCCAGGGAGAGCTGGGAGAGCCAGAACCCCCTTCCCTTTTCTCCCCCTGGCATCGCTCATGACACTGGACAGGATAGAAGGATGGAAAGCTACCCCAGCGATAAGCCTCTTGGTGGAACCAGCACAGAAAGCACCCCCCCCCCCACCGACAAGGGCTGGACCTGCCCCCCTCCCCAACCCGGGGCTCGCCAGGCTTCATTTCCAAACACTTGGACGCTTCCTGAGGTCACTGACAAGGAAAGGTTAGAGTCAGCGATTTGGGGACGTGACTTGCGGCTGGTCCCCTGACTAGGAGTCCAGCATGGCGTCAGTGGGGGTCTGACGAACGGCAGGGGAAACCCAGTTTCCATCCACACGAGAAGGTGGGAGATTATCAGTGCAGGAAGAGAGTCGTGTGTGTGTGCGTGTCCGAGAGAGAAATGGAGATGTGGGGGTGCTGGGGGAGGGATGTGAGGGCTGTGGGACTTAGCATTTTCCAGACAGAAGAAGGGAGTTATTTTTGTTCATTTTTTATAAATAATGTCACCATTTTTCTTTGAGAATATAAAATCTGAAAGCTATTTTGGGGCGTATTCTTTCCCATAAATGGTGTCACGCTGTAGTCCTTCGTTCCTGTCAAAAGGAATTTAGGGGCGGGAGAGGGGGGTGACCTGGCTAGCACTCCGGGCATGGCCCCGGGGAACAGGCCCTTTGGTGGCGGGGACATGCTCACCCTGCTGCAGGACCGCGTCGGGGCGAAAGGCCCGGCGTGGCCCGCCCAGGTGACAGGGAGAGGCGTGAGGGAGGTTTGAGATCGTGTGAGTGACCGTGTTTCTTCTTCTCATCAGAAGACATTCGGGGAAGGAGCAGCGTTTAGGTGCACCCCTATGAGCCATTCCCTGTGCCTGTAATAACTCATAAAGGATAAAGGAGATAAAGGAGACCGACTCCTTATTTTATTTTATAATAACATTCTAACATGATAAAAACATCTAAGTGTGTAGTCATATATTTTTAATCATCTTTTAATTTGAAAAGTAACATATGACAATAGAAAAGTAGGAGGTAGAGAAAAACATGGAGCTGAGCAAAAACATGAAACATGTTCCTCCTTAATAGAAAATTGCAGTCGTATATTTTATCTAAATATGATATTAATCTATTAAAAACATCTGCTTACTGTTACATGTAATGTTCTAATTAATGGTATCGTTAACTGCTAATAAGCACTCTCATTAATTGACCGCTCCTAGGATCAAGGCTTGGCTTGCTGGGTTTGGTTTAATCTTCACAGCAGCCTTTGATTGTGGTTACTTACTATTCCCATTTTCCATGCAGGAAAACCGAGGCTCCTAGAAATGAAATGGCCAGAACTGGGACGTAGCACCCGCCTTTGGCTCTCGAGCGCCCCAGTCTTAAGCCTTGTGTTTATTTGCGTCCAGGGGACTCAAGGTATAAACAGCAGGCTCTCCTGCACTGTGCTGGAATTGCCTAGGGCTGGGCGCTTGGGACGGGGAAAGGCTAAGGTGCCTAATCGGGAAGCCCGATTCCACATGAGACGCCCCACAATTAGTCCATTCCTTTTTGATTTAATTCTTCCCCGAATGTGTGCTCATCATGTAACTCCAGGAAAGACTGGTATTCAGGGAAGAGGCGTCACACGCTGTAATTAAACTGTCTTTACTGACGCACTCCGTCTCCGAGAACAGACCTGTTTGATTCCGCAAAGGAAATCATTGGTATTTTAGCAGGAGGCAGGAAACTCTTGATTAGCGAGTGATAGATAAACAGATCGATGCCTTTTCTGGCGACATTTTCAGCTTCATTATTGTCACTGGAAAAGAGAAAGGGGGGGCCAACCTGGAGAAAGATGAGAGGAGATGGTGGTGAGTCCTGGGGCAGGGGGAGAGGGGGGCTTGGATCAGTGAGGTGCTGGGAAAGGGGCGGCGCTGGGGCCCCAGGAGGATGCGGCTGCCCCTGGTGGCTGGGAGCTTTGTCACAGCCTGGGGACAGCAGGAGAAGCCCCCCCACTCCCCACTCCCCTGCAGCCAGGCGGCATTGGCCCCTGATGAGATTCTCCGGCAGCCGGCCTTCCTCCCAACCCCACAGCCCTTGCGCGTTATTGCTGCTCTCTCAAGGTCAGGGGGAGTTAAGACCAGAGATTATACTGTGTCAGTTGTGCCTTTTTGAAATATGACTCAATGTAAGCTCTTTCCACACCAGAGGAGAGATGCCAAAATCGCACTTCAATCTCTAGCTCGCAACGGGCTTATGGGGATTTTAGCAGGGCTCTGGTGAGATAAGTCTGTTTCTTCTCTCAGGGTGCCCCTTTACAAACTTTGGTTAAGTGAGGCCATAACTTAGCGAGGGCAGGTTTCTAGACGTCACGGATCCTGTGCCCGGCAGACAAAGCTGGGCCACCCAGCGCCACTGGCCCTAGTGCCAGTGCAGGAGGGAAAAGGGGGCTCCCTGGCTGCCGCCTTGGCTCCTCGAACCACGGGCCTTCCAGCTGGGATTTTACTGCTGGGCTCCAATCACAGCTCATCTTCCGGAACCTCAGGCTCTCATCTGTAAAATGGAGACGGCACGGCCTTCTCGCAAGGTTATCCTGAGACTTAGGGATGATGCAGGAAAAGCACCTGGCCCTTAGTAGGTGCTTAATACATGGGAAATCCATTCTGTTTTCCCTGATTTGGGCTCTTGTGTTTTAAGCTACTTGGTGGAGGGTAGGGGAAGAGTAAAGGCAGATAGAAAATTCCATGATGTTATCTGGGACATACGCAGCTGTGAATTGGCCACCCCCTTCCTTCCCCAAGCTCATTAGAGACATCCACTGGTGACGTGATGGCCCCGGATGATGCTGAGTCTTTGTGGTTCACTCCCTAAAGGTGAGACAAGCCTGCTGTGGGGCTGCCAAGATCCCAGTTAACTTCTTCAGTCTGGTGGTTCCTTGAATTGTCCCCCACACCATCTCCTCTTGCCTTTCTTTCTCCTCCTCGTTATTTTTTCCCTGATTTCCCCCCACCTATGGTCCCACTCTGCCCCTGGGAATCTGTGGGGGCACAGCGGTCTATTGCCTGGGCTTTGGCGCTGTCAGCTCTCCATCGAGTCCCGGCTCTGGGAGCCATGAGTGTGGGCAAGTCCCTTGGCTGAGCCTCAGTTTCCTCACCTACAAAGTCCATCGCCTTGTGTGGCTGTGATGAGGTGAGAAGCAATCACGGATGCAAAACACAGCCCGCTGCTTGGCCCAAGGTGAGGACCCCATGAATGTAGCTCCAGCAGTGGCTGTTTCTACTGACCCTCTTCCCTACTGAGTCGGCACTTGGAGGGACGCTTTCTAACCACCTGATGAAGCATAAGTAGATTCAGAGTAAATTGGAAGTCTCAGGGAAACAACCCCTCCCGAGCCTGAGCATTGCCGACCCTTGCAACGGCTATTTGGTGTTTTCTTTGTTGTCTTTCACATCCATTCCCTCCCCGCATGGCTCCCTCCATTTCCTCTAAGACCTCTAGTTTTACTTCCGGTGACGACTTCTCCCCCACTACTGGGCGTGCTCTTGGCAGAACTGTCAATCAAGGTGTTTGGCCAATGGGTGGGGCAGCGACTCAAGTTCAGCCAATGGGATTCTCCTGTTGTTTGACACCGCCCCTCCCTCCTGGCCAATGGGTGGGCACGGGGCCAGAGCTCCACCATTAATATTCACTCTCTCATGATGAAAAATGACTGGAGCTGGATTCCGATCTGAGGAGACTTCCTACAGGCTCCCGCCCCGCCCCCCCCCAGGTCCCTCTCCTCTGCCCTTTTGAGCCTAGTACTTTGTCTTTTTCTTTGAGTCTGAGAGCTACCCCTACCTTACCAGGCAGTTCCTCTCTGTGCTTACGTCAGCCAGGGCTGGTCTCTGTTGCTTGTCACCCAAGAACTCTGACGGGTCCAAGCTGTCTCTAGTGGGTATTAAAGGAGCCGAGTGGAACCAAGAGTGAACATCTTCCGGTTATCCGTGATGAAGGAAGGGAGGACAGCCGCCCAGTCCCTGTCTCCTCCATCCTGCAGAGCCCGGCCCCTCCAGCAGGCTCAGGGGTCAGGAAACACTGTATGAGCAATGTCAGCCTGACTTCCCTGACCCTGGGGATGCTCTTCTAAGAGGGGGTCCTTGGCTTCGCCCTCTAAATGAATCCCCTCATTCTCTGAGGCCCAATCCGTTATTCAAACTCTGGTGCTCAGATCCATTTCAGCTGTCTTCCTGCCTTTGCTTGCACCCCCACCTTGCCATCAGGCCCACCTTGCAGGAGCGACCCCTGATTTGGGGTAGGTGGATGGGGACTACCATGGCCAAGGGGACTCATCTGATTCTCCTCCCGGACAAACCCTCAGCGCAATTGAGGAATGTGTGTGTGTGGGGGGGGGGGACCCCTCCCCCGTCCCCCCTCCCAGTCTCCATAGGTGCTCAGCGCCTCAGCCTTAAACTCTTCTTTCCTTGGGTGGGTGAAGGTTCTAGATGCTCTCAGTGGCCAGGCCTGCCCTGGGTCATCTGCTTTAGTCCTGACCATGGCCCAGAGTGAAGCTTAGGGGCTGAGAGGGGCCTATCTCCATTCTGACTGCCTACTGACCCCTGATGCATTAGCTGCTTGGACTCAAACATTCCTGACCAGCCGGCTCTGGTGGGCACACGGCCAGGAGATCGGTCAGGCCTGCCTCACCCCCAGTCAATGCCATGTTCTCAAATGGAGGCTCCCCGGGATAGTGCATTGATTTCTGGGCCGTGAAGTGCCCAGCGCCTCCAAACTGCAATGCTGGGAATCCCATTGTCTTTTCTGGCCCAGTCCAGCCCAGCCGGTGGTATTTCTCCCCGTTTCTTTGGGAGCACTCTGCCATTTCTAGAATACAGCTCTGGCTAATGCTAAGGCTCCTCCTGACAAAGGAGAAAATATGACTCCCATCTCCAGCATGTGGAACAGGCTGGTTCCTAAATGCCTCTTAACCTGTTTAGAATTTCTAATTTCTGTTTCTTCCCTCTGCTTGCTTGCTTGCTTGCTTTATTTATTTATTTATTTATGTATGTATTTAAGTATGTATTTATTTATTTATTTATTTTTGAGAGAGAGACAGTGGGGCAAGGCGCAGAGGGAGAGGGAGAGAGAGCATCTTCAGCAGGCCTTATGTCCAGTGCAGAGCCCAACGTGGGGCTCAATCTAACATTCCTGAGATCATGACCTGAGCTGAAATCAGGAGTTGGACACTGACTGAGCCTGACTGAGCCACCCAGGCATGCCCCTTCTCTCTGTTTTAAAGGCATTTTTTTTTTTTTTTTTTTTTACAAATCATGAAACCCAAGTCAAATTAGCAAGAAAGGAGATATTTTGTCTCAGGTAACTATTGTGTTTTGGAATCTAGCGTCAGGCGGAGCTATATCCAGGAGCTTAAACAATGTCATCAGGACTCTCTCGCGCGTGCACCCTCTCTCGGCTCTGCTCTTCTTTCTTCATTCTCATGGCAGCAGGATGGTGGCCAGCTGGCCCCCAGGTTGACCTCTGTACCCTCAGAAATAAGTTCAGGGAAAAGAATGTCTCTTCCCTGATTATGCTAATGATAATCCTGGAATTGACTCTTCTTCCTCTGGTCTGCCTACACTGGGACGTGTGCCCATTCCTGAACCAACTATATAGTATCTAGAAAGATGTGATGCTCAGATTGGTCAGACTGAGGTCACATGACTGATTAGAGTTAGCCCCACGGACAGAATGTGTGATGCATGGTCCTGAAAGCAATACCAGACGCTTTTTCCAGAAGAACGGGATGGATGCTAAGCAGGCAGATGTTTGCTACGGGCGCCACCACCAAAGCCTAGCTAGGGGGCAGAGGAGGCTCCTGGCTCTTTCAGATACAATTAGAGCAAGCACCTCATTCAGGTCAACCTCATTCAGCTCTGGAGACGACAGGAAGAGCCTGGGTGACAGGGACCAGCGGTTGTGGCTGGGTTCTTTTCTTTTTCCCACCCGACCAAACCTTGCAAGCTGCCAATACAGGGCCTGGAAAGGAACCAGGATGGAGATGTAGGATTCGGTGCGGTGCGAGGGAGGACAAAAAGCGGGGAGACCTTCTCCATCTCCCTGAGCAAGGGCTCCTCAGGGCTAGGTGCCTAACTGATTCACACAACCTGACAACCTCGGTTCCCTGACCAAGAGGTGTGACACTCTCCCTAGAACCCATGGGAGTGGCCGTTAGTCAAAGAGCACTCAGGGGGTGCTTGGCGGGGGCGTTGAGAACCCCTGAGATCTGGTGGGAAGAGTCAAGCATTTAGCATCTGGTTACAACCATGGCCTTTGGAGTCAGACCAGTCCTGGGTTCAGATCTTGCTCTACCACTCCCACGGGCAAGCGTTGTACCTTCTCTGGGCCTCAGCACTCCCCTGTGGAATGGGTATGATGGTTGTAATAACAATGGGCGTGTAACGTACGGGACATGTTACATGCCCGTTGCTATGGACAGAATTGAGCACCCCCACCCCCCATGTAGAAGCTGAAACCCTAACCCCTAGTAGGACCGTGTTTCCAAATAAGGCCTGTGACGAGGTGATAGGAACTCGACGAGGTCACAAGGGAGGGCCCCTAATTCAATAGTGCTGGTCTCTTAGAAGAAGAGGAAGAGACACCGAAGCTGTCTCTGCTTATGAGCACAGAGGGAAGGATGCAGGGAGAGGTGGTTGTCTGCAAGGCAGGAAGAGAGGCTTCACCGGGAATCAAATCAGCCGGCACCTCGATTTTGGCTTTCTAGCCTCCGGACTGCGAGGGGTCTGTGTATGTTATTGTGGCAGCCCGACCAGACTAATATGCTTGACTTTGTTTTACTTTTTTAATTTGTATTCATTTATTTATTTTGCCTTAGGACCTATTTCTTTTTTTCTTTTTAAAAATTTTTACTTTTTATTTAAATTCAATTAGTTAAATTTAAATTCAATTAATTAACTAGTTAATTTTATTTAAATTCAGTTAGTTTCTGAGGTAGAGGTCAGTGATTCATCGGTTGCATATAGCACCCCGTGCTCATTCATCAAGTGCCCTCCTTTAATGCCCATCACCCAGTGTCCCCCCTTTCGCCATTCCCCTCCCCTCCAGCCACTCTTGCCTTTGTTTTAAATACTCTTTATATATATGACCTTGTTGGAACTTCACGACAACCATATGATGCAAGGTGCTGCTATTTGTGCTTTACAGATCAGTTGCAGGCATCTGAGGCCCAGAGAGATTAGTCACTTGCCCAAGGTCACACAGCTAGTAAGTGGTAGAACAGGGATTTGAAACCAGAGAGCCTGGTTCCAGAATCCAAGCTTTAACCGCTCAACTGTACCGACTTGACAGGCTTGGTGGGCAGAACGTGGCTTGTTCTGGTGCCTGGCATATGGGCAATGACTGAGATCTCTCCCTCTCCCTGCTGACCTGCGACCTCCCTGGCAGGCTTGGCCATCCGGGCTCACGCCCACGTCAACGAGCTCAGCCACATTGCAGGGTGTCCATTGCAGGCTTGGCCGAGCGGACAGCGGGCAGCCCTGCGGCGGCCCCGGATCCCGGCAGCACACATCAAAGCCCGGCTGTGGGAGGCTTCTGTTTGCCCATGTCACCCATCACCAAGCAACACAGTGCGGCGGGGAGGCTGAGTAAGCAAATGGGAAATGAAAATGGCTTTGGAAACAAAGAGCCAACTTCGGAGAGGTGTTTGTCTATAGGGCCTTGTGATTTTTAAGTTCCTGGCAGGGCGGGGGTAGTCAGCAGTGGGAAGTTATCACTGGGCAGTTTTGGGGGTCAGAGGCTCCTGTCAGCCCCACCTGCTTGCAGGAGCTTCAACCCCAAAGTGTCTCCATTTTTAGGGTGACTGTCGGAGGCGATGAGCCAGCAAGGGCTAGAAGTGGTGGGGTTGGTGACATCAGGGACAAAAGCAGAGCGATGATGGGCAGAGCTGACCCCTCAGTAAAGGCAGGGCTGGGAGGCCCCCTGCAGGGGGTCCCCACGGACAATTCTAGTTCAGCCCACAGAACCAATCTTCAAAGCACACTCATGGCAACAGAAGCTCCAAAGGGACAGTCCATTTCTGAGAACATCTTCCATGACCTGGGGAGCCCCCAGGCCAGAGAGAGAGGGAGACCCCTCCAAGGCTCCCACCCTCCTTTCCCAAGGTGACCCTGGCCTCGAATGGACGCTCTGTCTCATTCTACCTGTGATGGAGGGTGGTTATTAACAAAAGTGGGACTCACTGCTGATTACCTTCCCTACCCCATTAATTTTCATTTCCCCTGGATCCCTCGAGGCGTGTGTGTGTTACATGGAAACGCACCGGGGTGCTTGCTCCTGATTTCTACATTAGAATTTCCCCCCCCGCCACCCTCCGTGCCAGGGGGCTTGCAGCTCAGGGTTCTGGCTTCACGTCCATGCTCACTTATCAGTTAATTCTTCTCGTTCCCCCATATAACCCAGAGTCCTTTGCTCCAGCGCCTATGCCCGGAATGTTGAGAAGGCACTTGGTAGGCTAGGGGATCCGTCTCACACCTGGCCAACGGCCTCTGCCAGCAGAGAGAGCTCAGCTGGGAGAAACCAGGGTGGCCCCCAGTCTGACCAGTGGCTGGCTTCTCCTTTGGCCAATCTGCGAAGCGCAGGCCACCAACTGGGTGTCCACTAGTACATTTCGTGAAGAGTTGCCCATGGAAGTGATTACTGGTACTCACATAGCATCAGGAGGACCTGGGCAGCTTTTGCTTACTACAGATGCTGGGCCCTGTCTCCAGAGACTTAGTTTCAATTATTCAGGAGTGTGGCCCAGATAATTCTAATATACACCAGGGTTGAGAATTACTGATCCATGGCCTCCTCCCCTTTACACGGGTAAATGCATGACTTATGGACCTCCCCCAATTTCCCCACTAATCTGTACTTTGATACTGCATCTGGTCAACACAAAGGAATGCATCCCTAATGGTGAAATGTAGGGAAAGTGGAAGTGGTTATTTGGGGCAGAATGGTGATGGTGTGCTTACTTGAGAGGTATAAATTCCTCTGCAACTCATAAGGCAAGCCCTCATTACCATAATCTGCGCTGCCGCCTGGCTTTAGAGGGAGTGCCCTGATAGGGATTAAACTTGTACTTCCCTTGTCTTCAGCGGGGAGAGTTCCCAGGTACAGGGACAGACAGTGTCCTCAGATTCGGCCAGGGTAGCCTCCCTGGAGAGAGAGCGGATGGAGGGCCCTGAGAAGAGAAGGAACCAACCAGAGTTGGGTGTTCACTCTGGGGCCAGGGGGGTGGTGGTCCTGAATCTATGGGTGGTGGAGAAGGGAAATGGGCCAGCCCGGAGCTCCTGGGCGACATTCCAGTTGTGGACAAGCCAGGGGCTCAGAGTACTAGCGCAGGGGCTCCTTTGAGGTTGCATGGCCCCATCGGAGCCCGGGCGTCATGCGATGCACGCAGGCTATGCTGCATCTCCTTCTTAGCTTTCTTCTGAAGAGAGGGAATGGAAGGGCTGCTGGTCCAGCTTTGAGCCCTTTGTTTTTATTTTTGAGGTCTCCTCCTCAGTCCACGGTGGCCGTGGAGTTGACCCCTCTTTCCTGAGCTCGCTGAGGCTAATTGCTCTCCCTCTGTGATCTGTGTGATTGGCCACATGTCCTCTCCTGGGCCTGGGAGGGGTCAGCAGCACACAGCTCGTGGGGTTGTGCACACCGGATTTCAGAGGTGGTGTTTGGGCAGATGGGGCTCTGGAAGATGTATTTGCTTCTTTCTCCTTTCAATCAGCTGGGTCCTAGGGACTATCCAGAGGCACTCCTATGACCCTGAGTCCAGTTCCCTTCCCCATGGGGGCTCTTCTGGGTTCCTCAGGTGTCCTGGCTCTTTTCCCCTTGGGGCCTCTTCTCACACTGATTCCCTCCATCAGGACCACTTTCCCTGGGCCCTTCTCGTGGCTGAGACTCCTCCACTCCCTTCTTGTCCTGACTTGGGTGTCACCCCCTCATAGATCACCCCTGATCTATCCCCCTCCTGAATCTGTCCTCACTTAGCTTTGTTTCTGTCCCTCCACACAATCCCTTCATGATGCGCATCCCATCAGTGATGACATGTTGACCTGTTTCTTTGTCTTCTGTTTCTTCCACTGGACTATATGCTCCCCAGGGGCAGAAAGCAAATCTGTTACATA